>NC_092049.1:47418352-47720357 GCF_003086295.3 Arachis hypogaea | reverse complement strand
CTTTAATCCATGCTCTCTTGTTTGTTCGCAATTCAACTGATAAATATAATTGACTTCCTGACTAAGAATTGTAAGATAACCATAGATTGCTTCAAACCAACAATCTCCGTGGGAATCGACCCTTACTCACGTAAGGTATTACTTGGATGACCCAGTGCACTTGCTGGTTAGTGGTACGAGTGTGAAAAGTGTGATTCAAAATTCGTGCACCAAGTTTTTGGCGCCGTTGCCGGGGATTGTTCATGTTTGAACAACTGACGGTTTATTTTGTTTCTTAGATTAGGAAAATTTTTCTTTTTTGGTTTAGAGTCTCTTATTATTGTTCTTGGTTAAAAATATCCTTCTTTAAAACAAGTGTTACATTTACTGTCCAATTGGCTAGAGCGTTGGTCTAAGTCCGTGGCAGTTTGGTATACTTTTTTTTTTAAAATATTTTTCAAAAATAATTTTTATTTGAATAAATCTTGTGCCAAACTTTAAGTTTGGTGTTTTCTTGTTGATTTTTCTGTGTTTTTCGAAAATTTTAGTTTGGTTTTCTAAAAAATTTTAAGTTTGGTGTTCTTCCTTCATGTTCTTGTGTTCTTGTGAGTCTTCAAAGTGTTCTTGAGTTTTCCTTGTGTCTTGATCTTAAAATTTTTAAGTTTGGTGTTCCTTGGTGTTTTCCCTCCAAAATTTTCGAAAACTAGGAGCATTAGATCTAAAAAATTTTAAATCTTGTGCTATTTTATTGTTTTTCTCTTTCCTCACTAAATTCAAAAATATCTTTTCTCTCTATTTTTAAAACAAATTTTCGAGAATTATTTTTAAAAATTCAGATTTTTTTTTTCAAAATTTAAAATCTTTTCCAAATCATATCTTTTTCAAAACTTCCTTACCACTTTCTCTCCCCTCATTTTTTCGAAAATCATCACCTATTTTTATTTATTTTATTTTAATTTATTTTATTTTCGAAATAAATAAATAAATAAATAAATAAAAATAAAAAATTTTTTATTTTACATCATCTCCCTTTCTCCATCATGGATCTAAGTGGAAATGAACAGTCCAGGAGGACTCTCGGGTCATATGCTAACCCCTCTACTGCTTCATATGGGAGTAGTATCTGCATACTCTCCATTGGAGTCAGTAGCTTTGAGTTGAATCCTCAGCTCATTATCATGGTGCAGCAAATTTCCAGTATTCCGGTCTTCCACAAGAAGAACCTACAGAGTTTCTAGCACAATTTTTACAAATTGCTGACACAGTACATGATAAGAAAATAGATCAGGATGTCTACAGACTATTACTGTTTCCGTTTGCTGTAAAAGATCAAGCTAAGAGGTGGTTAAATAACCAACCTAAGGCCAGCATAAGGACATGGAAACAGCTGACAGAAAAATTTCTGAATCAATACTTTCCCCCAAAACGGATGACACAGCTAAGGCTGGACATCCAAGGCTTCAAACAAGGAGATAATGAATCTCTTTATGATTCCTGGGAGAGATACAGAGAGATGCTACGAAAATGCCCCTCTGAAATATTTTCAGAGTTGGTTCAGTTAGACATCTTCCATTATAGGCTTGCAGAAGGAGCTCAGATGTCTCTAGATTACTCAGCTGGTGGATCTATCCACATGAGAAAGACAATTGAAGAGGCTCAAGAGCTCATTGATACAGTTGCCAGGAATCAGCATCTGTACCTAAGCAGTGACCCTTCCATGAAAGAAGAGTTTAAAACAGTAACTGCTGAACTCAGCCCTGTAAAATAAGCTGCTGAATTCAATAAGCAATTGGACTTTCTAACAAAGCAGTTAGCCAAATTCAAGGATAAACTACAAGAGACAAGGATGGCTAATATAAACATGGAAGTACAATTAAAGCAAACAAAGCAGCAGCTATCAAAACAAATAACAGAAGAATGCCAAGCAGTTCAATTAAGAAGTGGGAAAGCACTAAATTCCCCACTTCAAGGCAGCAGGAAACCAAGAAATGAGCAAACCACCCAAAATCCATCTGAGGACAGTAAGAGCCCAGGGAAAAATAATTCTAGCGCTAAAACGCCAGAAGTTGGGTGGAAGGCTGGCGCTGAACGCCCAGACCATGCTCAAGACTGGCGTTCAACGCTAGAAACAAGCAAGGATCTGGCGTTGAGCGCCCAAAAGAGGCACAGTTGTGGCGTTCAAATGCCAGGAACAGATGAGGAGCTGGCATCTAACGTCACTCCAGCTTCTAACTCTGGCACTCCATTGCCAGTGAGGGATCAGACACACACAAGTGCTGATGACAACCCCTCTAAAAAGGCTTCTTCAACCACTTCTGTAGGCAATAAACCTACAGCAACTAAGGTTGAGGAATATAAAGCCAAGATACCTTATCCTCAAAAACTCCGGAAAGAGGAGCAGGATAAGCAATTTGCTCGCTTTGCAGATTATCTCAGAACTCTTGAAATAAAGATTCCATTTGCAGAGGCACTTGAGCAAATACCTTCTTATGCCAAATTCATGAAAGAGATCTTGAGTCATAAGAAGGATTGGAGAGAAACTGAAAGAGTTCTCCTCACTGAAAAATGCAGTGTAGTCATTCTGAAAAGCTTTCCTGAAAAGCTTAAAGACCCTGGGAGTTTTCTGATACCATGCACATTAGAAGGTAATTGCACCAAGACAGCTTTATGTGATCTTGGGGCAAGCATCAACCTAATACCTGCATCCACTATCAGAAAGCTTGGTTTAACTGAAGAAGTTAAACCAACCCAGATATGTCTTCAACTTACTGATGGCTCCATTAAATACCCATCAGGCATGATTGAAGACATGATCGTCAGAGTTGGGCCATTCGCCTTTCCCACTGACTTTGTAGTGCTGGAAATGGAGGAGCACAAGAGTGCTACTCTCATTCTAGGAAGACCCTTCCTAGCAACTGGACGAACTCTCATTGATGTCCAACAGGGGGAGATAACCCTGAGAGTCAATGATGATGAGTTTAAGCTGAATGTTGTTAAAGCCATGCAGCATCCAGACACATCAAAAGACTGCATGAAATTTAATCTTATTGACTCTTTGGTAGAAGAGATCAAGATGGCTGAAAGTCTCGAATCAGAGTTGGAAGACATCTTTAAAGATGTTCAGCCTGATTTGGAGGATTCAGAGGAGATGGAAGAGCCTCTGAAATTTCCTCAGGAAAAGGAAAAACCACCTAAACCCGAGCTCAAACCATTACCACCATCCCTGAAATATGTATTTCTGGGAGAAGGTGATACTTTTCCAGTGATCATAAGCTCTGCTTTAAATCTACAGGAAGAGGAAGCACTTATTCAAGTGCTAAGGACACACAAGACAGCTCTTGGGTGGTCCATAGGTGACCTTAAGGGCATAAGCCCAGCTAGATGCATGCACAAAATCTTATTGGAGGATAATGCTAAACCAGTGGTTCAACCACAGAGGCGGCTAAATCCAGCCATGAAGGAAGTGGTGCAGAAAGAGGTCACCAAATTACTAGAGGCTGGGATTATTTATCCTATTTCTGATAGCCCCTGGGTGAGCCCTGTCCAAGTCGTCCCAAAAAAGGGAGGCATGACAGTGATTCATAATGAATAAAATGAACTGGTTCCTACAAGAACAGTTACAGGATGGCGCATGTGTATTGACTACAGAAGGCTCAATACAGCCACCAGAAAGGATCATTTTCCTTTACTATTCATAGACTAGATGCTAGAAAGACTGGCAGGTCATGATTATTACTGCTTTTTGGATGGCTACTCAGGCTATAACCAGATTGCAGTAGATCCCCAAGATCAAGAGAAAACAACATTCACATGTCCATTTGGAGTGTTTGCTTATAGAAGGATGCCATTTGGGCTGTGTAATGCGCCTGCAACCTTCCAGAGATGCACGCTCTCTATTTTCTCTGATATGGTGGAAAAATTTTTGGAAGTCTTCATGGATGACTTCTCAGTATATGGAGACTCATTCAACTCCTGTCTTGATCACCTGAAACTTGTTCTGAAGCGATGCCAAGAGACCAACCTAGTTTTAATCTGGGAAAAATGTCACTTCATGGTGACTGAAGGGATTGTCCTTGGGCATAAAATCTCAAACAAGGGAATAGAGGTGGATCAAGCAAAAATAGAGGTAATTGAAAAATTACCACCACCTGCCAATGTTAAGGCAATCAGAAGCTTTCTAGGGCATGCAGGATTCTATAGGAGGTTTATAAAGGATTTTTCAAAAATCGCAAAACCTCTAAGCAATCTGCTGGCTGCTGACACGCCATTTGTGTTTGACACAGAGTGTCTGCAGGCGTTTGAAACGCTGAAAGCTAAGCTGGTCACAGCACCAATTATTTCTGCACCAGACTGGACATTACCATTTGAGCTAATGTGTGATGCCAGTGATCACGCCATTGGTGCAGTATTGGGACAGAGGCATGACAAGATTCTGCACGTCATTTATTATGCTAGTCGCATTTTGAATGATGCCCAGAAAAATTACACAACCACAGAAAAAGAATTACTTACAGTGGTTTATGCCATTGACAAGTTCAGATCATACTTAGTAGGATCAAAAGTGATTGTGTATACTGACCATGCTGCTCTTAAATATCTACTCACAAAGCAGGATTCAAAACCCAGGCTCATTAGATGGGTGTTGCTTCTGCAAGAGTTTGATATAGAAATAAAAGACAGAAAAGGGACAGAGAACCAAGTAGCTGATCATCTGTCCCGGATAGAGCCAGTTGAAGGGACGTCCCTCCCTTCTCTGGAGATCTCTGAGACTTTTCTGGATGAGCATTTATTTGCCATTCAGGAAACACCATGGTTTGCCGATATTGCAAACTATAAAGCTGCAAGGTTCATACCCAAAGAGTACAACAGGCAACAAAATAAAAAATTAATCACTGATGCAAAGTACTACTTGTGGGATGAACCCTATCTCTTTAAGAGATGTGCAGACAGAATAATCCGTAGGTGTGTTCCAAGAGAAGAAGCACAGAGGATCCTATGGCATTGCCATGGATCTCAATATGGAGGCCATTTCGGAGGTGAGCGAACGGCCACCAAGGTCCTCCAATGTGGCTTCTATTGGCCCACACTCTATAGAGATTCCCGAGAGTTTGTACGTAATTGTGACAGTTGCCAAAGAGCTGGTAGTCTGCCTCATGGTTACGCCATGCCTCAACAAGGAATCTTGGGGATTGAGTTGTTTGACGTATGGGGAATTGACTTCATGGGACCTTTCCCACCATCATTCTCAAACACTTATATTCTGGTGGCAGTTGACTATGTATCAAAATGGGTTGAGGCCATTGCCACACCCACCAATGATACTAAAACAGTGTTGAAGTTCCTCCAGAAACATATCTTTAGCAGGTTTGGTGTCCCTAGAGTACTAATCAGTGATGGGGGCACTCACTTCTGCAACAAACAGCTTTACTCTGCCATGGTCCGGTATGGGATTCGCCTCAAGGTGGCGACTCTATATCATCCACAGACTAATGGACAAGCTGAAGTCTCCAACAGAGAGCTAAAAAGAATCCTAGAACGGACTGTAAGTACCCGTAGAAAGGATTGGGCAAGAAGCTTGGATGATGCTCTGTGGGCTTACAGAACAGCATTCAAGACCCCTATAGGGACCTCTCCATACCAACTTGTGTATGGTAAGGCATGTCACCTGCCCGTGGAACTGGAACATAAAGCCTACTGGGCAACCAGATTCCTAAACTTTGATGCTAAATTAGCAGGAGAAAAGAGATTAATCCAGCTAAATGAGCTAGAGGAATTCAGATTCACTGCTTTCGAAAATGCCAAGCTTTATAAAGAGAAATAAAAAAAGTGGCATGATAGAAAGCTATCATCTAGAATCTTTGAACCAGGATAGAAGGTTCTGCTGTTTAACTCTAGACTCAAGCTATTCCCCGGGAAACTGAAATCCCGGTGGAGGGGACCATATATAATTACAAGTGTATCACCATATGGTTATGTGGAGCTTCAAGATATTGATTCTGATAAGAAGTTCATTATCAATGGACAGAGAATCAAGCACTATCTTGAAGGCAACGTTGAGCAAGAGTGCTCAAGGCTGAAGCTAGATTAAAAGCTCAGCAAGGTCCAGCTAAAGACAATAAAGAAGCGCTTGCTGGGAGGCAACCCAACCATGGGGCATCAATCCTCTAAGCATTTTTCCCTATTTTTATTTTTATTTGTTTATATAAAGTTCATTGATCCTAAGGTAAAGAGTTAATTATATAAGTTTACAGGGTTACAGAAGGATTCTGAACACTAAACAGAGAAAAAGAGCTCACTGGCAAGAAAACGCCAGTAAAACTCTGTTTTGGGCGTTCAACGCCCAAAATAAGCATCCACTGGGCGTTGAACGCCAGTAAGGATAGCCATCTGGGCGTTAAACGCCAGAAAGGGGCATCTTCTGGGCGTTGAACGCCAGAAAGAAGCTCCTTCTGGGCGTTCAACGCCAGATTTACAGCGTCCTGGGCGTTTAGAAAAATGCCCAGTGACAAAGGAGTTCCTGGCGTTCAACGCCAGAAAGAAGCAGCAGCTGGGCGTTGAACGCCCAGGAGAGGCAACATTTGGGCGTTGAACGCCCAAAACATGCAGCGTTTGGGCGTTCAAACGCCAGGTTGGTGGGGAGGAGGTAAATTCATTTTTTCTTCATATTTTTCATTTTAATTTTGATTTTCATGTTTCAATTCATGATTTCTTACATAAACATGTTAAGAACCCTGATTTCTAAAATTCCTAATTCCCCAAAAATCCTACTTTAAAAATATCAAATGTATCTTAACCCATAAGCACCAACCCTCTTTTTCAATCCAATTCAACTCTTTTTCAAATTTTCAAAACAAATCTATCTTTTTACTCTAAAATCTTCTCAACTAATATCTTTTTCAAATCTCCACATTATCTATTTCAAAATTTAGATTTATCTTTTTCAAAAATCTTTCATATCTTTTCAATTTTAAACTATATCCTCTCTTATCATATCTTATATCTTATCTTTTCCAAATCAATCTTTTTTATCATATCTTTTCTAAATTTTCGAACCCACCCCCCTCCCTTTAAATATGGGTTCGGCCTCCCTCCCCTTCCATCAACAATTGCACTAGCTCTCCTTCTATCCCTTTCCTTTCTTTTCTTTTGCTTGAGGACAAGCAAACCTCTAAGTTTGGTGTGTTTATCCGTGATCACTAAGATCATGGCTCCTAAGGGAAAACAACCCACTTCAAGAGGCAAGAAAGAGAGCGTTCCAAAACCACTTTGGAATCAAGGGAAGTTCTTATCTAAAGAACATTCAGACCATTATTACAAAATAATGGGTCTAAGATCAGTGATCCCAGAAGTTAGATTCGATCTGAAAGAAGACGAATATCCGGAGATCCAGGAGCAAATTCGAATCAGGAACTGGGAGGTCCTAGCTAATCCTGAAACGAAAGTGGGAAGGAATATGGTCCAGGAGTTCTATGCTAATATGTGGCATACAGACAAGCAAAGACTATCTGGATCTGATATCTATGACTATCGAACCATAGTCAGAGGAAAGATTATTCATACCTACCCTGACAAGATCAGAGAGATCTTAAAGCTACCTCAGCTGAAAGATGATCCAGACTCCTTCAATAGGAGAATGATGAGAACAAACAAGAGCCTGGATAAGATTCTAGAAGACATATGCATCCCTGGAGCCAGGTGGACCACCAGCACGAAGGGTGTTCCTAATCAACTCAAAAGAGAATATCTCAAACCAGTAGCCAGAGGCTGGCTGGATTTCATTGGGCATTCTCTGCTACCCACCAGCAACCATTCTGAAGTCACTATTAGAAGAGCAGTGATGATCCATTGCATCATGATGGGAAAGGAAGTGGAAGTTCATCAACTGATTTCAACTGAATTCTACAAAATTGCAAATAAAAATTCCAAAGATGCCAGTTTGGCTTATCCAAGCTTGATTTCTATGCTCTGCAAGGACGCTGGAGTAAGGATGGGAATAACTGAGTATATCTCAGTTGAGAAACCAATCACCAAAGCATCAATGGAAAAATAACAAGCACAGGATGATCTCATCAAGAAGAAAGAAAGCACAGGAATTTCTCCCAGAAATCCCTCAATCTGAATACTGGGAGTATCTTGAAACATCCATTACCAAGATGCAAGAAGCTGTGGAACAGATAATAAAAGAACAGAAGGAACAAAGTCAAATTCTTTGCTATTTGATTAAAGAACAAGAGGAGCAAGGGCGTGACTTGAGGGAATTGAAGCGCCAGAAGATATCTCTTGAAGGACCAAGCACCCCACAGGTCCGAGGAACATCCACTTCCCAGAACAAAGGTTGTTAAATTCCAATTTCTGCTTTAACTCTGTGATAGTTGTCGTTATAGGAGTTTACCTTAGGAGTCATATAGTAGTAATTAGTGTCTATTTTGATTTTATCTCCAATTAAGTTATAGTCTATTTTTCTCACCATCAGCAAACATGAATAAAATAGTAGATCTTTTGAATAAGAGGCAATAAAATTCTATTTTTTAATAAGAAAAATTCTAATTAGTAACATGTGGTGGCAATGCTTTCTGTCTTCTGAATGAATGCTTGAACAGTACATATGTCTTTTGAATTTGTTGTTTAAGACTGTTAAATATGTTGGCTCTTGAAAGAATGATGAACATGAGACATGTTATTGATAATCTGAAAAATCATAAAAATGATTCTTGAAGCAAGAAAAAGCAGCAAAGAACAAAGCTTGCAGAAAAAAAAAAAGAGAGAGAGAGAAGAGAAAGCAAGCAGAAAGAGCCAATAGCCCTTAAAACCAAAAGTCAAGGGTAATAAAAAGGATCCCAAGGCTTTGAGCATCAGTGGATAGGAGGGCCTAAAGGAATAAAATCCTGGCCTAAGCGGCTAAACCAAGTTGTCCCTAGCCATGTGCTTGTGGCGTGAAGGTGTCAAGTGAAAACTTGAGACTGAGCGGTTAAAGTCAAGGTCCAAAGCAAAAAGAAGAGTGTGCTTAAGAACCCTGGACACCTCTAATTGGGGACTTTAGCAAAGCTGAGTCACAATCTGAAAAGATTCACCCAATTATGTGTCTGTGGCATTTATGTATCCGGTGGTAATATTGGAAAACAAAGTGCATAGGCCATGGCCAAGACTCATAAAGTAGCTGTGTTCAAGAATCATCATACTGAAATAGGAGAATCAATAACACTATCTGAATTCTAAGTTCCTATAGATGCCAATCACTCTGAGCTTCAATGGATAAAGTGAGATGCCAAAACTGTTCAGAAGCAAAAAGCTACTAGTCCCACTCATCTAATTAGAATCTGAGCTTCACTCAAAAACTCTAAGATATTATTGCTTCTCAACCTATTAGTCTTCTATTTTATTTGTCTAGTTGCTTGAGGACAAGCAACAGTTCAAGTTTGGTGTTGTGATGAGCGGATATTTTATACGCTTTTTGGGGTTAATTTCATATAGATTTTAGTATGTTTTAGTTGGTTTTTAGTTTATTTTCATTAGTTTCTAGACAAAATTCATATTTCTGGACTTTACTATGAGTTTGTGTGTTTTTCTGTAATTTCAGGTATTTTCTGGCTGAAATTGAGGGAGCTGAGCAAAAATCTGATTCAGGCTGAAAAAGAACGGCTGATGTTGTTGGATTCTGACCTCCCTACACTCAAAATGGATTTTCTGGAGCTACAGAACTCCACATGGCGTGCTTCAAATTGCGTTGGAAAGTAGACATCCAGGGCTTTCCAGAAATATATAATAGTCCATACTTTGCTTAAGGATAGACGACGTAAACTGGCGTTCAACTCCAGCTCTCTGCCCAATTCTGGTGTCCAGCGCCAGAAACACGTTGCAAGTTGGAGTTCAACGCCAGAAAAGGATCCAAAGCTGGCGTTGAATGCCCAAAACAGCCCCAAGCACGTGAAGTTTTAGTCTCAGCCCCAGCACACACCAAGTGGGCCCCAGAAGTGGATTTCTGCACTATCTATTATAGTTTACTCATTTTCTGTAAACCTAGGTTACTAGTTTAGTATTTAAACAACTTTAAGAGATTTATTTTGTATCTCATGACATTTTAGATCTAAACTTTGTACTCTAAACTCCATTGTTGGGGGTGAGGAGCTCTGCTGTGTCTCGATGAATTAATGCAAGTATTTCTGTTTTCCATTCAAACATGCGTGTTCCTACCTAAGATATCCATTCGCGCCTAACTATGGAGAAGGTGATGATCAGTGAAACTCATCACCTTCCTCAATCCATGAACGTGTGTCTGACAATCACCTCCGTTCTACATCAAATTGAATGAATATCTCTTAGATTCCTTAATCAGAATCTCCATGGTATAAGCTAGATTGATGGCGGCATTCATGAGAATCCGGAAAGTCTAAACCTTGTCTGTGGTATTCCGAATAGGATTCTGGGATTGGATGGCTGTGACAAACTTTAAACTCGCGAGTGCTGGGCGTAGTGACAGACGCAAAAGGATAGTAAATCCTATTCCGGTACGACTGAAAACCTGCAGATGATTAGTCGTGCGGTGACAGCACACTTGGACCCTTTTCACTGGAAGGATGGATGGTAGCCATTGACGATGGTGATCCACCTACACACAGCTTGCCATAGGAGGACGTGCGTGCGTGAATCAGAAGACAGAGGAAAGCAGAAATTCTGAAGACAAAGCATCTCCAAAACTCCAACATATTCTCCATTACTGCATAACAAGTAACCTTTAATCCATGCTCTCTTGTTTGTTCGCAATTTAACTGATAAATATAATTGACTTCCTGACTAAGAATTGCAAGATAACCATAGATTGCTTCAAACCAACAATCTCTGTGGGATTCGACCCTTACTCACGTAAGGTATTACTTGGACGACCCAGTGCACTTGCTGGTTAGTGGTACGAGTGTGAAAAGTGTGATTCACAATTCGTGCACCACATCTCCACCCTTGTTATTGGGCTCGGCCATGTCTCTTTCTTTTTTGAAAATTTTTGTCAGGTGCTCTCCAGAGGGTTGTGCTTTAGCTTCTCTTAGATTCCTCTTAAGAGTCCTTTCAGGTTCAGGATCAGCTTCAATAAGAATGTCTTTATCCCTGTTTCTGCTCATATGAAAAAGAAGAGAACAGAAAAGAAGAGGAATCCTCTATGTCACAGTATAGAGATTCCTTTATGTGAGTAGAAGAAGAGAAGAGAATAGAAGAAGGAGAAGAGAAAAATTCGAACACAAAGAAGAAGAGGGGGTTCGAATTATGAGTAGAAGAGAAGTGTTAGTAGATAAATAAATAAATAAAAAGATATGAGAGGGGGAAGAATTCGAAAATTAAATAAAATAAAATAAAAATATTTTTGTTTTTATTTTAAATATTAGCTAGAATTCGAAAATTAAGAGAAGAAATAAAATAAAATTTAAATTTAAATCAATTTGTTAATTAAAAAGAATTTTGAAAAAAGAAGTTAATGATTTTCGAAAATTATAGAGAGAGGAAAGTAGATACATGGTTTTGAAAAAGATAAGAATTTTAAAATCAAACAAAAAGTTAAGTAGATAATTAAAAAAGATTTGAAAATCAATTTTGAAAAGATAAGAAGTTAGAAAAAGATTTTAAAATTGGTTTTGAAAAAGATATGATTGAAATTTATTTTGAAAAAGATTTGAAAAAAATTTAAAAAGATTTGATTTTTGAAATTAAAGTTGATTACTTGACTAAAAAGAAACTAAAAGATATGAATTTTTTTAAAATTTAAAGATTGAACCTTTCTTACTATGCAAGTAACAACTTGAAAAGTTTTTGAATTAAACCATTAAATGTTAGTGAGATTTTCGAAAATATGAAGTAAGAACAAGAAAAAGATTTTGAAAATCAATTAAAAAAATTTCGAAAATATGTAAAAATAAATGAAAAAGATTTGAGTTTTGAAAAAAGATTTTAAAAGATAGAATTTTGAAATTGAAATTTATGAGTAAAACAAGGAAATATATTTTTTTGATTTTTGGATTTTTAGTAAAGATAGAAAAACACCAAATTGAAACAAAACATAGAAATTATGAATCAAAACAACTAATGCATGCAAGAACACTTTGAATGTCAAGATGAACACCAATAACACTTTGAAGATCAAGATGAACATCAAGACTTATTTTTGAAAATTTTTAAGAAAAGAAAACATGCAAGACACCAAACTTAAAAATTTTTAATGTTGAGACACTAAAAAATTGAAAATACATATGAAAAACAAGAAAAGACACAAAACAAGAAAATGCAAAGATCAAATAAAGGAAATCATGAACAACAAGAAGATTATGAAGAACAAAACTCAATGCATGAATTTTTGAAAGTTTTAAGAAAAATTAAAAAGATGCAATTGACACCAAACTTAAAAATTTGACACTAAACTTAAACAAGAAACATCAAATTATTTTTGGTTTTTAAGATTTTATTATTTTTTTGTATTTTTTTGAAAATTAATTAGATAAAGAAAAATAACGATTTCAAAATTTCTAATGAGAATTCCAAGAATCATGCAATGTTAGCCTAAAACTCAGGTCCAGGAATTAGACATGGCTTACTAGCCAGCCAAGCTTTCAGTGAAAGCTCCGGTCCAAAACACTAGACATGGCAAATAGCCAGCCAAGCTTTAGCAGATCATGATTAAACTCTAGAATTCATTCTTAAAAATTCTGAAGTCATAGAATAATTTATTATTTTTTTTGAAAATTTTTTGAAAATAAAAATAATAAAAACAAAAAGCTTAAAATTAAAATAAAATTACCTAATCTAAGTAACAAGATGAACCGTCAACTGTCCAAACTCGAACAATCCCCGGCAACGGCGCCAAAAACTTGGTTGCGTGGGGATTGTTTGTTCCCCGGCAACGGCGCCAAAAACTTGGTACGCACGATTATTATCTTAACTCCTTTTCACAACTCCACACAACTAACCAGCAAGTGCACTAGGTCGTCCAAGTAATAAACCTTACGTGAGTAAGGGTCGATCCCACAGAGATTGTCAGCTTGAAGCAAGCTATGGTCATCTTATAAATCTCAGTCAGGCAGATTCAATTGGTTATGAGGTTTTGATAATTAAAATAAAATACGAAATAAGATAGAAATATTTATGTAATTCATTGGTGGGATTTCAGATAAGTGTATGGAGATGCTTGTTCCTTCTGAATCTCTGCTTTCCTACTGTCTTCATTCAATCATTCATACTCCTTTCCATGGCAAGCTGTATGTTGGGGGGATCACCGTTGTCAATGGCTACCGTCCGTCCTCTCATTGAAAATGGTCCAAATGCACTGTCACCGCACGGCTAATCATCTGTCGGTTCTCACTCATGTTGGAACAGGATCCATTGATCCTTTTGCGTCTGTCACTACGCCCAACACTCGCGAGTTTGAAGCTTGTCACAGTCATCCCATCCCAGATCCTACTCGGAATACCACAGACATAGTTTAGACTTTCCGGATCTCAAGAATGCTGCCAATTGATTCTAGCTTATACCACGAAGACTTAGATCTTTCAGAATGAAGGCTAAGAGATATGCATTCAAGCTTGTTTTCATGTAGAACGGAAGTGGTTGTCAGGCACGCGTTCATAGGTGAGAATGGTGATGAGTGTCACATAATCATCACATTCATCATGTTCTTGGGTGCGAATGAATATCTTAGAATAAGAATAATCTTGAATTGAATAGAAAAATAATAGTACTTTGCATTAATTCATGAGGAACAGCAGAGCTCCACACTTAATCTATGAGGTGTAGAAACTCCACCGTGGAAAATACATAAGTGATGGAGGTCCAGGCATGGCCGAATGGCCAGCCCCCTAAACATGATCAAGAGATCAAAAGTGATACAAAGATGGTCCAAAGATGATCTAAATATGTAAAATAAATCACTAAAAGTAGTTTTTATACTAAACTAGTAGCTAGGGTTACAGAAAATAAGTAACTAAGTGCAGATAGTGCAGAAATCCACTTCCGAGGCCCACTTGGTGTGTGCTTGGGCTGAGCATTGAAGCTTTCACATGTAGAGACTTTTCTTGGAGATAAATGCCAGCTTTGGTGCCATTTTGGGCGTTTAACTCCAGCTTTTATGCCAGTTCTGGCGTTTAACGCCAGAGTAGGGTAGAAAGTGGGCGTTCAAACGCCAGTTTGCGTTATCAAAACTCAGAAAAAAGTATAGACTATTATATATTTCTGGAAAGCCCAGGATGTCTACTTTCCAACACAATTGAGAGTGCGCCAATGGGGTTTCTGTAGCTCCAGAAAATCCATTTCGAGTGCAGGGAGGTCAGAATCCAACAGCATCTGCAGTCCTTTTTCAGCCTCTGAATCAGATCTTTACTCAGGTCCCTTAATTTTAGCCAGAAAATACCTGAAATCACAGAAAAATACACAAACTCATAGTAAATTCTAGAAATGTGAATTTTGCATAAAAACTAATAAAAATATAGTAAAAAACTAACTAAATCATACTAAAAACTACCTAAAAATAATGCCAAAAAGTGTATAAATTATCCGTTCATCACACAGCTGCCATGTTTGTATTTTCAATTTCTTGTTCGAAAAGTTCTATGAGTTCTCTTTCGGAGTGTTGTGCTTTAACTCATTGTAAACGCTTCCTTAGGGCCCTCTCAGGTTCAGGATCGGGATCAAAAAGAGGTTCTTTATCTCTGTTCCTGCTCATAAACAAGAAAAAGAAAACAAGAAAGAAAGAGAATGGGATTTTCTATGTCAAAGTATAGAGAACTCCTTGTGAGATGTGAAGAAGAAAGAAGAATGAGGATAAGGGAATGGGAAGAAGAATTCAAATAGAGGGGCAGAAGAATTCGAAAAAATAAGTAAAAAGGCGATTTAAAAGTAAAATATTTTAGTTTTATTTTTATTTTATTTATTTATTGAATTCAAAAAACAATAAGGAAATTAAAAGCTAATTAATTAAAAATATTTGAAAATTGAAAGACGATTTTCGAAAAAGAAGAGAGAGGAATTAGTAGGAAGATTTGAAAAAGAGGGAAGAGAAAAGAAGAATATTAAAGAGATATCAAACTTTTAAAATTAAAATAAGATAACACAAGTAACTAATTAAGAAAGATTTGAAACTAAGATAAGATAGGAGATTTGAAAAAGATTTTATTTTAAAAATTTTGAAATTAAAACAAGATAGGATAAAGATTTGAAAATAAGTTGGGAAGATAAGATATGGTAAAGATTTTAAAAAGATTTGAATTTGAAATTTAAAATTAAGATAATGATTTGAAATTTAAAGAAAGATAAACGAAAGATAAGATAAATATCTGAAAAAGTTTTGAATTTTAAAATTTTAAAAGAAAGATAAGATAAGAAAGAATCAAATTTAAAGAAAAGATTTGAAAAGATTTAAAAAGATAAGGTTTGAAATTTGACTTTTCTAACAAGAAAACACAAAACCTTAAAATTTTTAAATCAAGATAAGAAAAGAAAGTAAGATTTTCAAAATTTTTGAATAAAGATAAAAAAAGATTTTTTTTTTATTTTTTGAATTAATAAAGAAAGAGAAAAACAACCAAAAGACACCAAACTTAAAAGTTTTATATCAAAGGATACTAATTTTTGAAAATTTGAAAGATAAACACCAAAAGACACCAAACTTAAAAATTTTAAAGATCAAAACAAGAAAAGGAACAAGAACAACTTGAATACCAAAAAGAACACTCAAGAACAAGTTAAAAATTTTTTAGAAAAAATAAACACAAAAGGGACACCAAACTTAAGAACTGAGACTAGACTCAAACAAAAGACATAATTTTTGAAAAATTTTGGCAAAAGAAACCAAGAAAGTTCGAAACTTTTAACAAAAGACAAAGAAGAGATGGATTTTGAAAAAGTTTTTGAAAAGAAAAAAAAGACATAATTAAAAGTATCTAATCTAAGCAACAAGATAATCCAGTAGTTTGTCAATCTCGAACAATCCCAGGCAACGGCGCCAAAAACTTGGTGCATGAAATTAACTCCGCAACATTCGCACAGATAGACCAGCAAGTGCACCGCGTCGTCCAAGTAATATCTCAGGTGAGTGAGGATCGATCCCACGATGATTGTTGGTTTCAGCAAGCAATGGCTACCTTGTAGATCTTAGTCAGGTGATTCAAAAAGATGATAGTTGTTGTGAAAAATTCATGAAACAGATAAATAAAAAAAACGTTACTAGATAGATGTGAAATCAGTGATGAGAGAACGGTTGAGGCTTCGGAGATGCTTCTTCCTTCTGGATCAACTTTTCTAACCATCGACTCCAACTTCTGATGATTCATTCCATGACAGGCTGTAAATGACTAATTCCAGGTCAGTGGTCATTTGCTTCCTCTGCTTCAGATCGAACGCTGGGTCAGTGGTCATCCCATATGAACGAGGGTGAAGCTCCTACAGTCCATTCCCTTGGTGATCCTACTCAAAGCGTCACAGACAAGGTCGGATCTTCCGGATCAGAGAATGCTGCATCCTGGTTCTATCCTATACCATAAAGGCCCTAATCACCCCGTACCTCGGCTACACTGATGTCTCCAAGTACCCAATGAAGTTGTGGATTAGCCGTCTAAGAGATGTATAATCAAGCTTGTGGTTCAGTACTATCCTGTCAAGGACTTGCAAGAACCCATGTGAAATAGGGATGACGGTCAAGTCACACTCCCAATTCATTAGGATGAAGAACGAAGATACATCTTAGAATGGAATCAAGCATAGATTGAAATAGAATAGTGATATTATTAATCCATAAGAATCAGCAGAGCTCCTAACCTTAACCTAGAAGGTTAGTGACTCATAGCTTACAATAATGTTCGAAAGTAAAAGTGGGGGAAGAAGATCCTACACAAGGGTGATCTCCTCCTATATATACTAATCTGATAACTCAGAATTACATAAATAAGATAAACTAGTCATGTAGTGTGAAAATCATCTTTTCGGGCCCACTAGGTGAGTGTTTGGGCTGAGCTTGAGTGAAGCCACGAGTTGGTACTCCTT
This sequence comes from Arachis hypogaea, assembly GCF_003086295.3. Taxonomy (NCBI): domain Eukaryota; kingdom Viridiplantae; phylum Streptophyta; class Magnoliopsida; order Fabales; family Fabaceae; genus Arachis; species Arachis hypogaea. The sequence goes on along the minus strand of NC_092049.1, from coordinate 47,703,371 downwards.
CTGGGGCATTGGACGCCGGCTTTGGACTCCTGAATGGGTGTTGGACGCCAGCTGCTCTCTTTTGAGCGTTGAACGTCAGGAATGGTGTTGGTGGCTGGCGTTGAACGCCCATTTTGGGCCTTCATTTCTCGAGCAAAGTATAGACTATTATATATTTCTTGAAAGCGCTATATGTTAGCTTTCCATAGCCGTTAAAGCACGCCATTTGAACTTTTGTTTCTCCAGAAATGCTCTTTCGAGTGCATGGAGGTTAGAATCTCACAACATCTATAGTCCTTTCTATGTCTCTGAATCAGACTTTGTGAAAACTCCTCAATTTCAGCCAGAAAATACCTGATATCATCATAAAACACAACAACTCAAAGTAGAATCCAAAAATATGAATTTTGCACTAAAACCTGTGAAAATATAACAAAAACTATATGAAAATGATGCCAAAAAGCGTATAAAATATCCGTTCATCAGGTAGAGCTGTCCATTCTTGTTCTTCCATGCAAGATAAATGTCTATAATCCTGCCCGTCCAGTTGAACAGACTGAATATTCCACGCTTTGAGATATCAACCGGAAGATTATCAGCAAAACCCGAGAAAAAATCTAGCTCCAACCGATGATACTCTTCTTTGTTCCAAATCCGAGGATCCTTGTCATGTTGGTTTGTTTGCCTATTGCTACCCCTCCCCCTGTTTACCCACCCTGTGTTCCCCCCTCTCTCTCTCATCTCTCGCTCTTATTCATCTATTATTTCTATTGATCTTAATTAATTTGGTTTTGTATTAACGAAGTAAATTAATTAGAAAATAAAAAATAATTTGATGGTTATTTTTATTTAATAACTAATTAAAAAAAGGGTCAATAATGATTTTAATTCTTACAATTTTAATTGAAAATAAAAAATTCTAAAAATTTTTGTTTTCAAAATTATCCTAACATTAAACTTTCTTTTAACATCCTCATTTCATTAATTTTTGACCAAAATATGCTCTCACACAAACATTTTTTTTCACTTTTTAATAGATTCACTATTATTGCATGCTCAACAAAAAAAAGCCATGAAGCAAAACAACAGCAGCAACACAGAATGGTTTTTTGGGGAGCATTTTTTTTCCTCAATAAGAAACTTTATCCAAAATCATTCTCTTCCAAATTTAAAATTCCTAAATTCAATGCTAAAAATGCTCTCCTAGCAAATTTAAACACCATCAACTATCAACAATCTCATATGAAGGCATTAATTTTTCACACTCAATTGAATACCCCTTATACACCCTTAGTGATCCTAAACCCTATACAGGTAGAGTGGGGAGAAATCGTAAAACCTTTTCCTAAACAGGACGAGAAATCGTTGCAGGGAGAGAGAGGGGCGGTGGTGGGGTGTGGGAGGAGTGTTGCACTACTTCTTGGGAAACTCATTGTGTTGCTATACATCTTGTCCTTCTCGTCGTGCTATTCTATCGTGGTCGTCAAGCTCCTTCTTAACATTCATGTTGAAATTCTGGCAATAGTCATATGGCTGCTGTTGTTAGAGCTAGAGGAAATCTGGCGAATATAAAGGTTATAGAGGAGGTGGAGAGGGAAGAAGAATGCTTTCTCTGGTGATGAGAAGCAGAAGATGGTAATAAGAAGGAGAGGGACTAATAAAGAGAAACTATAGGAGAACAATGTTTTTTTAACAACGTAAAAAATAGGTTAAAAAAGGAAAGTTAATTTTAATATTAAAAATCAAATTTTGAATTAATTATGTTTAATCATAATTTTGAATCTATTTTTTTATAATTTTTTCCGCAGTCACCCTCTCGCAATGTTGTGCCACCACTGCCCTACTGTATTGCGACTCGGTACCTCGCAGTTGCTGTCTCATTTTTTATTTTTTATCAACTATGTTGGATGTTCATTTTACTATGTATGCAGATGGTTCTTTTCATTCTAATATGGATGTTTATTTGGGTATACCATTGGTATTTTAGTTGATTTGCCTGATTCTGCATGCATATACCCATAGGATGTTCATTTTACTATGTATGCGGATAATTTTTTTAGCCACTATGTGGATGTTTATTTGGGTCATACCATTCGGGTGAAAGAAGCAAAGCAGCACGTGATACAAGTGGCAAAGACACGACGCAGTGGTGTGGAAGCAAGGGTAGAGGTGCAGCATTGGAGCAGCGGCGAAACACGTAAAACCTGCGAAATTAATAAATAATTAGCCAATAAACTAATTATTATTTAAAGAAATTAAAAATTAAATTATCTAGTATGGAAGGGAAGAAATAATTAAAATATGAATTTTGACACTAATTTTAAAGGTATTGGCCCAAGATTAGATCGAAAGGACCAAATCGATTGAATCGGGCCAATAATGGGCCCAAGGCCCAACCCAATACCCATTTAATAAAAGAGCTTCAGCTCTTGTCCCTTCCCTCAAAGGGAAACATGTTAGAAACTTGGCAAAAAGGGGGAAGAACAAATGAAGAATTCCAAACCTTTGTCAAACTTCAAATTACCACAACTTTCAATCCAGAGCTCTAATCGCCATACCGTATGCGGCAATACATCCACCGCGTCGAACTCTACAAAGATCACTACTCAATTTGGTATGTACCTCACTATTTTTTTCTCAGCCACTCTCTCCTAATTTAAAAAATTTGAGGATTTATTTTGAAGAATTATGTGATTTTGGTGCTTTAGGATCAAATTAACCTTGTGGACTTGTCGGGCCTTGTCCCAAACTTCTGTTGGTAAGATGAGGAACGTTTAATCTTTGTCAAGTTATCTAATTAGTGAACCCTATGGTAATTTTAGTGTTATTTTGTGCAATTAGATTTAATTGTGTTTTTTGAAAACAAATTGGTGTTGTTGGATACTTTATATTGGACTTTGGGGAGCTAAAGTTCCATTTAGCGTGACTTGGGATGCTTGGGTTTTGTGCAACCGTGACAAATTGTGACGTTCTAGGTTTTATGAGGAATCGGCAAAGGTATGGTTTCGGTTTCTCATATATAATATGTACGGTGTCGTGAAAAACTTAGGCTAGACAACTTAAGATAAGTTAAACTTTGTGAAATTTATAATGCTAGTGATTTTGGTGGAAGATTGAAGTTGTTATAACGTGTAATGATGATTGATGTGAATGAGGACTTGCGTTATAAATGTAGCGGTATATGTTGAATTGTATTGTCGATTGAGAATGGGTTAATGGTATAAATTAGTAAATTGTTGATAATGATGAACCATGATGATGATAGCTTGATGAATAACGAAGTATGTTATATAGATTATGGTGCACTTGAGGTGAGAATAATGATAGTTGAGTATATGATTGTGAATTGAATCTCAATTTTGAGGATGAGTTTGATTAATTGTGAGTTAAAGATGTTAAGCTTATTGGAGTTGTCTATTCGGGTACTACAAAATGAGTTGAGCATTGGAATGTGAATTGGTATGTTTAGATATTGTTAAAAAGCTTAGTTTTTGGGTATTGAGTTATAATATTGGTGAAAATAGAGGTTTGATAAATTTTATGAAAAATCGATTTTTGACCAAACTTCGGCGAGCCATAACTCAGCTTCCGAACCTCAAAACCATTTCAAACTTGTTTCATATGAAAATTGGGTCCGTGAAGTTTACACAATTTGAAGAACAGATGAAAAATGTTTTAAAACAAAAAAGTTATATGCGTCAAAAGTTTGGTGTGTAAAACTAAAATTCTGCAACACTTAAAAATTTTTCCTTCCCTGCAGAATCCACGTACGCGGACACTCGCATGCAGCACGGCCATTCCCTTTCGGTTTGGTGTCTTGCATACGCGAGAAGGTGTATGCGTACATGAGAACTAAACTTTTGAGGGGTTACATATGCGAATGTTAGCACGCAGCACACCAATCCTATCGGGTTGAAGCCCCGCATACGCGAGACCATGCCTACGTATGCAAAACTCCTATTTTCAGCAAAAAGAGTTTTATGTTTTTAAACATGATGTTAAACCTCTAAAGCTCTATTTACCCTCTAATACCCTAGAATTGAGTAGTAGTGATAGTGAAGGGTGTTGAACTAGGAACGGAAGATAACTTGGAAGTGAATAATGTTGTGAAGTGGTGAATTATGAATGAAAAGTGCTGAAACACTAGATGGTGAAGAGGGCGAACTTGATATGACAATGTTTTATGGGATTCATGGTAGTTTACTGCCCACATGTTTTTAAATGACAATGTTTTGTGGGGTTCGTGGTGATTTACCGCCCACGTGTGTGTTGTTTTTCCAATTGAAGATCTTGCAAGGTTCTTGGTGGTATACTGGTACACGGATTTGTGATCTCACACTTTTCTCACAACTCCGTGCAACTAACTAGCAAGTGCACTGGGTCGTCCAAGTAATAAACCTTACGTGAGTAAGGGTCGATCCAACGGAGATTGTCGGCTTGAAGCAAGCTATGGTCATCCTTGTAAATCTCAGTCAGGCGGATTCAAATGGTGATGAGGTTTTGCTAATTAAAATATAAATAAAACATAAAATAAAATAAAGTTACTTATGTAATTCATTGGTGGGAATTTCAGATAAGCGTCTGGAGATGCTTTGTTGCTTCTGAACCTCTGCTTTCCTATTGCCTTCATCCAACCATGCGTTACTTCCTTCCATGGCAAGCTGTAAGATCCACTCAGTGAAAATGGTCCTCTACGGTTTCTGCACGGCTAATCAACTGTCAGATTTCTCGTCTCGGATGAAAAATACCAGGTACAGCTATGGTGCACGAAATTGTGATCTCAGGCAACGGCGCCAAAAACTCTGTACGCACGTCTTAATAAATTATTTTTCATTCACAACTTTGATACAACTAACCAGCAAGTGCACTGGGTCGTCCAAGTAATAAACCTTACGTGAGTAAGGATCGATCCCACGGAGATTGTCGGCTTGAAGCAAGCTATGGTCACCTTGTAAATTTCAGTCAGGCGGATATCAAATAGTTATGGAGTTTTCGAAATTAAATAATAAGTAAACAGAAAATAAGGATAGAAATGCTTATGTAATTCATTGGTTAGAATTTCAGATAAACGTATAGAGATGCATTCGTTCCTCTGAACCTCTGCTTTCCTACTGTCTTCGTCCAATCAATCTTACTCCTTTCTATGGCTGGCTTTGTGTAAGGACATCACCGTTGTCAACGGTTACTTTTTATCCTCTCTGGAAAATGGTCCGATGCGCTGTCACTGCATGGCTAATCGTCTGGAGGCATCACCCTTGTCAATGGCTGCATCCCATCCTCTTGCGAAAATGGTCCAAATGCTCTGTCACAGTACGGCTAATCATCTGAGGTTCTCGATTATACTGGAATAGGATTCACCCTCCTTTTGCGTCTGTCACTACGCCAAGCACTCGCGAGTTTGAAGTTCGTCACAGTCATTCAATCCCAGAGTCCTACTCGGAATACCACAGACAAGGTTTAGACTTTTTGGACTCTCATGAATGCCGCCATCAATCTAGCTTATACCACGAAGATTCTGATTAAGAGATCCAAGAGATACTCATTCAATCTAAGGTAGAACGGAAGTGGTTGTCAGGCACGTGTTCATAGGGAATGATGATGATTGTCCCGTTTATCACATTCAGGTTGAAGTGCGAATGAATATCTTAGAAGTGGAATAAGTTGAATTGAATAGAAAAACAGTAGTACTTTGCATTAATTCATGAGGAACAACAGAGCTCCACACCTTAATCTATGGAGTGCAGAAACTCTACCGTAGAAAAATACATAAGTGAATATAGGGTAAGCATGGCCGAGTGGCCAGCCTCCCATGGAGGTCTAGAGATCTAAAATTGATCAAAAGATGATCCGAAGATGTCTAATACAATAGTAAAAAGTCCTATTTATAATAAACTAGCTACTAGGGTTTACAGAAGTAAGTAATTGATGCATAAATCCACTTCCGGGGCCCACTTGGTGTGTGCTTGGACTGAGCTTGAATGTTACACGTGTAGAGGTCAATCTTGGAGTTGAACGCCAGTTTGTAACTGGTGCACAAAATTGTGATCTCTGGTAATGGCTCCAAAAACTTGATGCTCTAATCTCAATTCATAATTTGTCACAACTTCGATACAACTAACCAGCAAGTGCACTGGGTCGTCCAAGTAATAAACCTTACGTGAGTAAGGGTCGATCCCACGGAGATTGTTGGTATGAAGCAAGCTATGGTCACCTTGTAAATCTCAGTCAGGCGGATATAAAATAGTTATGGAGTTTTCGAAATTAATACTAAAATAAGGATAGAAATACTTATGTAAATCATTGGTGAGAATTTCAGATAAGCGTATGGAGATGCATCCATTCCTCTGAACCTCTGCTTTCCTGCTGTCTTCATCCAATCAGTCTTACTCCTTTCTATGGCTGGCTATGTGTAAGGATGTCACCGGTGCCAATGGCTACTTTCAATCCTCTCGGGAAAATGGTCCAAATGCTCTGCCACAGCACGGCTAATCGTCTGGAGGCATCACCCTTGTCGTTGGTTGCATCCTATTCTCTCTGTGAAAATGGTCCGATGCGCTGTCACTGCATGGCTAATCATCTTGGAGGTTCTCGATCGTACTGGAATAGAATTTACTATCCTTTTGCGTCTGTCACTACGCCCAGCACTCGCGAGTTTGGAGTTCGTCAAAGTCATTCAATCCCAGAGTCCTACTCGGAATACCATGGACAAGGTTTAGACTTTCCGGACTCTCATGAATGCCGCCATCAATCTAGCTTATACCACGAAGATTCTGATTAGGAGATCTAAGAGATACTCATTCAATCTAATGTAGAACGGAAGTGGTTGTCAGGCACGCGTTCATAGGGAATGATGATGATTGTCACGTTCATCACATTCAGGTTGAAGTGCGAATGAATATCTTAGAAACTGAATAAGTTGAATTGAATAGAAAACAGTAGTACTTTGCATTAATCCTTGAGGAACAGCAGAGCTCCACAACTTAATCTATGGAGTGCAGAAACTCTACCGTTGAAAATACATAAGTGATAATTGAGTTCATTGGTCTCGGCCCCAGAGGGGAACCGGAGTAACCAAGACTGTGAATACAATGATAAAAAGTTCTATTTATAATAAACTAGTCACTAGGGTTTACAGAAGTAAGTAATTGATGCATAAATCCACTTTCGGGGCCCACTTGGTGTGTGCTTGGGCTGAGCTTGAAGTCTACACGTGGAGAGGTCATTCTTGGAGTTGAACGCCAGCTTTTGTGCCAGTTTGGGCGTTGAACTCCACTTTGCAACTTGTTTCTGGCGCTGGACGCCAGAATTGGGCAGAGAGCTGGCATTGAACGCCAGTTTGCGTCATCTAAACTTAGGCAAAGTATGGACTATTATATATTTCTGGAAATCCCTGGATGTCTACTTTCCAATGCAATTGGAAGCGTGCCATTTTGAGTTCTGTAGCTCCAGAAAATCCATTTTGAGTGCAGGGAGGTCAGAATCCAACAGCATCAGCAGTCCTTCTTCAACCTCTGAATCTGATTTTTGCTCAAGTCCCTCAATTTCAGCCAGAAAATACCTGAAATCACAGAAAAACACACAAACTCATAGTAAAATCCAGAAATGTGAATTTAACATAAAAACTAATGAAAACATCCCTAAAAGTAACTAGATCCTACTAAAAACATACTAAAAATAATGCCAAAAAGCGTATAAATTATCCGCTCATCACAACACTAAACTTAAATTGTTGCTTGTCCCCAAGCAACTGAAAATCAAATAGGATAAAAAGAAGAGAATATACTATAAATTCCAAACTATCAATGAAACATAGCTCCAATCAGATGAGCGGGAGTTGTAGCATTTTGCCTCTTGAATAGTTTTGGCATCTCACTTTATCCATTGAGGTTCAGAATGATTGGCATCTATAGGAACTCAGAGTTCAGATAGTGTTATTGATTCTCCTAGTTCAGTATGATGATTCTTGAACACAGCTTCTTTATGAGTCTTGGTCGTGGCCCTAAGGACTTTGTTTTCCAGTATTACCACTGGATACATAAATGCCACAGACACATAATTGGGTAAACATTTTCAGATTGTGACTCAGCTTTGCTAAAGTCCCCAATTAGAGGTGTCTAGGGTTCTTAAGCACACCCTTTTTTTTTGCTTTGGAACTTGACTTTAACCGCTCAGTCTCAAGTTTTCACTTGACACGTTCACGCCACAAGCACATGGTTAGGGACAGCTTGGTTTAGCCGCTTAGGCCAGGATTTTATTCCTTTAGGCCCTCCTATCCACTGATGCTCAAAGCCTTGGGATCCTTTTTATTTACCCTTGCCTTTTGGTTTTAAGGGTTATTGGCTTTTTGCTCTTGCCTCTTGGTTTTAAGAGCTTTTGGCATTTCTGCTTGCTTTTTCTTTCTATTTTTTTTTTCGCTTATATTTTTTTCTGCAAGCTTTGTTCTTTGCTGCCTTTTCTTACTTCAAGAATCATTTTTATGATTTTTCAGATTATCAAATAACATGTCTCCTAGTCATCATTCTTTCAAGAGCCAACATATTTAACATTCTTAAACAACAAATTCAAAAGACATATGCACTGTTCAAGCATACATTCAGAAAACAAGAAGCATTGTCACCACATCAATATAATTAAACTAAGTTCAAGGATAATTTCAAAACTCATGTACTTCTTGTTCTTTTGAATTAAAACGTTTTTCATTTAAGAGAGGTGATGGATTCATAGGACATTCATAACTTTAAGACAAAGTTACTAACTACTAATGATCATGTAATGAAGACACAAACATAGATAAGCACTTAACATAGAAAATGAAAAACAGAGAAAGTAAGAACAAGGAATGAGTCCACCTTAGTGATGATGGCGTTTCCTTCTTGAGGAACCAATGATGTTCTTGAGCTCTTCTATGTCTCTTCCTTGCCTTTGTGGCTTGATTCCTAGTGATTTTTGGTATTTCTATCCTCAGTTGCTTCCAATAACTATGTGGAGGGAAGTGCATCCCCTGAGGTATCTCAGGGATCTCTTGATTTGCAGCCACATGTTCTACCACTGAGCTATAGATCCTTTACATAATTGTTTTACCACACCAAACTTAGAATGTTGCTCGCCCTCGAGCAAAAGAAGAAGGAATAGATGAAGAAGAAGATGTGGAAAAAAAACTAGGATTATGAGGAAGGAAAGTGGGGATCCTGTGGGGTCCACAAATCCTGAGATGATCCTGTGAGGTGATGACAAGTCATCTTAGCCTAGTTTCACTAGTCTTTTTCTCTTGTTTTCATTTAGTTTTTTGCACTTTCTTGCATTATAAATTAGCCATTTGAATTGGAATTGCATGATTTCCTTAAATCAATCAACCACCTTTTAATTGATATAAAATCATGAGGTTCAAGCTAACTTTAGTTGATAATTAATTGATTTATAAACCTTGTGAATTTTGTGATACTTTGATTGGTTGTTTTGATTACTTGTAGGTGAAGAAAGGAAACAAAAGGTGTGCCAACATTATGGAAGAAGGTTGCAAGAATGGGTTTGAGAAAATGGAATTCACGTTTGAGCTAACGTTTGCCTCAAACGTCAACTCAAACGTGAGTAGCAGTTGAAGAACACCCTGGGGAAAAGCCAACGTTTGCACCAACGTTTGCCTCAAACATTGAGGTCAAACGTTGGCTGAAGAATGAAGCTCCTGGAAAGCAACGTTTGAGCCAACGTTTGCCTCAAACGTGAGGTCAAACGTTGGCTCCAAAAGAGAAGGGAATTGAAGCTCCTGGGAAGGCAACGTTTGCGCCAACATTTGCCTCAAACGTGAGGTCAAACGTTGGCGCCAAAGAGAAGAGAAATGGCATCCCTGGAGGCAGCAACGTTTGAGCCAACGTTTGACTCAAACGTGAGGTCAAACGTTGGCACCAAACAGCATGAAGGGGCATACTTCAAATAAGAATAACTTGAGTTGTAAATGTCCAATTGAGGTGATTCCAAGTGGGTTAGAAAGCTGACATTCAGAGCTTTCCAACCATATATAATAGTCTCTATTGGGCACAAAATTGGCAACGCAACAAGAGGACAAAGTAGCCCCCAAGAAGCATACAAAAAGGGAGGTCCACGTTTGAGCTCACGTTTGACCTCAAACGTTGAGCCAAACGTGGAAGACAGCATACGGCCTAGCTGCATAATGCCTCACTCAAGTAACGTTTGATTCAACGTTTGCCTCAAACGTTGGCTCAAATGTGAATGGTTCATGGCCCGGTTCACTAATAGATTTCCTCCCAACACCAAGAGCAATCAACAGAGGCTACTATCAACCCAATTCCATCAAGGCTAAAGGCCCAATTCAAGGCTTAATGATCATTTGAAGAAAGTGTATAAATAGCTTAGGATTTGAAGTTTTTGTGGAGCTTCCTTTTTAGAATTTCAATACTTGCAGTAGAGAGCTTCCTTTTTAGAATTTCAATACTTGCAGTAGGGAGCTTCCTTTTTTCGTTTTTCAGAATAGCTTTCTTTTCAGTTTTGCTCAGAGTTCACTTTATTTTTCTTAGTATTGTTGTTTAATTCAAGATAATTTGGGAGGAGAATTGATCTCTCTTCTTCCTTGTTCTTGCCCAGCACTCTTTACTTTTCTTGTCTTGGATTTTGGGTGGAGAATTGAAGAAATTCTGTTTCAATCTCACCTTGGGATCTTGTTTAATTTTCTGCTTAATTGAATTTCAGTTTCGGTTCATTGCTTTTCATCTACTTTCTTTGCAATTCACAATTTCCTTTGCAATTGTTCTTGTTGGATCTAGGAAGGCATTGAGATCTAGACTTGGTTTTCTAGTCTCTTGGGTCCTGAGGTCCGAATTTCCCATTGCCCATTCCCTGTTTTGCTCATTTACAATTCTGTTTCTAGATCTGATTCAATCCAAGTGTTCTTCTATTCCTCTGCTTGTTGCAATTTTACATTTCCTTGTTTAATTTCTGCAAATCCAATTCCCACTCCCCTTTATAATTCAAGCCATTTACATTCCTTGCACTTTAAGATTCTGCAATTTACATTTCTTGCGTTCTAAGTTTCTGCCAATTTAATTCCTTGTTCTTTAACATTCAGCACTTTTATTTTCCGTCCTCTTTATTTTTCTGCAATCTACCCCTCTCCCTTTACTTTTCATGCAATTTAATTTTTGTTAATCACAAATCACTCAACCAACACTTGATTCGCTTGACTAAATCAACCACTAAACTAAAATTGCTCAATCCTTCAATCCCTGTGGGATCGACCTCACTCACGTGAGTTATTATTACTTGATGCGACCCGGTGCACTTGCCGGTGAGTTTTGTGTCGGATCGTTTTCCGCACATCAAGTTTTTGGCGCCGGTGAGTTATTACTTGATGTGCGGAAAACGATCCGACACAAAACTCACCGGCAAGTGCACCGGGTTGCATCAAGTAATAATAACTCACGTGAGTGAGGTCGATCCCACAGGGATTGAAGGATTGGGCAATTTTAGTTTAGTGATTGATTTAGTCAAGCGAATCAAGTGTTGGTTGAGTGATGTATGATTTCGGAAACTAAATTGCATGAAAAGTAAAGGGAGAGGGGTAGATTGCAGAAAATTAAAGGAAACGAAAAATAAATGTGCTGAATCTTAAAGAACAAGGAATTAAATTGGCAGAAACTTAGAATGCAAGAAATGTAAATTGCAGAATCTTAAAGTGCAAGGAATGTAAATGGCTTGAATTATAAAGGGGAGTGGGAATTGGATTTGCAGAAATTAAACAAGGAAATGTAAAATTGCAACAAGCAGAGGAATAGAAGAACACTTGGATTGAATTAGATCTAGAAACAGAATTGTAAATGAGCAAAACAGGGAATGGGAAATGGGAAATTCGGACCTCAGGACCCAAGAGACTAGAAAACCAAGTCTAGATCTCAATGCCTTCCTAGATCCAACAAGAACAATTGCAAAGGAAATTGTGAATTGCAAAGAAAGTAGATGAAAAGCAATGAACCGAAACTGAAATTCAATTAAGCAGAAAATTAAACAAGATCCCAAGGTGAGATTGAAACAGAATTTCTTCAATTCTACACCCAAAATCCAAGACAAGAAAAGTAAAGAGTGCTGGGCAAGAACAAGGAAGAAGAGAGATCAATTCTCCTCCCAGATTCTCTTGAATTAAACAACAATGCTGAGAAAAATAAAGTGAACTCTGAGCAAAACTGAAAAGAAAGCTATTCTGAAAAACGAAAAAGGGAAGCTCCCTACTGCAAGTATTGAAATTCTAAAAAGGAAGCTCTCTACTGCAAGTATTGAAATTCTAAAAAGGAAGCTCCGCAAAAACTTCAAATCCTAAGCTATTTATACACTTTCTTCAAATGATCATTAAGCCTTGAATTGGGCCTTTAGCCTTGATGGAATTGGGTTGATAGTAGCCTCTGTTGATTGCTCTTGGTGTTTGGAGGAAATCCATTAGTGAACCGGGCCATGAACCATTCACGTTTGAGCCAACGTTTGAGGCAAACGTTGACTCAAACGTTACTTGAGTGAGGCATTATCCAGCTAGGCCGTATGCTGTCTTCCACGTTTGGCTCAACGTTTGAGGTCAAACGTGAGCTCAAACGTGGACCTCCCTTTTTGTATGCTTCTTGGGGGCTACTTTGTCCTCTTGTTGCGTTGCCAATTTTGTGCCCAATAGAGACTATTATATATGGTTGGAAAGCTCTGAATGTCAGCTTTCTAACCCACTTGGAATCACCTCAATTGGACATCTACAACTCAAGTTATTCTTGTTTGAAGTATGACCCTTCATGCTGTTTGGTGCCAACGTTTGACCTCACGTTTGAGTCAAACGTTGGCTCAAACGTTGCTGCCTCCAGCGATGCCATTTCTCTTCTCTTTGGCGCCAACGTTTGACCTCACGTTTGAGGCAAACGTTGGCGCAAACGTTACCCTCCCAGGAGCTTCAATTCCCTTCTCTTTTGGAGCCAACGTTTGACCTCACGTTTGAGGCAAACGTTGGCGCAAACGTTGGCTTTTCCCCAGGGTGTTCTTCAACTGCTACTCACGTTTGAGTTGACGTTTGAGGCAAACGTTAGCTCAAACGTGAATTCCATTTTCTCAAACCCATTCTTGCAACCTTCTTCCATAATGTTGGCACACCTTTTGTTTCCTTTCTTCACCTACAAGTAATCAAAACAACCAATCAAAGTATCACAAAATTCACAAGGTTTATAAATCAATTAATTATCAACTAAAGTTAGCTTGAACCTTATGATTTTGTATCAATTAAAAGGTGGTTGATTGATTTAAGGAAACCATGCAATTCCAATTCAAATGGCTAATTTATAATGCAAGAAAGTGCATAAAACTAAATGAAAACAAGAGAAAAAGACTAGTGAAACTAGGATAAGATGACTTGTCATCACAACACCAAACTTAAACCTTGCTTGTCCCCAAGCAAGCAGTAAAACATAAGGAAAATTACTAGAAGCAGAGAAGTGTATAAGCCTTTTATTAGAAGACATTGAATACTGGTAAATGGGGTTTTTATGCATGGCATCTTAGGGATTTTTATTCTGGGGCTGAGACATCAACATTCCTTTGGATCCTTACTTGAATTACACAAAAAATGAGACTTGTTATTGCTTGGTCCCTGGGTTTTTTTTTTTTTTTTTGTTGCTCTCTTTCTTGGCTGAGGCTTAATGCTATGTTGTAAGGCAGCTTTTTAGAGTAAGCTTTCAGCCAGCATTCCCGCCCCAGTTGGTTCAAGATGCTAGGTGTTGAAACACCCCTATGGGCTTACTTGCTCAAGCCTCTCCTTAGCACACACACATCACAGGCATTTAGCTCGTTTTGTTCATCTCTGTTTGTTCTTTGGAAATTGATGCCCAGCACCTCTTTGGGTTACTAAATGCTTTGTCTCAAAGTAGCTCTTGATGGTGGACTTTCGGTTGGCAATCCCGGGTTAGTTAACCCAAGTTACCGGGTGATGAAGCACCCCTTAGAACCTAGTTATCCAAGCTTATCTTTGTACAAGAACATCACAGGCATTTATCCAAATTTGCAGCCATTGGTGCCCAGCCTTGTGTATTTCTTTTTGCTTCTTTCTTTTGCATTTTTTTTCTTTTATTTTGGACCTTTTTCATTTGTCAAGTCTCATGAAATGTAACTCAAGTTTATATCACAAAGTCATGCCAACATTCAGCCTTATTTATAAATCACCTAATGAACCAGCACATACCACCACATAATCTTATTTTGTCTCATATCATACCAGACTTTTACTCTTTCTCTATTTCACAGTTATTTTTCTTTTATTCAAGCATGAGGAACAAAGCATATAATTCAAGTAAGATGAAAGTGAATCAAGCACTTAGACTAGTAAGCCATAACAGCATGAAAACAAACAAACTAGCAGACAGTAAATGAATCTAGAAAGATACTAATCAACAGGGGACATTTGCACTTTCAATTAACATATTTGAACTAGAATCAGTCAGAGAACAATACAACCTCTTGGAGTCTATTTGTTTCATCTGTGTCATCATCATTGTTGGGTTCCATGTCCTTCCTCTGTCCATGATGATGTACCTTTTCCTCCAAGAGATTGAATGACTTCCTACAAAAGATATTGAAAGTTGTTTGTTCCCCAAGCACTTGAGAGGCAGTTAGCATGCATGTATGCTTGTGATTCTGTGAACCTAAGTTGGTGTGGGAACACCAAACTTAGTTCCTTGCCTACTTCTATATGTAGCAGAATAAATACATGCATGAAACATCAAGTACTTTTATTAAGGAAATAAACTATGGACTAGAAAACAAACTATGAACTAGAAAACAACTAAAAAAATAGAAACATGACAATTGTTAAGCAGTTTCTCTGATGGTTTGGAGCCGATACTGATCATGATGAGGGTGCAATGTGTTCTTAATGAAATTTTTGGTGGAACACCAAACTTAGCATCCAACATTCACCCCTTAATTATTTTGGTGTGCAACACCAAACTTAGCTCTTTGCAATACAGAGGAATCTACTCAACTCTTTTATTAAATTAGCTATGGAGAGAAAATTACCTCAGGTTGGGTTGCCTCCCAACAAGCGCTTCTTTATTGTCACTAGCTTGACATCTTGGTCTTTGATCATGGAGGCTGATAAGCATAGTGCCTTAGCTTTTCTCCTCTTACTGTGAACTTCCTTCCGGTCTCTTCTTTGATGATTTCTAGGTGTTCAAGTGAAAGGATCCGGTTCACAGTATAGTACTCAGATAATTGTGGACACACCTTCATTGGTTGGGTGTTCATCATCACTTTATCCCCTGGTGAGAAGCCTTTAGTGGGGATTTTCTTGTTTTTCCACCCTTTTGGCCTCTTCTTCTTCTCTTCTTTCTCAAAAGATACTCCCTGCCTTGGTGGTTCCTTATCTGAGATGTTAAATTTCTCATCTGGAGGTTTTGGATCTAGTTCTTCCTTGATTTCTTTGGTCTGTTGCACCATCTCTACTTCTTTCAAGCATGGATTTGGAAGTCTTGGAGTTAACTCATTGAATGCCTCTTTCAAGTTTTGATCCCTGGATTTATCCTCCATACAATCTTCTTCTTGAGTGGGCTCATGCAGGGTTTTAAAAACATGGAATGCTAGGTGCTCATCATGCACTCTCAGCAGCAATTCCCCTTTTTCAACATCTATCAATGCTCTGCCCGTGGCCAGGAAAGGTCTCCCCAGAATGATGGGAGTGTTAGGGTCCTCCTCCATATCTAGGATGACAAAATCAGTTGGGAGAAGGAATTTCCCTACTTTTACCAGCACATTCTCTACAATTCCAAGTGCTTGCTGAATGGACTTGTCAGCCATTTGAAGAGCTATTCGAGTGGGTTTCAGTTCAAAAATTTGAAGCTTCCTCATAAGAGATAGAGGCATCAAGTTTATGCTTGCACCAAGGTCACAGAATGATTTCTCAATAGTTATATCTCCTATGGTACAAGGTATATAAAACCTTCCAGGATCATCCTTCTTCTCTGGTAGACCTCTGTGGAGAATAGCACTACACTCCATTGTCATTTCAACAATCTGTCCTTCCTTCAAGGGTCTTTTCTTTGTTAGCACTTCTTTCATAAATTTGGCATATAATGGCATCTGTTCAAGTGCTTCTAAGAAAGGAATATTGATGCTGAGTGTCTTGAATATGTTCAGGAACTTTGAGTATTGTTTATCCTCGTTTTCTTTTTTGAATCTTTGAGGATATGGAAGTTTGGGGATATATGGTTTCATCCCTTCCTTCTTCTCTTGTAGTTGTGTTTCAGGGATGTCCTTATCTCTCTTTGAGCTTTTTGCATTCTCGGTCTTTCTATCCTCTTCACTTCTCTCTTCTGTCTCTTCTTGTGGAACTTGTTTGTTGTGTTCTTCCTGATTGATGGCTTCCTTCTCCCCAGTCTTCTCACTTCCCACTATGATTGCTTTGCACTCCTCCCACTTTGTAGCTTTTCCTTTGTCCCTTGGGTGGTTTTGAGTGGCACTAGGGGATGCATTTGGTTGCTTCTCACCCATCTCTGTAATTTGTTTAGCTACTTGTTCCATTTGCATCTCAAGATTTTTGATTGAAGCTTCTTGGTTTTTGCTTGTTATGGCTTGATCTTTTCTTGCTGCTTCTTGATCTTTTCTTGCTGTTTCTTGATCTTGTCTGGCCATCTCTTGATTTTTTATGAGTTTTTCCATCATTATCTCTTGGTGCTTCATCATCTTTTCCATCAATATCTTCAAATTGGAGATTCTTTGAGTGTCTTGTGACGCTTGTGGCTGGTTGTGAGATATTGAAGGTTGATGGTAGGTGTTTTGGTTAGTGGTTTGGTTATTGGGTGGATAGTAACTGGAATTTGGGTGGTTGTTTTGGGGTTTTCTATATGGATTGGGGTTAGTATTTTGCTGGTTGTGGTTTTGGTTGTTTCTTGAGTTGTTTTGGTTTGAATTTCTTTGCCATGGTTGCTGGTTTTGAGTGTGGTTATCTCCCCATCTTATGTTTGGATGGTTCTTCCAGGATGGATTGTAGGTGTCACCATAAACTTCATTTTGGCCTGAGCCTTGGTTGTGCATATATTGAGGTTGTTCCTGCTGCTGATCTTCTTGGTTTTCTTCATTTTGCCCCCCTGTGGTTGATGGTTGACTTGTATTCACTGTTGCAACTTGCAAGCTATCAATCCTCTTGGCCATTTGCTCAAACTGTTGTTGAATTTGCTGCTGCATCATTTTGTTTTGAGCTAGGATTGAGTCCACTCCTTCCAACTCTATCACTCCTTTCCTTTGTGATGGTTGGCGTTGCCTTTGGTGAGCAAAGAAATACTGGTTGTTAGCCACCATATCAATGAGATTTTGAGCCTCCTCTGCAGTTTTCATGAGTTGCATTGAGCCTCCTGCTGAATAGTCAAGTGCCTTTTGAGCTTTCATTGTCAGTCCTTCATAGAAATTTTGGAGTTTATCCCATTTATTAAACATCTCAGGAGGGCACTTCCTGATTAGAGCCTTGTATCGTTCCCGTGCCTCATACAAGGGTTCAACATCTATTTGTGTGAATGTTTGTACTTCAGTCTTCAATCTAATAACTCTTTGAGGTGGGTAAAACTTGGCAAGGAACTTGGTTACTAGATCTTCCCAATTGTTGATGCTATCTCTTGGAAATGACTCCAACCATTGAGTGGCTTTGTCTTTGAGGGAAAATGGAAATAGCAGCAATTTGTAACTGTCAGGATGCACACCATTGGTCTTCATTGTGTTACATATCCTCAGGAAAGTGGATAGGTACTGGTTTGGATCTTCCAAGGGGCTTCCTCCATAGGAACAGTTGTTCTGCACCAAGGTGATGAGTTGGGGCTTCAATTCAAAGTTATTTGCATCGACATTTGGGGTAAGGATGCTACTCCCACAATGCCTTGGATTAGCAAGTGTATATGAAGCCAATACTCTCCTTTGGGGCTGACCATTGTCGTTGGCCACTCCCACTTGTGGATTTGTTGGATTTTCCTCCATTTCTTGGTTCTCTTCTCAACCTCCAAAGTGTTTCAGGGTCAAAAGGTATGGATTCATCGCTTCTTCCTCCTGACATAAACACAGAATCAGGAACCAAAATTAAGCACTCTATTGCTAGAGTGAAGTTAGTGTTAGCTTAAGCAAAAATTCAAACAGTTAGTATGCTTAGTAAAAAGAAAAAGAAAAAGTGCTTAATCTAGACTACCACCTTACTTAATCATTGTCAATCTAATCAATCCCCGGCAACGGCGCCAAAAACTTGATGTGCGGAAAACGATCCGACACAAAACTCACCGGCAAGTGCACCGGGTCGCATCAAGTAATAATAACTCACGTGAGTGAGGTCGATCCCACTGGGATTGAAGGATTGAGCAATTTTAGTTTAGTGATTGATTTAGTCAAGCGAATCAAGTGTTGGTTGAGTGATGTATGATTTCAGAAACTAAATTGCATGAAAAGTAAAGGGAGAGGGGTAGATTGCAGAAAATTAAAGGAAACGAAAAATAAATGTGCTGAATCTTAAAGAACAAGGAATTAAATTGGCAGAAACTTAGAATGCAAGAAATGTAAATTGCAGAATCTTAAAGTGCAAGGAATGTAAATGGCTTGAATTATAAAGGGGAGTGGGAATTGGATTTGCAGAAATTAAACAAGGAAATGTAAAATTGCAACAAGCAGAGGAATAGAAGAACACTTGGATTGAATCAGATCTAGAAACAGAATTTTAAATGAGCAAAACAGGGAATGGGAAATGGGAAATTCGGACCTCAGGACCCAAGAGACTAGAAAACCAAGTCTAGATCTCAATGCCTTCCTAGATCCAACAAGAACAATTGCAAAGGAAATTGTGAATTGCAAAGAAAGTAGATGAAAAGCAATGAACCGAAACTGAAATTCAATTAAGCAGAAAATTAAACAAGATCCCAAGGTGAGATTGACACAGAATTTCTTCAATTCTCCACCCAAAATCCAAGACAAGAAAAGTAAAGAGTGCTGGGCAAGAACAAGGAAGAAGAGAGATCAATTCTCCTCCCAGATTCTCTTGAATTAAACAACAATGCTGAGAAAAATAAAGTGAACTCTGAGCAAAACTGAAAAGAAAGCTATTCTGAAAAACGAAAAAGGGAAGCTCCCTACTGCAAGTATTGAAATTCTAAAAAGGAAGCTCTCTACTGCAAGTATTGAAATTCTAAAAAGGAAGCTCCACAAAAACTTCAAATCCTAAGCTATTTATACACTTTCTTCAAATGATCATTAAGCCTTGAATTGGGCCTTTAGCCTTGATGGAATTGGGTTGATAGTAGCCTCTGTTGATTGCTCTTGGTGTTGGGAGGAAATCCATTAGTGAACCGGGCCATGAACCATTCACGTTTGAGCCAACGTTTGAGGCAAACGTTGACTCAAACGTTACCTGAGTGAGGCATTATGCAGCTAGGCCGTATGCTGTCTTCCACGTTTGGCTCAACGTTTGAGGTCAAACGTGAGCTCAAACGTGGACCTCCCTTTTTGTATGCTTCTTGGGGGCTACTTTGTCCTCTTGTTGCGTTGCCAATTTTGTGCCCAATAGAGATTATTATATATGGTTGGAAAGCTCTGAATGTCAGCTTTCTAACCCACTTGGAATCACCTCAATTGGACATCTACAACTCAAGTTATTCTTGTTTGAAGTATGCCCCTTCATGCTGTTTGGTGCCAACGTTTGACCTCACGTTTGAGTCAAACATTGGCTCAAACGTTGCTGCCTCCAGGGATGCCATTTCTCTTCTCTTTGGCGCCAACGTTTGACCTCACGTTTGAGGCAAACATTGGTGCAAACGTTGCCTTCCCAGGAGCTTCAATTCCCTTCTCTTTTGGAGCCAACGTTTGACCTCACGTTTGAGGCAAACGTTGGCTCAAACGTTGCTTTCCAGGAGCTTCATTCTTCAGCCAACGTTTGACCTCAATGTTTGAGGCAAACGTTGGTGCAAACGTTGGCTTTTCCGTAGGGTGTTCTTCAACTGCTACTCACGTTTGAGTTGACGTTTGAGGCAAACGTTAGCTCAAACGTGAATTCCATTTTCTCAAACCCATTCTTGCAACCTTCTTCCATAATGTTGGCACACCTTTTGTTTCCTTTCTTCACCTACAAGTAATCAAAACAACCAATCAAAGTATCACAAAATTCACAAGGTTTATAAATCAATTAATTATCAACTAAAGTTAGCTTGAAACTCATGATTTTGTATCAATTAAAAGGTGGTTGATTGATTTAAGGAAACCATGCAATTCCAATTCAAATGGCTAATTTATAATGCAAGAAAGTGCATAAAACTAAATGAAAACAAGATTAAAAGACTAGTGAAACTAGGCTAAGATGACTTGTCATCATGAGGTCCACAGATCTTGAGGTGTCAAGGCATTTACATCCCTGCACCAATTTAGGAATGCAAAATGCCCTTGCACACAACTCTGGGCGTTCAGTGCCAGGTTGGTGCCCATTTTGGGCGTTCAACGCCCATTTGTTGCCCATTTCTGGCATTGAACGCCAGAACCATGCTTGTTCTGGGCGTTCAGCGCCAGCTCTTCTCCAGGGTGCAATTCTGGCATTCAGCGCCCAGATGCTGCCCATTTTGGGCGTTCAACGCCCAGATACTGCCCATTTTGGGCGTTCAGCGCCAGAACCATGCTCTGTTCTGGCGTTGAACGCCAGACAGGCGCTTCCTCCAGGGTGTGATTTTTCTTCTGCTGTTTTTGATTCTGTTTCTAAATTTTTCGTTTATTTTGTAACTCCACATGATCATGAACCTAAGAAAACATGAAAGACAAAAATAAAATTAGATAAATAAACATTGGGTTGCCTCCCAACAAGCGCTTCTTTAATGTCAATAGCTTGACAGTGGGCTCTCATGGAGCCTCACAGATGTTCAGAGCTTTGTTGAGACTTCCCAACACCAAACTTAGAGTTTGGTTGTGGGGGCTCTGGTTGACTCTGTAGTGAGAGAAGCTTTTCATGCTTCCTCTCCATGGTTGCAGAGAGAGAACCTTGAGTTTTAAACACAAGGTTATCCTCATTTAGTTGAAGGATTAATTCTCCTCTGTCCACATCAATCACAGCTCTTGCTGTGGCTAGGAAGGGTCTTCCAAGGATGATGGAGTCATCTTCATCCTTCCCAGTATCTAGGATTATGAAATCAGCAGGGATGTAAAGGCTTTCAACCTTTACTAACATGTCCTCTACTTGTCCATAAGCCTCTTTTCTTGAGTTGTCTGCCATCTCTAATGAGATTTTAGCAGCTTGCACCCCATAGATTCCCAGTTTCTCTATTACAGAGAGGGGCATGAGGTATATTCCTGAACCAAGGTCACAAAGAGCCTTAAAGATCATGGTGCCTATGGTACAGGGTATGAGGAACTTTCCAGGATCCTCTTTCTTCTGAGGCAATCTCAGTAAATCCAATGCATTTAATTCATTGGTGAACAGGGGAGGTTCATCTCCCCAAGTCTCATTACCAAATAATTTGGCATTCAGCTTCATGATTGCACCAAGGAACTTGGCAACTTGCTCTTCAGTGACATCCTCATTCTCTTCATAAGAGGAATACTCATCCGAGCTCATGAATGGCATAAGAAGGTTCAATGGAATCCATGTGGTCTCTAGACGAGCCTCAGGGTCCTTTGGTTCCTCAAAGGGAAACTCCTTATTGATCACTAGACGTCCCAGGAGGTCTTCCTCCTTGGGATTCACGTCCTCTCCTTTCCTTACAGGTTCGGCCATGGTGATTAATTCAATGGCCTTGCACTCTCCTTTTGGATTCTCTTCTGTATTGCTTGGGAGAGTACTAGGAGGGATTTCAGTGATCCTTTTACTCAGCTGGCCCACTTGTGCTTCCAAATTTCTAATGGAAGACCTTGTTTCATTCATGAAACTTACAGCGGCCTTAGATAGATCAGAGACTAAGTTTGCTAAATTAGAGGTATTTTGTTCAGAGTTCTCTGTCTGTTGCTGAGTGAATGATGAAAAAGGTTCATTATTGTTAAACCTGTTTCTTTCACCATTATTAAAGCCTTGTTGAGGCTTTTGTTGATCCTTCCATGAGAGATTTGGATGATTTCTCCATGATGGATTATAGATGTTTCCATAAGGTTCACCTAAGTAATTTACCTCTGCTATTGCAGGGTTCTCAGGATCATAAGCTTCTTTTTCAGAAGATGCCTCTTGAGTACTGTTGGATGCAGCTTGCATTCCATTCAGACTCTGAGAAATCATATTGACTTGCTGAGTCAATATTTTATTCTGAGCCAATATGGCATTCAGAGTATCAATTTCAAGAACTCCCTTCTTCATAGGCGTCCCATTACTCACACGATTCCTCTCAGTAGTGTACATAAACTGGTTATTAGCAACCATGTCAATGAGTTCTTGAGCTTTTGCAGGCATTTTCTTTAGGTGAATGGATCCACCTACAGAAGTATCCAATGACATCTTTGATAGCTCAGATAAACCATCATAGAATATATCTAGGATGGTCCATTCTGAAAGCATGTCAGAAGGACACTTTTTGGTCAGCTGTTTGTATCTTTCCTAAGCTTCATAGAGGGATTCACCATCTTTTTGTTTGAAGGTTTGAACATCCACTCTAAGCTTGCTCAGCTTTTGAGGAGGAAAGAACTTGGCTAAGAAAGCCGTGACCAGCTTATCCCAAGAGTTCAAGCTATCCTTAGGTTGAGAGTCCAACCATATTCTAGCTCTGTCTCTTACAGCAAAGGGGAAAAGCATGAGCCTGTAGACTTCAGGATTTACTCCATTAGTCTTAATAGTATCACATATCTGCAAGAATTCAGTTAAGAACTGAAAAGGATCTTCAGATGGAAGTCCATGAAACTTGCAGTTCTGCTGCATCAGAGAAACTAGCTGAGGTTTTAGCTCAAAGTTGTTTGCTCCAATGGCAGGAATGGAGATGCTTCTTCCATGTAAATTGGAATTAGGTGCAGTAAAGTCACCAAGCATCCTCCTTGCATTATTATTATTTTCGGCTGCCATCTCCTCTTCCTGTTCGAAAATTTCTGAAAGGTTATCTCTGGATTGTTGTAATTTAGCTTCTCTTAGTTTCCTCTTCAGAGTCCTTTCAGGTTTTGGATCTGCTTCAACAAGAATATTCTTGTCCTTGCTCCTGCTCATATGACAAAGAAGAGGGCACAGAAAAAAAAATAATAATAAGGATCCTTTATACCACAGTATAGAGGTCCTTGTGTGAGTAGAAGAAAAGAAGAAGAAAATCTGACCTCAGAGAGAGAGGGAGTTCGGATTTTTGGTGAGTGATGTGAGGAAGAGATGTTAGTAGATGAATAAATAATTAGAGGGAGATGAGGGAGAAGGATTTTCGAAAATTATTTTTTTGAAAAAGAGTTAGTGATTTTCGAAATTAGTTTTTGAAAAAGGTTAGTAGCTTTCGAAAATTAAAATAAAAAATTAAAATAATTTGTTAATTAAAAAGAAATTTTGAAAAAGGGGGGAGATATTTTCGAAAATTAGAGAGAGAGAGAGTTAGTTAGGTGGTTTTGAAAAAGATAAGAAACAAAGAAAAAGTTAGTTAGTTAGTTGAAACCAATTTTGAAAAGATAAGAAGTTAGGAAGTTAGAAAAGATATTTTGCAAATCAAATTTTTGAAAAAGATAAGATAAGAAGATATTTTTGAAAAGATATGATTGAAATTAGTTTTTGAAAAAGATTTGATTTTTAAAATCTCAATTAATGACTTGATTCACAAGAAATCACAAGATATGATTCTAGAACTTAAAGTTTGAATCTTTCTTAACAAGTAAGTAACAAACTTGAAATTTTTGAATCAAAACATTAATTGATTATGTTATTTTTGAAAATATGATGTAAAATTAAGAAAAAAATTTTTGAAATTTTCGAAAATAACTTAAAAAAATTGAAAAAAAAAGATTTGATTTTTGAAAAAGATTTTGAAAAAGATAAGATTTTTTTAAATTGAGAATTTGATTTGACTCATAAAAACAACTAGATTTTAAAAATTTTTGAAAAAGTCAAATCTAATTTTCGAAATTTTAAGAGAGAAAAAGGGAAAGATATTTTTTTTATTTTTGAATTTTTATGATGAGAGAGAAAAACAAGAAAAATGATGCAATGCATGAAAGTTATGGATCAAAACAATGAATGCATGCAAGAATGCTATGAATGTCAAGATGAACACCAAGAACACTATGAAGATCATGATGAACATCAAGAACACATTTTTTGAAAAATTTTTAATGCAAAGAAAACATGCAAGACACCAAACTTAGAATTCTTTAATGCTTAGACATAAAGAATTCAGGAATGCATATGAAAAACAAGAAAAGACACAAAACATGCAAATGCAAAGATCAAACAAGAAGACTTACCAAGAACAACTTGAAGATCATGAAGAACACTATGAATGCATGAATTTTTTTCGAAAAATGCAAGATGAACATGCAATTGACACCAAACTTATAACATGACACATGACTCAAACAAGAAACACAAAAATATTTTTTATTTTTATGATTTTCTAATTTTTTTGTATTTTTTCGAAAATTATTTTGAAAAAGAAAAATAAGGATTCTAAAATTTTTAATATGAATTCCAGGAATCTTATGCTCTTTATCCTAAAGCTCCAATCAAAGGGTCAGGCATGGCTTAATAGCCAGCCAAGCTTTAGTATGTAACTCAGACATGACACGCCTGACATGCCCTACACAGAAGAATTAGACATGGCTTTACAGCCAGCCAGGTTTCCACATGCTTCATGAAACACTAGAATTCATTCTTAAAAATTCTGAAGAAAAATATATTTTTGAAAACATTTTTATTTTTAAAATTTTTTTTTTTCGAAAACAAAGGAGAAATTTTTGAAAGAATTTTGAAAAATTTTTGAAAATAAAACAAAAAGAAAATTACCTAATCTGAGCAACAAGATGAACTGTTAGTTGTCCAAACTCGAACAATCCCCGGCAACTGCGCCAAAAACTTGGTGCACGAAATTGTGATCTCTGGTAATGGCTCCAAAAACTTGGTGCTCTAATCTCAATTCATAATTTGTCACAACTTCGATACAACTAACCAGCAAGTGCACTGGGTCGTCCAAGTAATAAACCTTACGTGAGTAAGGGTCGATCCCACGGAGATTGTTGGTATGAAGCAAGCTATGGTCACCTTGTAAATCTCAGTCAGGGGGATATAAAATAGTTATGGAGTTTTCGAAATTAATACTAAAATAAGGATAGAAATACTTATGTACATCATTGGTGAGAATTTCAGATAAGCGTATGGAGATGCATCCATTCCTCTGAACCTCTGCTTTCCTGCTGTCTTCATCCAATCAGTCTTACTCCTTTCTATGGCTGGCTTTGTGTAAGAATGTCACCAGTGCCAATGGCTACTTTCAATCCTCTCAGGAAAATGGTCCAAATGCTCTGTCACAGCACGGCTAATCGTCTGGAGGCATCACCCTTGTCGTTGGTTGCATCCTATTCCTCTCTGTGAAAATGGTCCGATGCGCTGTCACTGCATGGCTAATCATCTTGGAGGTTCTCGATCGTACTGGAATAGAATTTACTATCCTTTTGCGTCTGTCACTACGCCCAGCACTCGCGAGTTTGGAGTTCGTCACAGTCATTCAATCCCAGAGTCCTACTCGGAATACCACAGACAAGGTTTAGACTTTCCGGACTCTCATGAATACCGCCATCAATCTAGCTTATACCACGAAGATTCTGATTAAGAGATCTAAGAGATACTCATTCAATCTAATGTAGAACGGAAGTGGTTGTCAGGCACGCGTTCATAGGGAATGATGATGATTGTCACGTTCATCACATTCAGGTTGAAGTGCGAATGAATATCTTAGAAACTGAATAAGTTGAATTGAATAGAAAATAGTAGTACTTTGCATTAATCCTTGAGGAACAGCAGAGCTCCACACCTTAATCTATGGAGTGCAGAAACACTACCGTTGAAAATACAAAAGTGATAATGGAGTTCATTGGTCTCGGCCCCAGAGGGGAACCGGAGTAACCAAGACTGCGAATACATTGATAAAAAGTTCTATTTATAATAAACTAGTTACTAGGGTTTACAGAAGTAAGTAATTGATGCATAAATCCACTTCCGGGGCCCACTTGGTGTGTGCTTGGGCTGAGCTTGAAGTCTACACGTGGAGAGGTCATTCTTGGAGTTGAACGCCAGCTTTTGTGCCAGTTTGGGCGATGAACTCCACTTTGCAACTTGTTTCTGGCGCTGGACGCCAGAATTGGGCAGAGAGCTGGCGTTGAACGCCAGTTTGCGTCATTTAAACTTGGGAAAAATATAAACTATTATATATTGCTGGATAGCCCTGGATGTCTACTTTCCAATGCAATTGGAAGCGCGCCATTTTGAGTTCTGTAGCTCCAGAAAATCCATTTTTAGTGCAGGGAGGTCAGAATCCAACAGCATCAGTAGTCCTTCTTCAACCTCTGAATTTGATTTTTGCTCAAGTCCCTCAATTTCAACCAGAAAATACCTGAAATCACAGAAAAACACACAAACTCATAGTAAAGTCCAGAAATGTGAATTTAACATAAAAACTAATGAAAACATCCCTAAAAGTAACTAGATCCTACTAAAAACATACTAAAAACAATGCCAAAAAGCGTATAAATTATCCGCTCATCAGTAACATATTTCTGGCGTTCAACTCTGGCTTGTGACGTGTTTCTGGCGTTTAACTCCAGACAGCAGCATAGAATTGGCGTTCAACGCCCTTTTACGTCGTCTAAACTCGGCCAAAGTATGGACTATGATATATTGCTGGAAAGCCCTGGATGTCTAATTTCCAACGCAATTGAAAGCGCGCCATTTTGAGTTCTGTAGCTCTAGAAATCCACTTGGAGTGCAGGGAGGTCAGAATCCAACAGCATCAGCAGTCCTTCTTCAACCTCTAAATCTGATTTTTGCTCAAGTCCCTCAATTTCAGCCAGAAAATACCTGAAATCATAGAAAAACACACAAACTCATAGTAAAGTCCAAAAATGTGAATTTAACATAAAAACTAATGAAAACATCCCTAAAAGTAACTAGATTCTACTAAAAACATACTAAAAATAGTGCCAAAAAGCGTATAAATTATCCGCTCATCACAACACCAAACTTAAATTGTTGCTTGTCCCCAAGCAACTGAAAATCAAATAGGATAAAAAGAAGAGAATATACTATAAATTCCAAACTATCAATGAAACATAGCTCCAATCAGATGAGCGGGAGTTGTAGCATTTTGCCTCTTGAATAGTTTTGGCATCTTACTTTATCCATTGAGGTTCAGAATGATTGGTATCTGTAGGAACTCAGAGTTCAGATAGTGTTATTGATTCTCCTAGTTCAGTATGTTGATTCTTGAACACAGCTACTTTATGAGTCTTGGCCGTGGCCCTAAGCACTTTGTTTCCAGTATTACCACCGGATACATAAATGCCACAGACACATAATTGGGTGAACCTTTTCAGATTGGGAGTCAGCTTTGCTAAAGTCCCCAATTAGAGGTGTCCAGGGTTCTTAAGCACACTCTTTTTTTGCTTTGGACCTTGACTTTAACCGCTCAGTCTCAAGTTTTCACTTGACACCTTCACGCCACAAGCACATGGTTAGGGACAGCTTGGTTTTGCCGCTTAGGCCAGGATTTTATTCCTTTAGGCCCTCCTATCCACTGATGCTCAAAGCCTTGGGATTATTTTTATTTACCCTTGCCTTTTGGTTTTAAGGGTTATTGGCTTTTTGCTCTTGCCTCTTGGTTTTAAGAGCTTTTGGCTTTTTCTGCTTGCTTTTTATTTTTATTTTTTTTTCGCCTATATTTTTTTCTTTTTTAATTTTTTTTTCTGCAAGCTTTATTCTTTGCTGCTTTTTCTTGCTTCAAGAATCATTTTTGTGATTTTTCAGATTATCAAATAACATGTCTCCTTATCATCATTCTTTCAAGAGCCAACATATCAACTTCAAAAGACATATGCACTGTTCAAGCATTCATTCAGAAAACAAAAAGTATTGTCACCACATCAATATAATTAAACTAAGTTCAAGGATAAATTCGAAACTCATGTACTTCTTGTTCTTTTGAATTAAAACATTTTTCATTTAAGAGAGGTGATGGATTCATGGGACATTCATAACTTTAAGACATAGTTACTAACTACTAATGATCATGTAATAAGACACAAACGTGGATAAGCACTTAACATTAAGAAAACGAAAAACAGAAAATAAGAACAAGGAATGAGTCCACCTTAGTGATGGTGGCATTTCCTTCTTGAGGAACCAATGATGTCCTTGAGCTCTTCTATGTCTCTTCCTTGTCTTTGTTGCTCCTCCCTCATTGATTTTTGATTTTCTCTTATTTCATGAAGGATGATGGAGTGCTCTTGATGTTCCACCCTTAATTGTCCATTGTTGGAACTTAATTCTCCTAGGGAGGTGTTGATTTGCTCCCAATAGTTTTGTGGAGGAAAATGCATTTGAGGCATCTCCGGGATCTCATGGTGATGAGCTTCATGCGTCTCTTGAGATCCATGAATGGGCTCTCTTACTTGCTCCATCCTTTTCTTAGTGATGGGCTTCTCTTCCTCAATGGGAATGTCTCCTTCTATGAAAGCTCCAGCTAAGTAACATAGATGGCAAATAAGATGAGGGAAAGCTAGCCTTGCCCCAGGAGAGGGCTTTTCGGCTATTTTGTAGAGTTCAAGGGAGATGACTTCATGAACTTCTACTTCCTCTCCAATCATGATGCTATGGATCATGATGGCCCGATCCATAGTAACTTCAGATCGGTTGCTAGTGGGGATGATGGAGTGTTGGATGAATTCCAACCATCCTCTAGCTACAGGCTTGAGGTCCAGTGTTCTTAATTGAATCGGCTTGCCTTTGGAGTCAATCTTCCATTGAGCTTGATAAATCCCGTTTTGACGGTTTATCCTGTATTGATTTTAAGAGATTTTATCACCTTTTACCAACATTTATTCAATGAAATAACATGGTTTTGTGATTGTCTCCTTATTTGTGCTTAGATGTGAAAACATGCTTTTAGACCCTTAATTTGATGGTTTTAATCCCCCTTTGATTCCACTAGATGCCTTGATATGTTTGTTAGTGATTTCAGATTGAAAAGGCTAGGAATAGATCAAAGGAGTGAAGAGGAAAGCATGCAAAGTGGAGAAATCATGAAAAGTCAAAGAAGTTGAACTCGCCCATGGACGCGCGCGCGCACCTGGCGCCTGCGCGCACCTGCGAATCACCCCATGGACACGTACGCATGCTATGCGCGTACGCATTGGTGCTGGTTTATGATTTTTTAATGAAAACGTGACCAATGAATTCTCAAGGGTTGTGGGGCCCAATCCCAACCAACTTTGGCGCCAAAGATGCTATTTAAAGCCAAGGATTGAAGAGCAATTGGGATTGCAATCATACACACTCATTAGGATTAATTTAGAGTTAGTTTCTAGAGAGAGAAGCTCTCTCTTCTCTCTAGAATTAGGATTAGGATTAGGTTTATTTCTTAGATCTAGGTTTTAATCTTTGCTTTCTTCCACTTCTATCTCTCAATTCTTTGTTGCTACATTCATCTTCTTCTATTCTTTTGTTATAATTTCCTTTATGTTGTTCTTATATTTTGTTGTAGATCTATTATTGTTCCTTCTACATTCTTCCAATTCAATAAGAGGTAATTCATAATAATTGTTCTTCTTTGCTTTTCTATTGTTGATCTCTTACCTTTGTAGTTGTAGATTCCTTTAATTCTTGCAATTAATAATGTTTACTTCTATTGCACTCTATGTGTTTGTTGAAATGCCTCTTCTAGATATAGTGTAGATTTTGTTCCTCTTGGCCTAGGTAGAGTAATTAGTGACACTTGAGTTATCTAATCCCTTTGTTGATTGATAATTGGAGAGATTGCTAATTGGTTTGGAGTGCACTAAAGCTAGTCTTTCCTTGGGAGTTGGCTAGGACTTGTGGCTCAAGTCAATTCATCCACTTGACTTTCCTTTAATTAGTAAGGGTTAACTAAGTGGTAGCAATGAACAATTCTCATCACAATTTTCGGGACAATTTCCGTCAAAAATCCGTTCATCAGAGCTCCTTCCACACATATGTCCATGAGGACTTGGTCCAACCTTTGATTAAAGTTGACCCTTCTAGTGTAGGGGCGTGCATTTCCTTGCATCATAGGCAAGTTAAACGCCAATCTCACATTTTCGGGACTAAAATCTAAGTATTTTCCCCGAATCATGGTGAGATAATTCTTTGGGTTTGGGTTCTTACTTTGATCATGGTTCCTAGTGATCCATGCATTGGCATAGAACTCTTGAACCATTAGAATTCCGACTTGTTGGATGGGTTTTGTTAGAACTTCCCAACCTCTTCTTTGGATTTCATGTCGGATCTCCGGATACTCGTTTCTCTTGAGCTTGAAAGGGACCTCGGGGATCACCTTCTTCTTGGCCACAACATCATAGAAGTGGTCTTGATGAGCTTTGGAGATGAATCTTTCCATCTCCCATGACTCGGAGGTGGAAGCTTTTGTCTTCCCTTTCCCTTTTCTAGAGGATTCTCCGGTCTTAGGTGCCATCAATGGTAATGGAAAAACAAAAAGCTTATGCTTTTACCACACCAAACTTAGAATTTTGCTCGCCCTCGAGCAAGAGAAGAAAGAATAGATGAAGAAGAAGAAGAAAATATGGACGAGAGGGGGGAGGGGTGTATTCGGCCAAGAAGAGAAGAGAGGGTTGTGTTGTGTGAATATGAGGAAGAATGGAGGGCTATATATAGAGAAGGGAGGGGGGTAAGGTTCGGCCATAAGGGTGGGTTTTGGGTGGGAAATTGATTTTGAATTTTGAAGGTAGGTGGGGTTTAGGAAGTAGGTTTATGGGGAAGAGTAGATGGATGTGAGTGGTGAAGTGGTTATATGGAAGAGAGATTGAGGTGATTGGTAAAGAGTTTTGGGGAAGAGTGTTTATGGGATTGTGTGAAAGAGGGGTGAGAAGAAGTGAGTGGAGGTAGGTGGGGATCCTGTGGGGTCCACAGATCCTGAGGTGTTCAAGGATTTACAACCTTGCACCAAATTGAGCATGCAAAATGCCCTTGCACACAACTCTGGGCGTTCAACGCCAGATTGGTGCTTGTTCTGGGCGTTGAACGCCCATTTGTTGTCCATTTCTGGCGTTGAACACCAAAACCATGCTTATTCTGGGCGTTCAACGCCAGCTCTTCTCCAGGTGCAATTCTGGCGTTCAAACGCCCAGATCCTACCCATTTTGGGCGTTCAGCGCCAGAACCATGCTCTGTTCTGGCGTTGAACTCCAGCCAGATGCTTTTTACTGGCGTTTAAACGCCAGTGAGATCCTCCTCCAGGGTGTGATTTTTCTTCTGCTGTTTTTGATTCCGTTTTTAATTTTTATATTTATTTTGTGACTCCACATGATCATGAACTTAATAAAACATGAAAGAACAATAAAATTAGATAAATAAAAATTGGGTTGCCTCCCAACAAGCGCTTCTTTAATGTCAATAGCTTGACAGTGGGCTCTCATGGAGCCTCACAGATGTTCAGAGCATTGTTGAGACTTCCCAACACCAAACTTAGAGTTTGGATATGGGAGTTCAACACCAAACTTAGAGTTTGGTTGTGGCCTCCCAACACCAAACTTAGAGTTTGACTGTGGGGGCTCTGGTTGACTTTGTTTTGAGAGAAGCTTTTTATGCTTCCTCTCCATGTTTACAGAAGGATGACCTCGAGTTTTAAACACAAGGGAGTCCTCATTCAATTGAAGGACTAGTTCACCTCTGTCAACATCAATCACAGCTCTTGCTGTGGCTAGGAAGGGTCTTCCAAGGATGATGGATTCATCCTCATCCTTCCCAGTATCTAGGACTATGAAATCAGCAGGGATGTAAAGGCCTACAACCTTTACTAACACGTCCTCTACTTGTCCATAAGCCTGTTTTCTTGAATTGTCTGCCATCTCTAATGAGATTTTAACAGCTTCCACCCCAAAGATTCCCAGTTTTTCTATTACAGAGAGGGGCATGAGGTTTATCCCTGAACAAAGATCACACAAAGCTTTTTCAAAGATCATGGTGCCTATGGTACAAGGTATTAGGAACTTTCCAGGATCCTGTTTCTTCTGAGGCAATGTCAGTTGGTCCAGATCACTCAGTTCATTGGTGAACAAGGGAGGTTCATCTTCCCAAGTCTCAATACCAAATAATTTGGCATTCAGCTTCATGATTGCACCAAGGTACTTGGTAACTTGCTCCTCAGTAACATCCTCATTCTCTTCAGAAGAGGAATACTCATCAGAGCCCATGAATGGCATAAGGAGGTTCAATGGAATCTCTATGGTCTCTAGATAAGTCTCAGATTCCTTTGGTTCCTCAGAGGGAAGCTCCTTATTGATCACTGGATGTCCCAGGAGGTCTTCCTCCTTGGGATTCACGTCCTCCCCTTCCTCTTTGGATTCGGCCATGATGGTTATATCAATGGCCTTGCACTCTCCTTTTGGATTTTCTTCTGTATTGCTTGGGAGAGTACTAGGAGGGATTTCAGTGATCCTTTTACTCAGCTGGCCCACTTGTGCCTCCAAATTTCTAATGGAGGACCTTATTTCATTCATGAAACTCATAGTGGCCTTAGATAGATCAGAGACTAAGTTTGCTAAATTAGAAGTATTTTGTTCAGAGTTCTCTGTCTGTTGCTGAGTGGATGATAGAAAAGGCTTGCTATTGCTAAACCTGTATCTTACACCATTATTAAAGCCTTGTTGAGGCTTTTGTTGATCCTTCCATGAGAAATTTGGATGATTTCTCCATGATGAGTTATAGGTGTTTCCATATGGTTCACCCATGTAATTCACCTCTGCTATTGCAGGGTTCTCAGGATCATATGCCTCTTCTTCAGAAGGCGCCTCTTGAGTACTGTTGGATGCAGCTTGCATTCCATTCAGACTCTGAGAAATAATATTGACTTGCTGAGTCAATATTTTGTTCTGAGCCAATATGGCATTCAGAGTATCAATTTCAAGAACTCCCTTCTTCTGAGGCGTCCCATTACTCACAGTATTCCTCTCAGAAGTGCACATGAACTGGTTATTAGCAACCATCTCAATGAGTTCTTGAGCTTCTGCAGGCATTTTCTTTAGGTGAATGGATCCACCTGCAGAAGTATCCAATGACATTTTAGCTAATTCAGAAAGACCATCATAGAATATATCCAGGATGGTCCATTCTGAAAGCATGTCAGAAGGACACTTTTTGGTCAGTTCTTTGTATCTCTCCCAAGCTTCATAGAGGGATTCACCTTCTTTCTTTCTGAAGGTTTGAACATCCACTCTAAGCTTACTCAGCTTTTGAGGAGGAAAGAACTAGGCTAAGAAAGCCTTGACCAGCTTATCCCAAGAGTTCAAGCTATCCTTAGGTTGAGAGTCCAACAATATTCTAGCTCTGTCTCTTACAGCAAAAGGGAAAAGCATCAGCCTGTAGACTTCAGGATCTACTCCATTAGTCTTAACAGTATCACAGATCTGCAAGAATTCAGTTAAGAACTGAAAAGGATCTTCAGATAGAAGTCCATGAAACTTGCAGTTTTGCTGCTTCAGAGAAACTAATTGAGGTTTTAGCTCAAAATTGTTTGCTCCAATGGTAGGGATGGAGATGCTTCTTCCATGTAAATTGGAATTAGGTGCAGTAAAGTCACCAAGCATCCTCCTTGCATTATTATTATTTTCGGCTACCATCTCCTCTTCTTGTTCGAAAATTTCTGAAAGGTGCTTGCTGGTCTGTTGTAATTTAGCTTCTCTTAGTTTTCTCTTCAGAGTCCTTTCAGGTTCTGGATCTGCTTCAATAAGAATATTCTTGTCCTTGCTCCTGCTCATATGAAAAAGGAGGGAACAGAAAAATAATAATAGGGATTCTTTTTACCACAGTGTAGAGGTCCCTGTGTGAGTAGAAGAAAAGAAGAAGAAAAAATCTGAACTCAGAGAGAGAGAGGAGGTGAGAATTTTCGAAAATTATTTTTTTGAAAAAGAGTTAGTGATTTTCGAAAAATTGTTTTTGAAAAAGGTTATTAATTTTCGTAAATTAAAATCAAAAATTAAAATAATTAGTTAATTAAAAATAAATTTTGAAAAAGAGGGAAGATATTTTCGAAAATTAGAGAGAGAGAGAGAGAGTTAGTTAGGTAGTTTTGAAAAAGATAAGAAACAAACAAAAAGTTAGTTAGTTAGTTGAAACAAATTTGAAAATCAATTTTGAAAAGATAAGAAGATAAGAAGTTAGAGAAGATATTTTAAAATCAAATTTTTGAAAAAGATATGATTTTGAAAAAGATAAGATAAAAAGATATTTTTGAAAAGATATGATTGAAATTAGTTTTGAAAAAAAATTGATTTTTAAAATCACAATTAATGACTTGATTCACAAGAAATCACAAAATATGATTCTAGAACTTAAAGTTTGAATCTTTCTTAACAAGTAAGTAGCAAACTTGAAATTTTTGAATCAAAACATTAATTGATGATGTTATTTTCGAAAATTATGTGATAAAGATAAGAAAAAGATTTTTTAAAAATATTTTTAAAATTTTCGAAAATAACTAAGAAAAATGAAAAAAATTTGATTTTTGAAAAAGATTTTGAAAAAGATAAGATTTTTAAATTGAAAATTTGATTTGACTCATAAAAACAACTAGATTTTAAAATTTTTTTGAAAAAGTCAAATCTAATTTTTGAAATTTTAAGAGAGAAAAAGGGGAAGATATTTTTTTTTATTTTTGAATTTTTAATGATGAGAGAGAAAAACTTGAAAATGATGCAATGCATGAAAATTTTTAGATCAAAACAATGAATGCATGCAAGAATGCTATGAATGTCAAGATGAACACCAAGAACACTATGAAGATCATGATGAACACCAAGAACATATTTTTGAAAATTTTTAATGCAAAGAAAACATGCAAGACACCAAACTTAGAAATCTTTGATGCTTAGACTCTATGGATGCAAAAATGCACATGAGAAACAAGAAAAGACACAAAACAAGAAAACATCAAGATCAAACAAGAAGATTTATCAAGAACAACTTGAAGATCATGATGAATACTATGAGTGCATGAATTTTCGAAAAATGCAAGATGAACATGCAATTGATACCAAACTTAAAATCTGACTCAAGACTCAAAAAAGAAACATGAAATATTTTTTTTGATTTTTAGGATTTTATGATTTTATTTTTGGGTTTTTCGAAAATTATTTGAAAAAGAAAAATGAGGATTCCAAAATTTTTAATATGAATTCCAGGAATCTTGCAATCTTAGTCTAAAGCTCCAATCTGAGGGTTAGACATGGCTTAATAGCCAGCCAAGCTTTAGAAGATATTGATACTTTCCATGTATAGAGCAACTAAGTGTGTGAGAATCAACAAGCTCTTGTGATGATAAGTTGAAACCCCAGTCCAAAAGATTAGACATGGCTTACAGCCAGCCAGGATTCAACAAATCATCATGAAACACTAGAATTCATTCTTAAAAATTTTGAAGAAAAATATATTTTTGAAAACATTTATTTTAAAAAATTTTTTTTCGAAAACAAAGGAGAAAATTTTGAAAGATTTTTGAAAAATTTTTGAAAATAAAACAAAAAGAAAATTACCTATTCTGAGCAACAAGATGAATCGTCAGTTGTCCAAACTCGAACAATCCCCGGCAACGGTGCCAAAAACTTGGTGCACAAAATTGTGATCTCAGGCAACGACGCCAAAAACTCTGTACGCACGTCTTAATAAATTATTTTTCATTCACAACTTCGATACAACTAACCAGCAAGTGCATTGGGTCGTCCAAGTAATAAACCTTACGTGAGTAAGGGTCGATCCCACGGAGATTGTCGGCTTGAAGCAAGCTATGGTCACCTTGTAAATCTTAGTCAGGCGGATATCAAATAGTTATGGAGTTTTCGAAATTAAATAATAAGTAAACAGAAAATAAGGATAGAAATACTTATGTAATTCATTGGTTAGAATTTCAGATAAGCGTATAGAGATGCATTCGTTCCTCTGAACCTCTGCTTTCCTGCTGTCTTCATCCAATCAATCTTACTCCTTTCCATGGCTGACTTTATGTAAGGACATCACCGTTGTCAATGGTTACTTTTTATCCTCTCTGGAAAATGGTCCGATGCGCTGTCACTGCATGGCTAATCGTCTGGAGGCATCACCCTTGTCAATGGCTGCATCCCATCCTCTTGTGAAAATGGTCCAAATGCTCTGTCACAGCAGGGCTAATCATCTGAGGTTCTCGATCATACTGGAATAGGATTCACCCTCCTTTTGTGTCTGTCACTACGCCCAGCATTCGCAAGTTTGAAGTTCGTCACAGTCATTCAATCCCAGAGTCCTACTCGGAATACCACAAACAAGGTTTAGACTTTCTGGACTCTCATGAATGCCGCCATCAATCTAGCTTATACCACGAAGATTCTGATTAAGAGATCCAAGAGATACTCATTCAATCTAAGGTAGAACAGAAGTGGTTGTCAGGCAAGCGTTCATAGGGAATGATGATGATTGTCACGTTCATCACATTCAGGTTGAAGTGTGAATGAGTATCTTAGAAGCAGAATAAGTTGAATTGAATAGAAAAATAGTAGTACTTTGCATTAATTCATGAGGAACAGTAGAGCTCCACACCTTAATCTATGGAGTGCAGAAACTCTACCGTAGAAAAATACATAAGTGAATATAGGGTAAGCATGGCCGAGTGGCCAGCCTCCCATGGAGGTCTAGAGATCTAAAATTGATCAAAAGATGATCCGAAGATGTCTAATACAATAGTAAAAAGTCCTATTTATAATAAACTAGCTAGTAGGGTTTACAGAAGTAAGAAATTGATGCATAAATCCACTTCCGGGGCCCACTTGGTGTGTGCTTGGGCTGAGCTTGAATGTTACACGTGTAGAGGTCAATCTTGGAGTTGAACGCCAGTTTGTAACATATTTCTGGCGTTCAACTCTGGCTTGTGACGTGTTTCTGGCGTTTAACTCCAGACAGCAGTGTAGAACTGGCGTTCAACGCCCTTTTACATCATCTAAACTCGGCCAAAGTATGAACTATTATATATTGCTGGAAAGCCCTGGATGTCTACTTTTTAACGCAATTAGAAGCGCGCCATTTTGAGTTCTGTAGCTCCAGAAAAGCTACTTTGAGTGTAGGGAGGTCAGAATCCAACAGCATCAGCAATCCTTCTTCAACCTCTGAATCTGATTTTTGCTCAAGTCCCTCAATTTCAGCCAGAAAATACCTGAAATCACAGAAAAATACACAAACTCATAGTAAAGTCGAGAAATGTGAATTTAACATAAAAACTAATGAAAACATCCCTAAAAGTAACTAGATTCTACTAAAAATATACTAAAACCAATGCCAAAAAGCATATAAATTATCCGCTCATCAAGCTACCGCATGGCTAATCATCTGTCAGTTCTCGCTAGCATCGGAATAGGATCCATTGATCCTTTTGCACACTGTCACTTGCGCCCAACATTCGCAGGTTTGAAGCTCGTCACAGTCATTCCTTCTCGGATCCTACTCGGAATACCACAGACAAGGTTTAAACTTTCCGGATCGCAGGCATGGCTGCCAATTATTCTAGCCTATACCACGAAGATACTAATCTCATGGACTCGGTCCATGTATTAGATATCCAAGAGAGTATACTCCGGCTGTCGTCGAATGACTAGGTTGAACATCATGTAGACCGCTTTGTGGTTGTCAGGCATGCGGATCTTGGCTAAGCAAGTAACGAAGATTGGGTGATTGTCACGGGTCACCCCTTCATTCTGACTTAACTGAATTAAGTACGAGAGTATATCTTGGAGAAGAAGTAGGCATGAATTGAAAGGAAAACACTAGTAATTGCATTAATTCATGAAGAACAGCAGAGCTCCACACCTTAATCTATGGGGTGTAGAAACTCCACCGTAGAAAATACATAAGTGAAAGAGGTCTAAGCATGGCCGTGAGGCCAGCCTCCAAACATGTACAATACTATGATGAACTAAACAAAAGTTCTCTAAAACTCCAAAATAAATATCTAAAAGTAGTTTATATACTAAACTAGTAACTAGGGTTTACAGAAAATGAGTAACTAAGTGCAAATAATGCAGAAATCCACTTCTAGGACCCACTTGGTGTGTGCTTGGGCTGAGCATTGAAGCTTTTTCGTGCTTAGGCTGTTCCTGGAGTTAAACGCCAGCTTTGGTGCCAGTTTGGGCGTTTAACTCCAATTTTGGTGCCAGTTTGGGCGTTTTACGCCAAGATGTTTTAGGCTGAATTTGAACGCAAGTTTGGGCCATCAAATCTCGGGCAAAGTATGGACTATTATATATTGCTGGAAATCCCAGGATATCTGAATCCAACAGCATCTGCAGTCCTTTTTCAGCCTCTGAATCAGATTTTTGCTCAGGTCCCTCAATTTCAGCCAGAAAATACCTGAAATGACAGAAAAACACACAAACTCATAATAAAGTCTAGAAATGTGATTTTTGAATAAAAACTAATAAAAATATAATAAAAAATAATTAAATCATACTAAAAACTATGGGAAAACAAAGCCAAAAAGGGTATAATTATCCGCTCATC
Organism: Arachis hypogaea; assembly: GCF_003086295.3. Lineage (NCBI taxonomy): Eukaryota > Viridiplantae > Streptophyta > Magnoliopsida > Fabales > Fabaceae > Arachis > Arachis hypogaea. Next base: position 47,664,724 of record NC_092049.1, on the reverse strand, counting down.
ACAACACCAAACTTAAATTGTTGCTGGTCCCCAAGCAACTAAAAACAAAATAGGATAAAAAGAAGAGAAAATACAATGAATTCCAAATATCAATGAAGCTCATTTCTAATTAGAGAACGGGGCTAGTGGCTTTCTGCTTCTGAACAATTTTTGCATCTCACTTTATCCTTTGAAGTTCAGAATGATTGGCATCCATAGGAACTTAGAATTCAGATAGTGTTATTGATTTTCCTATTTCAATATCTTGATTCTTGAACATATCTACTTTATGAGTCTTGGCCGTGACCCTAAGCATTTTGTTTTCCAGTATTACCACCTGATACATAAATGCCACAGACACATAACTGGGTGAACCTTTTCAGATTGTGACTCAGCTTTGCTAGAGTCCCCAGTTAGAGGTGTCCCGAGCTCTTAAGCACACTCTTTTTGCTTTGGACCACGACTTTAACCGCTCAGTCTCTAGCTTTTCACTTGACACCTTCATGCCACAAGCACATGGTTAGGGACAGCTTAGTTTAGCTGCTTAGGCCAGGATTTTATTCCTTTGGGCCCTCCTATCCATTAATGCTCAAAGCCTTTGATCCTCTTTATTTTACCCTTGCCTTTTGGTTTAAAGGGCTATTGGCTTTTTATGCTTGCTTTTCCCTTTTTTTTCGCCAATTTTTTTTTTGCAAGCTTTTCACCGCTTTTTCTTGCTTCAAGAATCAATTTTTTGATTTTTCAGATTATCAATAACATTTCTCCTTTTTCATTATCCTTTTAAGAGCCAACAATTTTAACATTCATAAACAACAATATCAAAAATATGCACTGTTCAAGCATTCATTCATAAAACAAAAAGTATTGCCACCACATCAAAATAATTAGATTATTCTCAAGATGTAATTCGAAATTCATGTACTTCTTTTTTCTTTTTCAGATAACAATTTTTCATTCAAGAAAGGTGAAGGATTCATAGGACATTCATAGCTTTAAGACATAGACACTAGACACTAATGATCATGTGATAAAGACACAAATATAGATAAAACATTAAGCATAGAAATCGAAAAACAGAAAAATAAGAACAAGGAAATTAAAGAACGGGTCCACCTTATTGATGGTGGCTAGTTCTTCCTCTTGAAGATCTTATGGAATGCTTGAGCTCCTCTATGTATCTTCCTTGTCTTTGTTGCTCCTCCCTCATGACTCTTTGGTCCTCTTTAATTTCATGGAGGATGATGGAATGCTCTTGGTGCTCCATCCTTCTTTGTCCCATGTTGGAACTTAATTCTCCTAAGGAGATGTTGATTTGCTCCCAATAGTTTTGTGGAGGAAAGTGCATCCCCTGAGGCATCTCAGGGATTTCATGATGAGGAACTTCCTCATGCTCTTGTTGAGGTCCATGAGTGGGCTCTCTTATTTGCTCCATCCTTTTCTTAGTGATGGGCTTGTCTCCTTCAATGAGGATGTCTTCCTATATGACAATTCCAGCTAAATTGCATAGGGTACAAATGAGATGAGGGATGGCTAACCTTGCCAAAGTAGAGGGCTTGTCCGCCACCTTGTAGAGTTCTAGAGATATGATCTCATGAACTTCTACTTCCTCTCCATTCATGATGCTGTGGATCATGATAGCCCGGTCTATTGTAACTTTAGACTGGTTGCTAGTAGGAATGATAGAGCGTTGGATGAACTCCAACCATCCCCTAGCCACAGGTTTGAGGTCAAGCCTTCTTAGTTGAACCGGCTTGCATCTTGAGTCTCTCTTCCATTGAGCACCTTCCACACAAATTTCCATGAGGACTTGTCCAACCTTTGATCAAAGTAGACCCTTCTAGTGAAAGGGTGAGGGTCTCCTTGCATCATTGGCAAGTTGAATGCTAACCTCACATTTTCCGGACTGAAATCCAAGTAATTCCCCCGAACCATTGTGAGCCAATTCTTTGGGTTCGGGTTCATACTTTGATCATGGATCCTAGTGATCCATGCATTAGCATAGAACTCTTGAACCATTAAGATTCTGACTTGTTGAATGAGGTTGGTGAGAGTTTTCCAACCTCTTCTTTGATTCTTATGTCAGATCTTCGGATATTCACTCTTTTTGAGCTTGAAGGGGACCTCGGGGATCACCTTTTTCTTGGCTACAACTTCATAGAAGTGGTCTTGATGGACCTTTGAGATGAATCTCTCCATCTTCCATGACTCAGAGGTGGAAGCAATTGCCTTTCCTTTCCTCTTTCTAGAGGTTTCTCCGGTCTTAGGTGCCATTGATGGTTATGGAAAAATAAAAAGCTTAGCTTTTCCCACACCAAACTTAGAAGGTTTGCTCGTCCTCGAGCAAAAGAAGAAAGAAATGAGTAGAAGAAGAAGAAATGGAGGAGATGGAGGTAAGGAGAGGGTTCAACCAAGGGGGTGTATTGCGTATGATGTGTGAAATAGAAGGTGGTAAGGAGGGGTATTTATAGTGTAGGAGGGAGAAAGAATTCGGTCATGAAGGGGTGGGTTTGGGAGGGAAATGGTTTGAATTTGAATGGTGGGGTTTTATGATGGATGGATGTGAGTGGTGAAGAGATTATGGAGAAGAGGGTAAGATTTGATAGGTGAAGGATATTTGGGGAAGAGTAATTGATGGGATTGGTCATGAGTATTTAGGGAAGAGTGTTATGGAAAGGTGTGAAGAAGAGAGAAGAAGAGGTGGTGTAGGTGGGGATCCTGTGGGGTCCACAGATCCTAAGGTGTCAAGGAACTCTGCTCCCTGCACCATTCTGGCATTCAAATGCCCATTGTGTGCCAATGTTGGCGTTTAACGCTAGCTTTACTACCTTTCCTGGCGTTAAACGCCACTCTGTTGCCCATTTCTGGCGTTAAACGCCAGCTAGATGCCCATTTCTGGTGTTTAATGCCAGCCAGATGCCAGACAGCCCTTTCTGGTGTTAAACGCCCAGAGTGTTGCCCATTCTGGCGTTTAACACCTAGAATACTGCCAGGCTGCGCGTTAAACGCCCATTCTGCTATCCTTACTGGCGTTTAAACGCCAGTAAGTGATGCGCATAAACGTGTTATGCTACGATTTAGGAAATTACACGATCGGCAAAATTCCTTCCGGCAAGTGCACCGGTTATCGTCGTCAAGTAAAAACTCACAATAGAGTGAGGTCGAATCCCACAAGGATTGGTTGAGTGAGCAATTCGGATTAGAAGTGTGTTCTAGTTGAGCGGAATCAAGATTTGAGATGAGAATTGCGGAATGTAAAATTGGCGGGAAAAGTAAATGACAAGAAAATTAAATGGCTGAATCTTAAATTGCATGAATTAAAGATTGCTGAAATTAAAAGGGAATGGGGATGATTGCAAGAATTGAATTGCAGAATGTAAAGAGAAAGTGGAAATCAGAAATGGGGAATTCATTGGGTTTAGGAGATATTGAAATCTCCGAATCAAAACATGTAAATCTCTTCCTCAACCAATGCATTCATTGAATTTTGCTTGGCAATCTTATATGATTGGATCCCAATTCCTTGGCTCACCAATGCTCTCTAAAAACAAACAAATTCCCAATCCCTTGGTTTAAATGTTCATAAGAAGAGATGATGCTTGATCACTGATTATACCACACAATTTCATGAACCACAATTTGGTAGGATTACATGTCACAATATCCATCCAAACCCCAATCCAATCCACTGTGAGAAAGCTTCTCTAGCATGAATCCTCCATTCCTTTCCCAAGGCTCCGAAGGATTCCAAGTATGAGTAGTCTCTTTCCCAAGACAACTACTCAATGGAATTAGATCGAGAAGCTTTCTAACAAAATTCAAGAGAAAAGATTGAAGAAGAAGATAAACTATTATTGATTCATTGAATTACAATAGAGCTCCCTAACCCAATGAAAGGGGGTTTAGTGAATCATAGCTCTCAATTCAATTACAAAGAAAAAGAAACTAGCTAAAAGTGAAAGTAAAAGTCCCTTTTTCTAACTTAACTTCTATCCTATTTATACACTTTCTATATTGAGCTTCAGTTGTGCTTCTTGGGCTTTGAGGCCTCTCCTTGCTTTCCTTTTGTCTTGGGTTTAGGATCCATAATCTTGATGAGGTTGTTGATCCAAATCCTGTAACATTTATTGAGCCAACTTAGTGATAATCAAATAATGGCACATGACTCAATAAATGAGATTTCAAACTCATCAATCCCTCAGGCCCAATCCCATAAACCATGATATTCAATTGGGTTTCATACCAAAGTAAGTTTAAGTTAATAATTGTGCTCAAAGACTAACTTAAATCACAATATTTTTGGCCCAGAAACTTTTTTCCAAGAGTGGCGTTTAAGTTGTAGTTTAAGCTTAAACTGCAACTTAAACGCCAGACACTTCCAGTGATGCCATTTGTAGAAGCACGTTTAAGCTTCAGTTAAGGTTAAACTGAAGCTTAAACGTGGAAATGGAAGAAGGTAGCCCTGGAGAGTCATGTAGTCGAACACGTTTAAGCTTCAGTTTAAGGTTAAACTGAAACTTAAACGTGGAGATAGGAAGGGCAGCCCTGGAGGTCGAACACGTTTAACCTCCAGTTTGAGGTCAAACTGGAGGTTAAACGTGGAAAAGGGTGGAGGCATACTGGAGGTCGAACACGTTTAACCTCCAGTTTGAGGTCAAACTGGAGGTTAAACGTGGAAGCTTGGAATGGTGGCCCTGGAGGTGTCGAACACGTTTAACCTCCAGTTTGGGGTCAAACTGGAGGTTAAACGTGGAGATGGAGAGAGCAACCCTGGAGTGAAAAAACTATCGAACACGTTTAAGCTCCAGTTTGAGTCAAACTGGAGCTTAAACGTGGAATGGCCCCTGGTACTCTTCCTGGTTCTGGCGTTTAACCTCCAGTTTGAGGTCAAACTGGAGGTTAAACGTGGAACTCCTCCCTGGGTGGCATACTCATTCTGGCGTTTAACCTCCAGTTTGAGGTCAAACTGGAGGTTAAACGTGGAATGCTCCTTAAGTGAGGCTTTTCATTCTGGCGTTTAACCTCCAGTTTGAGGTCAAACTGGAGGTTAAACTTCAATCCCAGCATTTCTTATCCTTCATGATTTTGGCGTTTAAGCTCCAGTTTAGGCTTAAACTGGAACTTAAACTCCACATGTGATATTCAAGCTTCCTTTATTGATTTTGTTGCTTCCTTGCTTAGCCTCTTCTTCCCTGAAATCATCCAAACAATTGCATCAAAGTCTTGCAAAATTTCATGAGAAATCTTTCATTCATAGCATTTAAGTAATATAACTAAAACTCATGGAATTTGCATCAAAATCATATTGTTTGGATGGTTCATTACTTTGTTCTTCATTTAACCATTTTTGGTTACTTTAAGCTCAAGAAAATGCATAAAATAACTAAAACTAACAGAAAAATGCCAGTGAAACTAGCCTATGATGCCTTGGCATCACAACACCAAACTTAATACTTGCTTGTCCCTAAGCAAGTCCTGAGTTATTTGAGAAGAAAGTATGAACAGAAAGTAATTACATTGGCTATATTAGCAAGCATTTGAAGTTCATCAGAAGGGTTCTATGCAGAAAGTTGCAGCATCACTTTTTCATACTTATCAGGTAGGATTATCACTTTTTCATTGCATCCGTCAAAAATTGCTATGGCCTCCTGTTATTCTTATGTCTTTGGCACTTCTCTTTTGTTTTTCTTTTCTTTTTCTTAGAGCTTCTTTTGCTCCTTGTTTGCTTAGTGGCATGTGTTGCACAAGCCTTTGGCATTTTCTTTTTCTTATCAGTGCACTACACATATCCACTTTAGGCATTTTAGTTCACATTTCTTCTTGAGACATTGGTGCCCAGCACCTCTTTGTGTGACTAAATGTTTTGTATTGAGGTTGCTCTTGATAATGGACTTTTGGTTGATAATCCCGGGTTAGTTAACCCAAGTTACCAAGTGTTGAAACACTCCTCAGAACCTATTCATCCAAGCATATCCTTAATACATAAACACCACAGGCATTTGTCTCAGAAGTTCAAACCATTGGTGCCTAGCTTATTTTCTCAATTTTTTTGCTTTTTGGTTGCCTTTTTCCATGGCTTTTTCTTTTCCTTTTTCTTTCTTTTTCATGGCCAAAGACATTTATTCATCAAGATCCATAGACAATTTTTACTTCTACATAAAAAATGATAATTCTACACTCTAATTTTAGTGATGTGACTAAACAATCAAGCATGCATACCACCACTTAATTCTACTTGATTTGTCACTAATTTAGCCAAGTTACTTTTGTTCAAGCTTTTCTTTTATTTTTGGAAACAGAACAAGCATGGCAGGCACTTGTTTAAGAAGGTGAAGTTATATCCAAACATCTAAGCATTCACTTTATTCAAAGCAATTAACAAAAAAAAACTACACATTCCAGAAAGAGTCAACATTTACAGTTTAAACCAGAACACGCATGCTTTTGTTTAACCTTTTTAAAGAATTATCAAGGAATAATACCACCTTGTGAAATTCCTTGTTTTCTCTTTGTTGTCAGGAAACACTTTGATTTCTCCTTCTTCTTCCTAAATGTTGCTTCATGCTTTAAGGTTCTTGTTTCCTTTCCTGCAAAGAGTAATGAAGTTGCTTGCTCCTCAAGCACTTAAGTGGTTAGCTCAACTATGTGTGGGTAAGTATCGGATTCTTAAGTTGGTGTGTGAACACCAAACTTAGTCTCCCACTTACTTCTCTGTGTTCTTTGAATCCTTGAGTTATCTTGGAATGATGTTGCTACTAAGGGTTTTAAGCATTTCTGTGACTGCTTAGAATAGTTGTTCCTTTCACATAATTCAAAGGTTGTTGTGTTCAGTTGATCTTTATGGTGGAACACCAAACTTAGAGTCACACATTCCCCTTTGACTTATGGATCCATGAATTCATTGTTTGGTGTGAAACACCAAACTTAATTCTTTGCAATGCACAGAAACTACTTTACCCCTTTTATTGAAACAAATAAAAGAAACAGCAAAAAGGTATTACCTCAGGTTGGGTTGCCTCCCAACAAGCGCTTGTTTAACGTCATTAGCTTGACGGTCAGCTTCCTCAGTTGAGGTGATATTTAACTTTGTCCTTCTCCTCCACATCTCCCAAGTAATGTTTGAGTCTTTGACCGTTAACAATGAAGGTTCGTTGCGACTTTTCTTCCATGATTTCTACTTGTCCATAGTTGGAGACCTTGGTGACAAGGAATGGTCCAGACCACCTTGATTTTAACTTCCCTGGAAATAGCTTTAGCCTAGAATTGTAGAGCAATACTTTTTGCCCTTCTTTAAATTTCCTTGGGGCTATGTTGCTGTCATGCTTCTTCTTTGCTCTTTCTTTGTAAATTTTGGCATTCTCATAAGCTTCCGCTCTGAATTCTTCCAATTCTTGAATTTGCAACATCCTTCTTTCTCCAGCGGCTTTGTTGTCCAAGTTCAGAAGTTTCAAGGCCCAGTATGCCTTGTGCTCCAACTCCAGTGGTAGATGGCAAGCTTTTCCATATACTAGTTGGTAAGGAGACATTCCAATTGGTGTTTTGAAAGCTGTCCTATATGCCCAAAGAGCATCATCTAGCTTAATCGACCAGTCCTTTCTTGAAGTTCCCACAGTTTTTTCCAGGATTCTTTTGAGTTCTCTGTTAGATATTTCGGCTTGCCCACTTGTCTGTGGATGGTATGGTGTGGCTACCCTGTGTTTGACTCCATATTTTAGGAGCAATGCCTCTAATGGTTTGTTGCAAAAGTGGCTTCCTCCATCACTGATGATTGCTCTTGGAACCCCAAAACGGCAAAAAATGTGTTTTCTGAGGAAGTTCATGACTACCTTATTATCATTGGTTGGAGTTGCTATTGCTTCAACCCATTTGGAGACATAATCTACTGCCACAAGAATGTAATTATTCGAGTATGAGGAGGGAAATGGTCCCATGAAATCTATCCCCCATACATCAAACAATTCAAGTTCCAGAATGAATTGTTGTGGCATTTCATTTCTTCTTGGCAGGTTCCCAGCTTTCTGGCATTCAGGGCAGTGCTTCACTAATTCTTTTGCATCTTTGAAAATAGTAGGCCAATAAAAACCACACTGCAACACCTTAGCTGCTGTTCTTTCCCCTGCAAAGTGCCCTCCATAAGTGGAGCCATGGCAGTCCCATAAAACTTCCCTTCCTTCTTCCTCGGATATGCATCTTCTGAGTATGCCATCGGAACATTTTTTGAACAAGTATGGTTCGTCCCAGATGAAGTATTTGGCATCATTTACCAATTTCTTCTTTTGATGTTTGTTAAATTCCAAAGGTAAACTCCCAGTGGCCTTGAAGTTTGCTATGTCTGCAAACCAGGGTGCTTTGTGAATTAGCATGAGTTGTTCATCAGGAAAGCACTCATTTACATGTGTGCTTTGTGTGCTTCCTTCTTCACATGGTATCCTTGATAAATGATCTGCCACCTTGTTCTCTACACCCTTCTTGTCTTTGATTTCAATGTCAAATTCCTGCAACAAAAGAACCCATCTAATAAGTCTCGGTTTAGATTCTTGTTTGGCAAGTAAATATTTTAACGCTGAATGATCAGTGAAAACAATGACTTTAGATCCAATGAGATAAGATCTAAATTTTTCAAATGCAAAGACTATTGCCAAGAGTTCTTTTTCAGTGGTTGTGTAATTCCTTTGGTTAGCATTCAAGACTTTACTGGCATAATAAATCACATGTACCAAATTGTCTTTCCTTTGTCCTAACACTGCCCCAATAGCAAGGTCTGATGCATCACACATCAGTTCAAACGGTAAGTTCCAATCAGGTGGGGCAATGATAGGTGCAGAGGAAAGTTTTTGCTTCAAAAGTTCAAAGGCTAGCATGCAATTTCCATCAAATACAAAGGGTGTATCAGAGACAAGCAAGTTACTCAAAGGTTTGGCTATTTTAGAAAAGTCTCTAATAAACCTTCTGTAAAAACCAGCGTGGCCCAAAAAGCTCCTAACTGCCTTGACATTACTTGGTGGAGGTAGTTTTTCAATGATTTCCACCTTAGCTCTGTCCACCTCCATGCCTCTATTAGAGATTTTGTGGCCAAGGACTATTCCTTCTGTGACCATGAAATGACACTTTTCCCAGTTTAATACTAGATTAGTCTCTTGGCACCTCTTAAGCACCAAGGCAAGGTGGTGTAGGCAGCTGGGAAAAGAATCCCCAAACACAGAAAAATCGTCCATGAAGACCTCAATAAATTTTTCAATCATGTCCGAAAAGATGGACAGCATGCATCTTTGGAAAGTGGCAGGTGCATTGCACAATCCAAAGGGCATGCGTCTATAAGCAAAAACTCCATATGGACAAACAAATGATGTTTTCTCTTGATCACTAGGATCAACTACTATTTGGTTGTAGCCTGAATATCCATCCAAGAAACAATAGTAAGCATGTCCGGCAAGCCTTTCAAGCATCTGATCCATGAATGGGAGTGGGAAATGATCTTTTCTGGTGGCTTCATTGAGCTTCCTGTAGTCTATGCACATCCTCCACCCAGTAACGGTTCTTGTGGGTATGAGTTCGTTCTTCTCATTTGGCACCACCGTTATGCCACCTTTCTTGGGAACTACATGGATGGGACTAACCCATGGGCTATCAGAAATGGGGTAGATTACCCCTGCCTGCCATAACTTCCTCACTTCCTTTTGTACCACTTCTTTCATGACGGGATTCAATCTTCTTTGAGCTTGAATGGAGGGTCTAGCATCTTCTTCTAACAAGATTTTATGCATGCATATGGATGAACTTATCCCCTTCAAATCAGCTAGGGTCCATCCAATGGCATCTTGATGAGTTTGCAGCACCTTGATCAATTCTTCTTCTTGTTCTTGGCTCAAGGCCGAGCTAATGATAACAGGGTGACTCTCATCACTACCCAAGTATGCATACTTGAGATTAGGGGGCAATGCTTTGAGCTCAGGTTTTGGTGCTTCCTTTTCTTCTTTCACTTTCTCTGGCCTGCTTAGCATAGTTGTGTCATCATCCTTGATATCACTAACTTCAATATCCTTGGTGAACTCCTCCTCTGCCACTTCCTTTATTGTTTCCTCAAAAGTTTCTTGTACTGCAATGTCCACTACATCAACCCTCATGCATTCCCTTAGTGATTCTGATGGATAGCTCATTGCCTTGAATACATTAAACACCAATTTCTCATCATGGAGTCTAAGAGTGAGTTCACCCTTTTGTACATCTATGATGGCTCCAGCAGTAGCTAGGAAGGGTCTTCCCAGAATTATTGAAGCTTTGGCTTCTTCCTCCATATCTAACACCACAAAATCAGCAGGAAATATAAATTCTCCCACCTTCACCAACAAATCCTCAACTATCCCATGAGGGAATTTAAAAGTTCGATCTGCCAATTGGAGGGCCATTCTTGTTGGTTTGGCCTCTTCAATCTTCATTCTTTTCATCATTGTTAGCGACATCAAATTGATGCTGGCCCCTAAATCACACAAGGCCTTCTCCACCATGACTTCTCCTATAATACAGGGGATTTGGAAACTGCCTAGGTCCTTCAATTTCTGAGGCAATTTGTGCTGAATGATGGCACTGCATTCTTCAGTTAACAACACAGTTTCCTCATTTCTCCAGCTTCTCTTCTTGGTCATCAATTCTTTTAAGAATTTTGCATAGAGTGGCATTTGCTCTATTACTTCAGCAAAGGGAATGTTGATTTGAAGCTTCTTGAAAATCTCCAAGAACCTGGAGAATTGGCCATCCTTTTCACTTTTCATCAAACGTTGAGGATAAGGTGCTTTAGGTGTGTAAGGCTTCAAGACCTCTTTTTCTTTTTCTTTTGTTGCAAACGGTGTAACAGATTGTCCTTGTTCTTTGTCTTTCACATTTTCCTTTACTTCATCCTCTGTGGTTTCCCTTGAAATCTCCTTTAGATTCTTTCCACTTCTGAGGGTTATGGCCTTACATTCCTCCCTTGCAATAGCCTTAACAGTATGAGAACTGCTTGTCCCAGGAGCTTGCTTAGTCAAATACAAAATTTGATTTTCTAGCTTCTGGATGGCAGCTCCTTGGTTTTGCAAGTTAGAATTTACTTCTTCCTTAAAAGCCTTCAATTCAATTATGTCTTGGCTCATGGTTGCAAGCATTCCTTCCATCCGGTTTAATTGATCTTGAAATTGTTGGTTCGGATTAGGTTGGGTATGTTGATTATTTTGGCCATGATATGATGATTGGGGGTAAGTGTTTTGTGTGGCTTGGTATGATCTTTGGTTGGAGTTTTGGTATGTGGAATTGTTTTGTTGGTTGTGGTTGTAAGGTTTGTGGTTTTGTGGTTGGGTTTGTTGGTTTCCCCACCCAAAGTTTGGGTGGTTTCTCCAGCCTGGGTTGTAAGTGTTGGAGTGTGGATCATATGATTGCCTTTGTTGGTTTCCCACATAGTTAACCTCATCCCAATCACCTCCTTCAATGCCTACTTCCTCTTGATCTTGTGTGTGTATTGCAGCCACTTGCTTTGTTTCTAATTGCCTGGTAAGCTCTGCTAGTTGCTTGGCAAACACCTTGTTTTGGGCTAGAATTGTATCAACATGGTTCAGCTCCATGACTCCCTTAGTGTTGTGCCTTTCTGATGCATAGTAGTACTCATTCTCAGCCACTGTCTCGATCACTTCAATGGCTTCTTCCACGGTCTTTTTCTTGTTCAATGAACCTCCTGATGAATGGTCTACAGCCTTCCTTGATTCATAAGAGAGCCCATCATAGAAGATGTGCAATTGCACCCAATCATGGAACATGTTTGGTGGGCATTTCCTTGTCAAGTCCTTGAATCTCTCCCATGCCTCGTAGAGAGTTTCACCATCTTGTTGTCTAAAAGTCTGGACCTCAGATCGAAGCCTATTGACCTTTTGTGGAGGGTAGAAACGTGCCAGAAACTTGCCTTCCACCTCATCCCATGTGGTTAGACTCCCCCTTGGGAATGATTCCAGCCACTTAGCTGCCTTGTCCCTAAGTGAAAATGGGAACAAGAGCAGTTTATAGGCATCTTCCTGGACTCCATTGGACTTCACAGTGTCACAAATTCTCAGGAATTTTGTGAGATGTTGGTTTGGGTCTTCATTAGCACTTCCTCCAAAGGAACAATGATTTTCCACCAATGATATTAGCTGTGGCTTGAGCTCAAAATTATTGGCCTGAATGGGTGGTTTCTGGATGCTACTACCACAATTCCCAGAGGTTGGGTTTATGTATGAACTAAGAACCCTCCTCTCAGGAATGGCATTGTTTCCATCAGCTCTCTCATGGTTGTGAACTTCTCTATCCATGTTGAGATCTAGAGCTTCCTCAAAATTGTCCTCAGATTCTCCTTCAGATTCCTCTTCTCCCACTACTCTCTTCCCTCTTGCTTCCCTTCTAAGTCTATGAAGGGTCCTTTCCGGTTCGGTATATGGAGGAGTTGATGTCTCTCCTCTCCTACCTGTCATACAAGAACACAGCTCAAACACAAACAGGTAAAATACTCTTGGTTAATGGAAGAGTATGGTCAGCTCAATTGAGGAATTAATTCAAACAGTTAGTGAGTCAGTGAGTTAGTTGCATGAATTTAAAGGCATAAAGAAAGAAAGCATGTAACCAAGTGCAGAAATTAAAATTCAACAAGTATTTAGAACAGAATTAACAAAGCAAGAGAAAATTGCTCAATCTAGTTAGCTTCCAATTTGAGAATTGTCAATCGAAAACCAATCCCCGGCAACGGCGCCATAAACTTGATGCGCATAAACGTGTTATGCTACGATTTAGGAAATTGCACGATCGGCAAAATTCCTTCCGGCAAGTGCACCGGTTATCGTCGTCAAGTAAAAACTCACAATAGAGTGAGGTCGAATCCCACAAGGATTGGTTGAGTGAGCAATTCGGATTAGAAGTGTGTTCTAGTTGAGCGGAATCAAGATTTGAGATGAGAATTGCGGAATGTAAAATTGGCGGGAAAAGTAAATGACAAGAAAATTAAATGGCTGAATCTTAAATTGCATGAATTAAAGATTGCTGAAATTAAAAGGGAATGGGGATGATTGCAAGAATTGAATTGCAGAATGTAAAGAGAAAGTGGAAATCAGAAATGGGGAATTCATTGGGTTTAGGAGATATTGAAATCTCCGAATCAAAACATGTAAATCTCTTCCTCAACCAATGCATTCATTGAATTTTGCTTGGCAATCTTATATGATTGGATCCCAATTCCTTGGCTCACCAATGCTCTCTAAAAACAAACAAATTCCCAATCCCTTGGTTTAAATGTTCATAAGAAGAGATGATGCTTGATCACTGATTATACCACACAATTTCATGAACCACAATTTGGTAGGATTACATGTCACAATATCCATCCAAACCCCAATCCAATCCACTGTGAGAAAGCTTCTCTAGCATGAATCCTCCATTCCTTTCCCAAGGCTCCGAAGGATTCCAAGTATGAGTAGTCTCTTTCCCAAGACAACTACTCAATGGAATTAGATCGAGAAGCTTTCTAACAAAATTCAAGAGAAAAGATTGAAGAAGAAGATAAACTATTATTGATTCATTGAATTACAATAGAGCTCCCTAACCCAATGAAAGGGGGTTTAGTGAATCATAGCTCTCAATTCAATTACAAAGAAAAAGAAACTAGCTAAAAGTGAAAGTAAAAGTCCCTTTTTCTAACTTAACTTCTATCCTATTTATACACTTTCTATATTGAGCTTCAGTTGTGCTTCTTGGGCTTTGAGGCCTCTCCTTGCTTTCCTTTTGTCTTGGGTTTATGATCCATAATCTTGATGAGGTTGTTGATCCAAATCCTGTAACATTTATTGAGCCAACTTAGTGATAATCAAATAATGGCACATGACTCAATAAATGAGATTTCAAACTCATCAATCCCTCAGGCCCAATCCCATAAACCATGATATTCAATTGGGTTTCATACCAAAGTAAGTTTAAGTTAATAATTGTGCTCAAAGACTAACTTAAATCACAATATTTTTGGCCCAGAAACTTTTTTCCAAGAGTGGCGTTTAAGTTGTAGTTTAAGCTTAAACTGCAACTTAAACGCCAGACACTTCCAGTGATGCCATTTGTAGAAGCACGTTTAAGCTTCAGTTAAGGTTAAACTGAAGCTTAAACGTGGAAATGGAAGAAGGTAGCCCTGGAGAGTCATGTAGTCGAACACGTTTAAGCTTCAGTTTAAGGTTAAACTGAAACTTAAACGTGGAGATAGGAAGGGCAGCCCTGGAGGTCGAACACGTTTAACCTCCAGTTTGAGGTCAAACTGGAGGTTAAACGTGGAAAAGGGTGGAGGCATACTGGAGGTCGAACACGTTTAACCTCCAGTTTGAGGTCAAACTGGAGGTTAAACGTGGAAGCTTGGAATGGTGGCCCTGGAGGTGTCGAACACGTTTAACCTCCAGTTTGGGGTCAAACTGGAGGTTAAACGTGGAGATGGAGAGAGCAACCCTGGAGTGAAAAAACTATCGAACACGTTTAAGCTCCAGTTTGAGTCAAACTGGAGCTTAAACGTGGAATGGCCCCTGGTACTCTTCCTGGTTCTGGCGTTTAACCTCCAGTTTGAGGTCAAACTGGAGGTTAAACGTGGAACTCCTCCCTGGGTGGCATACTCATTCTGGCGTTTAACCTCCAGTTTGAGGTCAAACTGGAGGTTAAACGTGGAATGCTCCTTAAGTGAGGCTTTTCATTCTGGCGTTTAACCTCCAGTTTGAGGTCAAACTGGAGGTTAAACTTCAATCCCAACATTTCTTATCCTTCATGATTTTGGCGTTTAAGCTCCAGTTTAGGCTTAAACTGGAACTTAAACTCCACATGTGATATTCAAGCTTCCTTTATTGATTTTGTTGCTTCCTTGCTTAGCCTCTTCTTCCCTGAAATCATCCAAACAATTGCATCAAAGTCTTGCAAAATTTCATGAGAAATCTTTCATTCATAGCATTTAAGTAATATAACTAAAACTCATGGAATTTGCATCAAAATCATATTGTTTGGATGGTTCATTACTTTGTTCTTCATTTAACCATTTTTGGTTACTTTAAGCTCAAGAAAATGCATAAAATAACTAAAACTAACAGAAAAATGCCAGTGAAACTAGCCTATGATGCCTTGGCATCAGTAAGCCTGTCCTCCAGGGTGTTCTATTTTTGATGCTCTTTTTCATTTTGTTTTTTTGTTCACATGATCATCAACCTAAAGAAAATATAAAATAGAAATGGAAAATAAATAAATATAATTAAATAACATTGGGTTGCCTCCCAACAAGTGCTTCTTTAATGTCAATAGCTTGATAGTGAGCTCTTAGAGAGCTTCACAGAGACTCAGAGCTTGATGATGGCCTCCCAACACCAAACTTAGAAGTTAAGTGTGGGGGCTCTGTTTGACTCTATATTGAGAGAAGACTTTCATGCTTCCTCTCCATGGTTACAGAAGAAGATCCTTGAGCCTTAAACACAAGGTAGTCCTCATTCAGTTGCAGGACTATCTCTCCTCTGTCCACGTCAATCACAGTTCTTGCTGTGGCTAGGAAGGGTCTTCCAAGGATGATGGAATAATCTTCATCCTTTCCAGTGTCTAGGATTATGAAGTCAGCATGGATGTACAGGTCTTCAACCTTTACTAAGACATCCTCTACAAGTCCATAAGCCTGTTTCCTTGAATTGTCTGCCATCTCTAGTGAGATTTTAGCAGCTTTTACCTCAAAGATCCCTAGTTTCTCCATTACAGAGAGTGGCATGAGGTTTATACTTGACCCAAGGTCACACAGAGCCTTCTTAAAGGTTATGGTGCCTATGGTACAAGGGATTAGGAATTTTTCGGGATCTGGTTTCTTTTGAAGTAACTTTAGGTGCCCCAAAGCATTTAGTTCATTAATGAGCAATGGAGGTTCATCCTCCCAAGTCTCATTACCAAATAACTTGGCATTCAGCTTCATGATTGCTCCTAGATACTGAGCAACTTGCTCTTCAATAATATCTTCATCCTCTTCAGAGGAAGAATACTCATCAGAGCTCATGAATGGCAACAGTAAATTCAGTGGAATCTCTACGGTCACTATGTGAGCCTCAGATTCCTTTGGTTCCTCAATAGGGAACTTCTTAGTGGCCAGTGGATGTCCATTGAGGTCATTCTCAGTGGAAATTACTGCCTTTCCCTCCTCTATAGGTTCGGCCATGTTGGACGTGTTTATGGCTGGTGCACGAAATTGTGATCTCAACAGCGCCAAAAACTTGGTACGCACGATTGTAATCTCAACTCCTTTTCACAACTCCGCACAACTAACCAGCAAGTGCACTGGGTCGTCCAAGTAATAAACCTTACGTGAGAAAGGGTCAATCCCACAGAGATTGTCGGCTTGAAGCAAGCTGTGGTCATCCTTGTAAATCTCAGTCAGGCAAATTCAATTGGTTATGAAGTTTTGATAATTAAAATATAAATAAAATATAAAATAAAGATATAAATACTTATGTAATTCATTGGTGGGATTTCAGACAACCGTATGGAGATGCTTGTGCTTCCGAATCTCTGCTTTCCTACTGTCTTCATTCAATCATTCATACTCCTTTCCATGGCAAGCTGTATGTTGGGGGATCACCGTTGTCAATGGCTACCGTCTGTCCTCTCAGTGAAAATGGTCCAAATGAGTTGTCACCGCACGGCTAATCATCTGTCGGTTCTCACTCATGTTGGAATAGGATCCATTGATCCTTTTGCGTCTGTCACTACGCCCAACACTCGCGAGTTTGAAGCTCGTCACAGTCATCCCATTCCAGATCCTACTCAGAATACCATATACAAGGTTTAGACTTTCTTGATCTCAAGAATGCTTCCAATTAATTCTAGCTTATACCACGAAGACTCCGATCTTTGGGAAAGGAGGCTAAGAGATACGCATTCAAGCTCTTTTTCATGTAGAACAGAAGTGGTTGTCAGGCACGCATTCATAGGTGAGCATGGTGATGAGTGTCACATAATCATCACATTCATCATGTTCTTGGGTGCGAATGAATATCTTAGAATAAGAATAAGCTTAAATTGAATAGAAAAACAATAGTACTTTGCATTAATTCATCAGGAACAGCAGAGCTCCACACCTTAATCTATGCGGTGTAGAAACTCCACCGTTGAAAATACATAAGTGATGAAGGTCCAGGCATGGCCGAATGGCCAGCCCCCTAAACGTAATCAAGAGATCAAAAGTTGATCAAAAGATAGTCTCCAAAATATTCTAAAGATGTAAAATAAATCACTAAAAGTAGTTTTTATACTAAACTAGTAGCTAGGGTTACAGAAAATAAGTAACTAAGTGCAGATAGTGCAGAAATCCACTTCCGGGGCCCACTTGGTGTGTGCTTGGGCTGAGCATTGAGCTTTACACGTGTGGAGACTTTTCTTGGAGTTAAACACCAGCTTTGGTGCCAGTTTGGGCGTTTAACTCCAGCTTGAAACTCAGTTCTGGCGTTTAACGCCAGAATAGGGCAGGAAGTTGGCATTTAAACGCCAGTTTGCGTCATCAAAACTTGGGCAAAGTATGTACTATTGTATATTTCTGGAAAGCCCAGGTTGTCTACTTTCTAACGCAATTGAGAGCATGCCAATTGGGTTTTTGTATCTCCAGAAAATCCATTTTGAGTGCAGGGAGGTCAGAATCCAACAGCATCTGCAGTCCTTTTTCAGCCTCTGAATCAGATTTTTGCTCAGGTCCCTCAATTTCAGCCAGAAAATACCTAAAATCACAGAAAAACATACAAACTCGTAGTAAAGTCCAGAAATGTGAATTTTTCTTGAAAACTAATAAAAATATACTAAAAAGTAGCTAGATTCCACTAAAAACTACCTAAAAACAATGCCAAAAAGCGTATAAATTATCCACTCATCACAACACCAAACTTAAATTGTTGCTTGTCTCCAAGAAACTAAAAATCAAATAGGATAAAAAGAAGAGAATATACTATAAATTCCAAAATATCAATGAAACTTAGCTCCAATTAGATGAGCGGGACTAGTAGCTTTTTGCCTCTGAACAGTTTTGGCATCTCACTTTATCCTTTGAAGTTCAGAATGATTGGCATCTATAGGAACTCAGAATTTAGATAGTGTTATTGATTCTCCTAGTTCAGTATGTTGATTCTTGAACACAGCTACTTTATGAGTCTTGTTCGTGGCCCTAAGCACTTTGTTTTCCAGTATTACCACCGGATACATAAATGCCACAGACACATAACTGGGTGAACCTTTTCAGATTGTGACTCAGCTTTGATAGAGTCCCCAGTTAGAGGTGTTCAGGGTTCTTAAGCACACTCTTTGTGCTTTGGATCACTACTTTAACCGCTCAGTCTCAAACTTTGGACTTGACACCTTCACGCCACAAGCACATGGTTAGTGACAGCTTGGTTTAGCCACTTAGGCCAGGATTTTATTCCTTTGGGCCCTCCTATCCATTGATGCTCAAAGCTTTAGATCCTTTTTATCCTTGCCTTTTAGTTTAAAGGGTTACTGGCTTTTTGCTCTTGCCTTTTGGTTTAAAGAGCTCTTGGCTTTTTCTGCTTGCTTTGTCTTTTTTCTTTTCTTTTATTTTCGCCATTTTTTTCGCAAGCTTTGTTCTTCACTACTTTTTCTTGCTTCAAGAATCAATTTTATGATTTTTTAGATTATCAATAACATTTCTCCTTTTTTATTATGCTTTCAAGAGCCAACAATTTTAACATTCATAAACGACAAATTCAAAAATATGCACTGTTCAAGCATTCATTCAGAGAACAAAAAGCATTGCCACCACATCAAATAATTAAACTAATCTCAAGGATGAATTCAAAATTCATGTACTTCTTGTTCTTTTGTAATTAAAACATTTTTCATTTAAGAAAGGTGATGGATTTATAGAACATTCATATCTTTAGGACATAGACACTTAAAAACCTAATGATCATGTAATAAAGACACAAACATGAAAAACATAGAGCATAGTAAACGAAAAACAGAAAAATAAAGAACAAGAAAATTAAAGAACGGGTCCACCTTAGTTATGGCGGCTAGTTCTTCGTCTTGAAGATCTTATGGAGTGCTTTAGCTCCTCAATGTCTCTTCCTTGCCTTTGTTGCTCCTCCCTCATAGCTCTTTGATCTTCTCTAATTTCATGGAGGAGGATGGAATGCTCTTGGTGCTCCACCCTTAGTTGTCCCATGTTGGAACTCAATTTTCCTAGGGAGGTGTTAATTTGCTCCCAATAGTTTTGTGGAGGAAAGTGCATCCCTTGAGGCATCTCAGGGATTTCATGATGAGGAATTTCCTCATGCTCTTGTTGAGGTCCATGAGTGGGCTCTCTTGTTTGCTCCATCCTCTTTTTAGTGATGGGCTTGTCCTCTTCAATGAGGATGTCTCCCTCTATGACAATCCCAGCCGAATTACAGAGGTGAAAAATGAGGTGAGGAAAGGCTAACCTTGCCAAAGTGGAGGACTTGTCAGCCACCTTGTAGAGTTCTTGAGGTATAATCTCATGAACTTCCACTTCTTCCCCAATCATGATACTATGGATCATGATGGCCCTATCCACAGTTACTTCGGATCGGTTGCTAGTAGGAATGATAGAGCGTTGGATGAACTCCAACCATCCTCTAGCTCCAGGCTTAAGGTCCGGTCTTCTCAATTGAACCAGTTTGTCTCTTGAGTCTCTTTTCCAATGAGCTCCTTCCTCACATATGTCCATGAAGACTTGGTCCAACCTTTGATCAAAGTTGACCCTTCTAGTGCAGGGGCGTGCGTTTTCTTGCATCATTGGCAAGTTGAACGCCAACCTTACATTTTTTGGACTGAAATCTAAGTATTTCCCCCGAACCATTGTAAGCCAATTCTTTGGGTTTGGGTTCATACTTTGATCATGGTTCCTAGTGATATATGTGTTTGCATAGAACTCTTGAATAATTAAGATTCCGACTTGTTGAATAGGATTGGAGAGAACTTCCCATCCTCTTCTTCTAATCTCTTGTCGGATCTCCGGATATTTGCCCTTTTTGAGCTTAAAAGGGACCTCAGGGATCACCTTTTTCTTGGCCACAACTTCATGGAAGTGGTCTTGATGGACCTTTGAGATGAATCTTTCCATCTCCCATGACTCAGAAGTGGAAGCAATTGCCTTCCCTTTCCTCTTTCTTGAGGTTTCTCTGGCCTTAGGTGCCATTAATGGTTATGAAAAAACATAAAGCAATGCTTTTACCACACCAAACGTAAAAGGTTTTCTCGTCCTCGAGCAAAAGAAGAAAGAAAGTAGTAGAAGAAGAAGAAAATAGAGGAGATTGAGGGAGATATGTGGTTCGGCCAAGGGGTAGAAGTAGTGGTTGTAATGTGTGAAAATGAAGGTGTGGTGAGGGGTTTATATAGGGGTGGGGGGAGGGTTATGTTTCGTGTATTAGGGTTGGGTTTGGGAGGGAAAGGATTTTGAATTTGGAGGTAGGTGGGGTTTTTAGGGAAGAGTGAAGAAGAGGTGGGGTAGGTGGGGATCCTGTGGGGTCAAGAACTTATCATCCCTGCTCCATTTAGGCGTGTAAATGCCCTTAGAGTGCAATCCTGGCATTTAACGCCAGACTGCTGCTTATTTCTGGCGTTAAACGCCAAGCTGTAGCCTGTTTCTGCCGTTTAACACCAGACTGTAGCCTGTTTCTGGCATTTAACGCCAGCTTGATGCTTCTTTTTGGCATTAAACGCCAGTCTGATGCTTCTTACTGGCGTTTAAAAAAAGTAAGCTTATCCTTCGGGGTGTGCTATTTTTAATGCTGTTTTTCATTCTGTTTTTGATTTTTCAGTTTTTTTTGTGACTTCACATGATCATCAACCTACAGGAAACATAAAATAACATTGGCTTTCCTCCCAATAAGTGCTTCTTTAATGTCAATAGCTTGATAGTGAGCTCTCATGGAGCCTGACAGATAATCAGAGCAAGGTTGGGGCCTCTCAACACCAAACTTAGAGTTTGGTTGTGGCCTCCTAACACCAAACTTAGAGTTTGAATGTGGGGGTTTTGTTTGACTCTGTATTGGGAGAAATTTTTCATGCTTCCACTCCATGGTTACAGACGGAGAACCTTGAGTCTTGAATACAAGGTAGTCCTCATTCAACTAAAGGACCAATTCTCCTCTGTCAACATCAATCACAGCTTTTGCTGTGGCTAGGAAGGGTCTTCCAAGGATGATGGATTCATCCTCATCCTTCCCAGTGTCTAGGATTATGAAATCAGCAGGGATGTAAAGGTCTTCAACCTTTACTAGCACGTCCTCTACTAGTCCATAAGCCTGTTTCATTGATTTGTCTGCCATCTCTAGTGAGATTCTTGCAGCTTGTACCTCAAAGATTCCCAGTTTCTCCATTACAGAGAGTGGCATGAGGTTTATCCCTGACCCCAGGTCACACAGAGCCTTCTCAAAGTTCACGGTGGCTATGGTACAAGGTATGAAGAATTTTCTGAGATCCGATTTCTTCTGAGGTAATGTCTGCCTCATTAATGCATTCAGTTCATTGGTGAACAAGGGGGTTCATCCTCCCAAGTCTCATTACCAAATAACTTGGCATTCAACTTCATGATTGCTCCTAGATACTTAGCAACTTGCTCTTGAGTGATGTCTTCATCCTCTTCAGAGGAAGAATATTCATCAGAGCTCATGAATGGCAGAAGGAAGTTTAATGGAATCTCTATGGTCTCTATATGAGCCTCAGATTCCTTTGGTTCCTCAAAGGGAAACTCCTTTCTGTCCAGAGGATGTCCAATGAGGCTTTTCTCACTGGGACTCACGTCCTCCTCACTCTCCTGGTTCGGCCGTGTTGGTCATGGTTATGGCCTTGCACTCTCTCTTGGGATTTTCTTCTGTATTGCTTGGGATAGTATTGGGAGGAGTTTCAGTAATCTTCTTACTCAGCTAACCCACCTGTGCCTCCAAATTTCTAATGGAGGACCTTGTTTCATTCATGAAACTTAGTATGGTCTTAGATAGATCAGAGATTATGGTTGCCATCCAGAATGGCTCTGTTCAGAATTCTCTGTCTGTTGCTGAGAAGATGATAGAAAAGGCTTGCTATTGCTAAACCTATTTCTTCCACCATTATTATTGAAGCCTTGTTGAGGCTTCTTTTGATCCTTCCATGTGAAATTTGGATTATTTCTCCATAAAGGATTATAGGTGTTTCCATAGGGTTCTCCCATGTAATTGACCTCTGCCATTGCAGGGTTCTCAGGATCATAAGCTTCTTCTTTAGAAGATGCTTCTTTAGTACTGTTGGATGCAGCTTGCAATCCATTCAGACTCTAAGAAATTATATTGACTTGCTGAGGCAACATTTTGTTCTGAGCCAATATGGCATTCAGAGTATTAATTTCAAGAACTCTCTTCTTCTGAGGCATCCCATTGTTCACAGGATTCCTCTCAGAGGTGTACATGAACTTGTTATGTGAAACCATTTCAATGAGTTCCTGAGCTTCTGCAGGGGATTCAGATGAATAGATCCTCCTGCAGAATGGTCCAATGACATTTTTGACAACTCAGACAGACCATCGTAGAATATACATATGATGCTCCATTCTGGAAGCATGTCAGTAGGACACCTTTTGATTAATTGCTTATATATTTCCCAATCTTCATAGAGGGACTCACCTTCCTTCTGTCTGAAGGTTTGGATTTCCACTCTAAGCTTGCTCATCTTTTGAGGTGGAAAGAATTTAGCCCGGAAAGCACTGACCAGCTTTTCCCAAGAGTTCAGGCTTTCCTTAGGTTGTGAATCTAACCATGTTCTAGCTCTGTCTCTTATAGCAAAAGGGAAAAGCATAAGTCTGTAGACCTTGGGATCAACTCTATTGGTCTTGACAGTGTCACAGATTTGCAAGAATTCAGCTAAGAACTGATGAGGCTTAAGCTCAAAGAACTGATGAGGCTTAAGCTAAGAACCAATGGAAGTCCATGAAACTTACAATTCTGTTGCATTAGAGAAACTAATTGAGGCTTAAGCTCAAAGTTGTTTGCTCCAATGGCAGGAATTGAGATGCTTCTTCCATAGAAGTTAGAAGAGGGTGCAATAAAGTCACCAAGCATCTTCCTTGCATCTCCACCATTGTTATTGGGTTCGGCCATGTCTCCTTCTTTTTCAAAAATTTCTGTCAGGTCCTCTCTAGAGGGTTGTGCTTTAGCTTCTCTTAATTTCCTCTTAAGAGTCCTTTCAGGTTCAAGATCAGCTTTAATAAGAATGTCTTTATCCCTGTTCCTGCTCAAATAAAAAAGAAGAGAACAGAAAAGAAGAGGAATCCTCTATGTCAAAGTATAGAGATTCCTTTATGTGAGTAGAAGAAGAGAAGAATAGAAGAAGGAGGAGAGAAAAATTCGAACACAGAGAAGAAGAGGGGGTTTGAATTTTGAGTAGAAGAGAAGCGTTAGTAGATAAATAAATAAATAGAAAGAGATGAGAGGGGGAAGAATTCAAAAATTAAATAAAATAAAATAAAAATATTTTTGTTTTTATTTTAAATATTAGTTATAATTCAAAATTTAAGAGAAGAGATAAAATAAAATTTGAAAAAGATAAGAAATAGTAATTAATTCGTTTAGTTTTCAAATTTTAGAGAAAAGATATGATTGAAATAGAAGACTTTTAAAATAAAAAAAAAGTCAAGTAGTTAATTGAAAAATATTTGAAAATCAAATTTGAAAAGATAAGAAGTTAGAAAAGATTTTGAAATTAAGTTTTGAAAAATATATGATTGAAATTTATTTTGAAAAAGATTTGAAAAGGAAATTAAAAAGATTTGATTTTGAAATTAAAGTTGATTACTTGACTAACAAGAAACTAAAAGATATGATTTTAAAATTTAAAGATTGAAACTTTTCTTAATAGGCAAGTAACAACTTGAAATTTTTGAATATAAAAATTGAATGCTAACATTAAATCCGAAAATATGAAACAAAAATAAGAAAAATATTTTGAAATTTTCGAAAATATGAAAGAAAAAATGAAAAAGACTTGATTTTTGAAAAAGATTTGAAAAAGATAGAATTTTTAAATTGAAAATTTGACTTGACTCATAAGAAGTAACTAAATTTTTTTTTTAAAATTTTTGACTAAGTCAATCCAAATTTTCAAAAATTATGAGCAAAATAAGGAAAAGATATTTTTTTGTTTTTGATTTTTAATGAGGAGAGAGAAAAACATCAAAATGACTCAAAACATGAAAATTCAAGATCAAAACACATGATGCATGCAAGAACACTTTGAATGTCAAGATGAACACCAAGAACACTTTGAATGTCAAGATGAACACCAATAACTTATTTTTGAAAATTTTTAAGAAAAGACACACATGCAAGACACCAAACATAGAAATTTTCAATGTTTATACACTAACAAATTCAAAATGCATATGAAAAACAAGAAAAGACACAAAACATGAAATTGCAAATATCAAACAAAGAAAATCATCAAGAACAACTTGAAGATTATGAAGAACAGTTTCATGAATTTTCAAAAATTTTTAGAAAATTAAAAAGATGCAATGACACCAAACTTCAAAATTCACACTAGACTCAAACAAGAAATATCAAATTTTTGGTTTTCATGATTTTATTAAATTTTTTTGGTATTTTTTGAAAATTAATTGGAAAAAGAAAAATAAGGATTTCAAAATTTCTAAAGAGAATTCCAGGAATCATGCAATGATAGTCTAACGCTTCGGTCCAGGAATTAGACATGGCTTACTAGCCAGCCAATCTTTCAGTGAAAGCTTCGGTCCAAAACACTAGACATGGCCAATGGCCAGCCAAGCTTCAGCATACAAATCAGGCATACAACAGCTGATTAGAAGGGAGTCCAAGGGCTCTTTCCATGAAAAGTGGAAGCCTCAGTCCAAAAATTAGACATGGCTTAGCAGCCAACCAGGCTTCAACAGATCATGATGAAACTCTAGAATTCATTCTTAAAAATTCTGAAGTCATAGAATAATTTATTTTTTTTTTGATAATTTTTTGAAAATAAAAAGAATAAAAACAAAAACTTAAAATTAAAATAAAATTACCTAATCTGAGAAACAAGATGAACCGTCAGTTGTCCAAACTCGAACAATCCCCGGCAACGGCGCCAAAAACTTGGTGCACGAAATTGTGATCTCAACGGCGCCAAAAACTTGGTACGCACGATTGTAATCTCAACTCCTTTTTACAACTCCGCACAACTAACCAGCAAATGCACTGGGTCGTCAAAGTAATAAACCTTACGTGAGTAAGGGTTGATCCCACGGAGATTGTCGGCTTGAAGCAAGCTATGGTCATCCTTGTAAATCTCAGTCAGGTAGACTCAATTAGTTATGAAGTTTTGATAATTAAAATATAAATAAAATATAAAATAAAGATAGAAATACTTATGTAATTCATTGGTGGGATTTCAGATAAGCGTGTGGAGATGCTTGTGCTTCTGAATCTCTGCTTTCCTACTGTCTTCATTCAATCATTCATACTCCTTTCCATGGCAAGCTGTATGTTGGGGGATCACCGTTGTCAATGGCTACCGTCTGTCCTCTCAGTGAAAATTGTCCAAATGCGCTGTCACCGCACGGCTAATCATCTGACGGTTCTCACTCATGTTGGAATAGGATCCATTGATCTTTTTGCGTCTGTCACTATGCCCAACACTCGTGAGTTTGAAGCTCGTCACAGTCATCCCATCCCAGATCCTACTCGGAATACCACAGACAAGGTTTAGACTTTCTAGATCTCAAGAATGCTACCAATTGATTCTAGCTTATACCACGAAGACTCCGATCTTTCGGAATGGAGGCTAAGAGATACGCATTCAAGCTCTTTTTCATGTAGAACGGAAGTGGTTGTCAGGCACGCGTTCATAGGTGAGAATGGTGATGAGCGTCACATAATCATCACATTCATCATGTTCTTGGGTGCGAATGAATATCTTAGAATAAGAATAAGCTTGATTTGAATAGAAAATCAATAGTAGTTTGCATTAATTCATGAGGAACAGTAGAGCTCTACACCTTAATCTATGGGGTGTAGAAACTCCACCGTTGAAAATACATAAGTGATGAAGGTCTAGGCATGGCCGAATGGCAAGCCCCCTAAACGTGATCAAGAGATCAAAATTTGATCAAAAGATAGTCTTCAAAATGATCTAAAGATGTAAAATAAATCACTAAAAGTAGTTTTTATACTAAACTAGTAGCTAGGGTTACAGAAAATAAGTAACTAAGTGTAGATAGTGCAAAAATCCACTTCCGGGGCCCACTTGGTGTATGCTTGGGCTGAGCATTGAGCTTTACACGTGGAGAGACTTTTCTTGGAGTTAAACTCCAGCTTTGGAGGCAGTTTGGGCGTTTAACTCCAGCTTGTAACTCAGTTCTGGCGTTTAACGCCAGAATAGGGCAGGAAGTTGGCGTTTAAACGCCAGTTTGCATCGTCAAAACTCGGGCAAAGTATGGACTATTATATATTTCTGGAAAGCCCAGGATGTCTACTTTCCAAGGTAATTGAGAGCGCACCAATTGGGTTTCTGTAGCTCCAGAAAATCCATTTCGAGTGCAGGGAGGTCAGAATCAAACAGCATCTGCAGTCCTTTTTCAGCCTCTGAATCAGATTTTTGCTCAGGTCCCTCAATTTCAGCCAAAAAATACCTGAAATCACAGAAAAACACACAAACTCATAGTAAAGTCTAGAAATGTGAATTTTTCTTGAAAACAAATAAAAATATACTAAAAGGTAGCTAGATCCTACTAAAAATACCTAAAAACAATGCCAAAAAGCGTATAAATTATCCGCTCATCAATGGCCTTACACTCTCTTTTTGGATTTTCTTCTATATTGCTTGGGAGAGTACTAGGAGGAGTTTCAGTAACTCTTTTACTTAGCTGACCCACTTGTGCCTCCAAATTTCTAATGGAGGACCTTGTTTCAATCATGAAACTGAGAGTGGTCTTAGATAGATCAAAGACTATGGTTGCTAAGTCAGAGTGGCTCTACTTAGAATTCTCTGTCTGTTGCTCAGAAGATGATGGAAAAGGCTTGCTATTGTCAAACCTATTTCTCCCACCATTATTATTGAAGCCTTGATTAGTCTTCTGTTGATCCTTCCATGAGAAATTTGGATGATTCCTCCATGCAGGATTATAGGTGTTTCCGTAGGATTCTCCCATGTAATTCACCTTTTCCATTGCAGGATTCTCAAGGTCATAAGCTTCTCCTTCAGAGGAAGCTTCCTTAGTACTGACGGATGCAGCTTGCATTCAAGTCAGACTCCGAGAAATCATATTGACTTGCTGAGTCAATATTTTGTTTTGATCCAATATGGCATTCAAAGTATCAATCTCAAGAACTCTTTTCTTCTGAGTTGTCCCATTATTCACAGGATTACTTTCAGAAGTGTACATGAACTAGTTATTTGCAACCATTTCAATGAGTTCCTGGGCTTCTGCAGGCATCTTCTTCAGATGAAGAGATCTACCAGCAGAGTGATCCAATGACATCTTGGACAATTCAGATAGACCATCATAGAATATACATATGATGCTACTTTCTGAAAACATGTCAGAAGAACACCTTCTGCTCAATTGCTTGTATCTTTCCCAAGCTTCATAGAAGGATTCACCTTCCTTCTGTCTGAAGGTTTGGACTTCCACTCTAAGCTTACTCAACTATTGAGGTGGAAAGAATTTGGCCAAGAAAGCATTGACCAACTTTTCCCAAGAGTTCAGGCTTTCTTTAGGTTATGAGTCCAACCATGTCCTAGCTCTGTCTCTTACAGCAAAGGGGAAAAGCATAAGTCTGTAGACCTCGGGATTAACCCCATTGGTCTTAACAGTGTCACAGATTTACAAGAATTCAGCTAAGAACTGATGAGGATCTTTCAGTGGAAGTCCATGAAACTTGCAATTATGCTGCATTAGAGAAAATAATTGAGGCTTAAGCTCAAAGTTGTTTGCTCCAATTGTAGGAATTGAGATGCTTCTTCCACAGAAGTCAGAAGAGGGTGCAATAAAGTCACCTAGCATCTTCCTTACATCTCCACCATTGTTGTTATTTTCGGCTGCCATGACTTCTTCTTTTTCAAAAATTTCTTGTAGGTCCTCTCCAGAGTGTTGTGCTTTAGCTTCTCATAGCTTCCTCTTTAGAGTCCTTTCAGGTTCAGGATCAGCTTCAACAAGAATATTCTTATCCTTGTTCTTGCTCATATGAAAAAGAAAAGAACAGAGAAGAAGAGGAATCCTCTATGTCACAGTATAGAGATTCTTATGTGAGTAGAAGAAGAGAAGAAATAGAATGAAGAAGGGAGAAGAAGAATTCGAACACAGAGAGAGGAGGATAGGGTTCGAATTATAAGAAGAAGAGAGGTGTTAGTAAATAAATAAAATAAATAGAAGGAGATGAGAGAGAGAGAGTGTATTCGAAAATTAATTCAAAAGAAAATAAAAATATTTTTGTTTTTATTTTAATTATTAGTTATAATTCGAAATTTAAGAGATAAAATAAATTAAAATTAGAAAAAGAATTTTGAAAAGTGGTTAGTGATTTTCGAAAATTGGAGAGAGAAAAGTAGTTAGGTGGTTTTGAAAAAGATATGATTGAAATAGAAAACTTTTAAAATCAAAACAAAAAGTCTAGTTAATTGAAAAAGATTTGAAAATTAATTTTGAAAAGATAAGAAGTTAGAAAAAGATTTTGAAATTATATTTTGAAAAAGATATGATTAAAAATCATTTTGAAAAAGATTTGAAAAGGAAATTAATGAGATTTGATTTTTAAAATTAAAGTTGATTACTTGACTAACAAGAAACTAAAAGATATGATTCTAGAATTTAAAGATTAATCCTTTCTTAATAGGCAATTAACAACTTGAAAATTTTGGCTCAAAACATTAATTGTTAGCATTAATTATGAAACAAAAATAAGAAAAAGATTTTGAAAATAAAAAATTTTAAAGCTTTTGAAAATATAAAAAAAATGAAAAAGATTTCATTTTTGAAAAATATTTGAAAAAGATAGAATTTTTTTAAATTGAAATTTTAACTTGACTACCAAGAAACAACTAAATTTTAAAACTCTTTGACTAAATCAGTTCAAAATTTAATGAGGGATGAGAAAAACATCAAAATAAAACATGACATAAAAATTATGAATCAAAACAAGAAAAACATGCAAGAACACTTTGAATGTCAAGATGAACACCAAGAACACTTTGAAGATCATGATGAACATCAAGAACATATTTTTGAAAATTGTTAAGAAAAGAAAAACATGCAAGATACCAAACTTAAAAATTTTTATTCTATAGACACTAATAATTCAAGAATGCATATGAAAAACAAGAAAATGTAAAGATCAAACAAAGAAAATCATTAAGACAATTTGAAGATCAATGAGAAACACATGCATGAATTTTTCGAAAATTTTAAGAAAGGTTAAAACATGCAATTGACACCAAACTTAAAATTTGACACTAGACTCAAATAAGAAACATAAAATTTTTGGTTTTCATGATTTTATTAATTTTTTTGTATATATTTTTCGAAAATTTTTTGGAAAAAGAAATAAAGAGATACAAAATTTTTAGTAAGAATTCCAGGAATCATTGAATGTTAGTCTAAAGCTCCGGTCCAAAAGAATTAGACATGGCCAGATGGCCATTCAAGCTTTGAGTGAAAGCTTCGGTCCAAAAGATTAGACATGGCCAAATAGCCAGCCAAGCTTTAGCATAAAACATACAAGCATGTCAATGAGAAGTGAAAGCCTCAGTCCAAAAGATTAGACATGGCTAAATAGCCAGCCAGGCTTCAACATATCTTATGAAACTCTAGAATTCGTTCTTAAAAAATTCTGAAGAACACAAATTTTTTTTTGAATTTTACGAAAACCATAAATTTTTTTTTAAATTTTTTAGAAAATTAAAATAAAAAGTTTAAACATAAAATAAAATTACCTAATCTAAGCAACAAGATGAACCGTCTGTTGTCCAAACTCGAACAATCCCCAGCAACGGCGCCAAAAACTTGGTACACGGAATCGTGATCTCACACTTTTCTCACAACTCCGTGCAACTAACCAGCATGTGCACTGGGTCGTCCAAGTTATAAACCTTACATGAGTAAGGGTCGATCCCATGGAGATTGTCGGCTTGAATCAAGCTATGGTCATCCTTGTAAATTTCAGTCAGGCGGATTCAAATGGTGATGAGGTTTTGCTAATTAAAATATAAATAAAACATAAAATAAAATAAAGTTACTTATGTAATTCATTGGTGGGAAATTCAGATAAGCGTCTGGAGATGCTTTGTTGCTTCTGAACCTCTGCTTTCCTATTGCCTTCTTCCAACCATGCGTTACTTCCTTCCATGGCAAGCTGTAAGATCCTCTCAGTGAGAATGGTCCTCTACGGTTTCTGCACGGCTAATCAACTGTCGGATTTCTCTTCTCGGATGAAAAATACCAGGTACAGCTACCGCATGGCTAATCATCTGTCGGTTCCTGCTAGCATCAGAATAGGATCCATTGATCCTTTTGCACACTGTGACTTACGCCCAACATTCGCAGGTTTGAAGCCTGTTACAATCATTCCTTCCCGGATCCTACTCGGAATACCGCAGACAAGGTTTAGACTTTCCGGATCCCAGGAATGGCTGCCAATTATTCTAGCCTATACCACGAAGATACTAATCTCACGGACTCGGTCCGTGTATTAGATATCCAAGAGAGTATACTCCGGCTGTCGTCCAATGACTATGTTGAACATCATGTAGACCGCTTTGTGGTTGTCAGGCACGCGAATATTGCCTAAGTGAGTAACGAAGATTGGGTGATTGTCACGGGTCACCCCTTCATTCTGACTTAACTGAATTAAGTACAAGAGTATATCTTGGAGAAGAAGTAGGCGTGAATTGAAAGGAAAACACTAGTAATTGCATTAATTCATGAAGAACAGCAGAGCTCTACACCTTAATCTATGGGGTGTAGAGACTCCACCGTAGAAAATACATAAGTGAAAGAAGTGTAGGCATGGCCGTGAGGCCAGCCTCCAAATGTGTACAATACTATGATGAACTAAACAAAAGTTCTCTAAAACTCTAAAATAAATATCTAAAAGTAGTTTTTATACTAAACTAGTAACTAGGGTTTATAGAAAATGAGTAACTAAGTGCAGATAATGTAGAAATCCACTTCCGGGGCCCACTTGGTGTGTGCTTGGGCTGAGCATTGAAGCATTTTCGTGCTTAGGCTGTTCCTGGAGTTAAACGCCAGCTTTGGTGCCAGTTTGGGCGTTTAACTCCAATTTTGGTGCCAGTTTGGGCGTTTTACGTTAAGATGTTTTAGGCTGATTTTGAATGCCAGTTTGAGCCATCAAATCTCGAGAAAAGTATACTATTATATATTGCTGGAAAGCCCAGGATGTCTACTTTCCAACACAATTGAAAGCGCGCCAATTGGGCTTCTGTAGCTCTAGAAAATCAACTTTGAGTGCAGGGAGGTCAGAATCCAACAGCATCTGCTGTCCTTTTTCAGCCTCTGAATCAGATTTTTGCTCAGGTCCCAAAATTTCAGCCAGAAAAAACCCGAAATCATAGAAAAACACACAAACTCATAGTAAATTCTAGAAATATGATTTTTGAATAAAAACTAATAAAACTATAATAAAAAGTAATCAAATCATATTAAACACTATGTGAAAACAATGCCAAAAAGGGTATAAATTATCCGCTCATCATATACCGCTCGCAATGGTGGGGTTCGTAGTGGTGTCCTGCCCGCCAGGTAGGGTTAATGGTGGTGTACTGTCTACCGGTTTTCAAGAGGATGATATTCGGGTTAGCTACCAGATGTGTCGTGTTCTGACAAAGTAACCGACACGTAAGCTCACGGCCAATAGGAGAGACATACATCATATGCATTTATCTGTCTTGTTTGGTTTTGCATTACTTGGGTTTGTTTATTTGAATATCTATACTTATCTGCTATATTTTCTATATTTGAATATCTACTTGTGTTTGCCTTGTTTGCTTTGTTTGTCTATGTGGCTCTATTGGTGTTTTGGAGGATTTTCTGAGGAAGGAAAATAATTTTGGAGGGGTTTAGTTAGAGTTTGATTAAATTTAATAGCCTTAGAGAACCACCCTGCTTATGATTTTTGTTAAAACTTCTTAAGTCTTATAATATGAGCATCAGAGTTCTAGGATCATCTCTAGCTTTTTGAAACCTTATATCTTATGTATGTGGTACCTTTACCATGTTGAGAACCTCTGGTTCCCATTCTGTAACAACCCTGATTTTCGAGTACATGAGATCTTTTCTGAAAGTACAGATTTCTCCGGAAGATCAGTAAAGGGAACACCTCTGCTATATCATCAAGTATCTCAATCCTCATTATCATTATGTCATCCTTAAGCTAGAACCTCCTCTGAGGCAAGCTCGATAATGCAATCGCGAAGAACCTAGTTTTTGAACCGTATCGGTTGGCAGTTTTGATTCTGATTTTCGTAAATAGTCTCTGTTTGACGAACCGGACTCGATTCATGAGAGGAGAGAGATAATAGTATAATATTATCATTATATTAGTATTAGAAAATGCTTGAATGATATTATAAGGTTACCTGGTCTATTTTTGTTAAAAACAGAAAATCGGTTTAACCGGGTTTACGGTTTACTGGTACAACTTAGCACCAGCACTCTCTGATGACTTTAGCAATGCTAAGGCCTCATTATACATGTTCTATTCTCATAATAAATATGTTACTAGTGTCATTTATGCTAGTAGCTCAGAAAATAATTTTTAGAGATGTTTTTACGAGTGTTCCGGTACACCTAGTTTTAGTAGTTGTACACCAGAGATATTTTAATCCACCTCCAAGCCAACCAATCACAACTCACCTTACAACCCCAAGACCTCCAAGGCTGTCTCATTTCATCATTTTGGCCGAAAATAACAAGAGAGAAAAGAGAGAAACTTTTATGAACACTTAATCTTCAAAGCTTGATTTCTTCTGAATTAAAACTCAAATCAAAACTCCGATTTCACCAAAATGATCCTCTCTTCTTCCACTACATAACCATGCAACTTATCAAGGATGGAAATAAGGTGAGATGGCTGTCTCCCTCCCATTTCAATTCGGTTTTCAAGGAAAACCATGCAAAACATGTGTTTTCTTGATGTTCTTCCTTAGGAATCATGCTTAACTTGACTTGAGGGCCAAGAAACGTGAATTTCCAGAAAGTATAAGGTGAGATATCTCTTCCTAACTAACTGAGTGAGATTTGGTCAGTTGAGAGTTTTTGGATTTAAAGTTGTTCTTGATGTGTTTTAGGAGGAAAAAGTGCTTTAAGAACACTTCAAAGAGTAACCGGATTTGGAGCAGCAAATCAAGGTAGGGTTTGATGAATTTAATCTTGATTGATTGTTTTTGAGTTGTGTGATTATGATATGGTTTGGCTGTGCTTGAAATTGATTGTTTGTATGAGTAATTCTTGTTGAAATTTTGGTGAAAATTTGATGAAATTTGATGATATTCAACTTTGAATTTGTGTTCTTCATGGCTGCTGGAAAAACGAACCCTAGACCTTAAATTGGGGTTCAATTTGTGTTAAAATCATGT
The DNA here is from genome assembly GCF_003086295.3 of Arachis hypogaea. NCBI lineage: Eukaryota > Viridiplantae > Streptophyta > Magnoliopsida > Fabales > Fabaceae > Arachis > Arachis hypogaea. The sequence continues at coordinate 47,631,118 of NC_092049.1, read as the reverse complement.
AGAAAAGATGGGGTTTTAGTGGCTGCAAATTTATTATGAATTATGGTAAAAATCGGTTGCTGAAAAGACTGAAAAACGGGTAAAAACAGAGAAAGAATCTGAGGAATATACGAAGAACACGAAGAACACTTTGAGTGTGGTGAAGAACATTGAAGAAAACCTTTTAGATCTTAAAAATGGCAAGGAAGTAAAATTTTTGGTGTTTAAGGGGTTGTTTGGTAATTTCTGAAAGTTAGGGTGGTAAAAGTAGAAATATTAAAAGTTACGGGTGGTAAAAAGTGAATTTTAAAGGTTAGAGGTAAAGTTAAGGTAATTTTCGAAAATATATTAATAAAATAATAAATAATAATAAAATATTAAATAATAATATTTAATTAAAAATAATATTTTAATAAAAATCATAAAATAATGCGGAAAAGGCAGTTTTCTGTAAAAGCTTTAGAAAGACAACTTTAAGTGCAGAATCTCATAATTACCTTCATAAAACACTTAGGGAGTGGTAAGAACATATTAGTGAGGCAAAGATAAAAGAAAGATAAAAAGTTGAAGAAAAGATAAAAACTAAAGAAAAGTCTGTAAGGTTTTAATAACAGAAAAACAGACAGAAATTAGTGAACGAACTAGGGCAACATAGTTAGTCCTTGAGTTGCGACTAGGGTTAGGTATAATATGAAAAGTTAAACTATTTCAGTATAGACTTAATGAACCTATACTTGGGATAGGCGAACTATTCATACCGAAATTTACATAAACTTTAAATACATACGTTAAGCAGAGAAATCAGAGCAGAGTAGAGAAACACAGAAAACAGAGTAACCAGAGTAAAGTAAAGAGATAAAGAGAAAAAGAGTAATATAGATACAGATGAAAAGAGTAATCAGAGAAGAGAAAAGAGATACAGAGAATAGAGTAATTAAAACAGAGTAAAGAGATACAGAGAACAGAGTAATTAAAACAGAGTAAAGAGATACAGAGAAAAGAGAAACTATAACAGAGTAAAGAAATATAAAGAGAAGAGTAATATAATAAAGAGCTATATATATATATATATATATATTTATATTAGTTGCTTAATGCAACCCAGAGCTATATTTATATATATACATTAGTTGCTTGATGCAACCTAGAGTTATATATATATATATATATATATTAGTTGCTTGATGCAACCCAGAGCTATATTTAATATATATTAGTTGCTTAATGCAACCCAGAGCTTCTGTAGGGAAACTAAGTTACCTACAGCTATTTTCCGCTTCCCCAGAGCAGAGCAGAGTATATATATATTTTCCTGCAGTAAGTAGAGGCTGTCTCAAATGAGCGGCTATTATTATATGCGCATTTATTTAGGAACGGAAAATCGTATTCAGGAAATTGGGATTACTCGTGATCGGATAAATGTCGGGATTGCGGGCAGCCAACCGACACATGAGCTCATGGCCTGCGCTAGGGCTAGACATGCATCATTCTTGTCTGCGCATCACTCTCTATTGCATTCCTTTCTGTGTGTGATCTACTTCTTTATGTTTGTCTGCTCGTATGCTATTTCTGTGCTTTATTTTCTTGTATTCTTTTGTTTGTGTTCTGCTTTCTGTTGTCTATACTTTCTCTTTCTATCTTTATCTTCTGTTTACTGCTTCGCTATATTACGTTATTCATCTACTAATCAACCCCAAATAAATGAACGTAACTAATAACCCCGGCCCTACTAAGAACTCCCCAGTTCTTACCCCTTCTCTCTCCCTTCCCCCTTCAGATGGAAGTAAGAGTACCTTACCATAGTTCGCTGATGACCGTTCGCAAGAAGAGGATTCTGCTCTAGATAGTCTTCTGAGTCTAGGGTGAATATCGTTCTCTGATTATATGTATATACTGTGAGACCAGCCAACGTCTGCACCCCGTTCGTATGCGTACTTTAACCTAAATCCTGTGTACGAGATTCCTATTGTGTGGCTACTTCATGAGGTACCAGAGAGACGTCCTGTGGAAAGGTCTGATCGTGCAGAGGAGTAGCAGATGAAGTTCTATCTTTTGATGACATTCCACTTGACTTGAGTTTTGAAGACCTAGAACGTACTTTCCCTCGCTTTAGTAGTTTAGAGGGACTAGGTGAGTATAGAGTCTAGGCTAGCCTAGGTGCCAGCTTAGGGACCTCTTGAACAGGTCAGGACCTGGGATGTTGTATGTATATATATGTATATAGATATTATTTAGCTATATCTAGGGGTGTTCTAACTAACAGTCTATATGCTAATAAAGGCTGAATCACCAAATGTTGTCAACTACTTGTGATGTATTTTTGTGTGGTTGTTTATAACTGTTTTGTCTGTTATTACTTGTGAATTGATTATAAATAATTCTGTCTATTAATCCAAACATTTTCAAAAAAAAAATACACCATGCGAATTAACTACGCGTTTAACAACGAATCAGGCTCATATGATAAATAATAGATAATAATTAGGAAGACAAATTGGTAGCGCTCAGTTTTCGGTATGATCTATACATATTGAAAATTGGGTCATTACAATTTGGTATCAGAGCAGTTCGTTTCCAGTAGAGCCTGGGGAGTGGACTGACTATGCTTCATCGCATACTCTATTGTGTGTCTCATGCGTATAGGATATCCCAGTGATATATGTTGCATGATTGTCTCTGTGTTTCCATTTTGGGAATGTTCACACTTGACTTGAAGTGTTAAGACTGATCACCTTAACAATGATTGTTTGGTGTGAACAAGACTACAATGGGTTCACGGAGACGAGGCGTACGAGAAGGAATTCCTAATGCTAACTACGAGAGGGAACAGAAAACGTTTATGGCTACCATGAACAACGTGGCTGAAGTAGTGCGTGAAGCTGCTGTAGCAGCGGCTAGGGCTGTTGAACGTCTCGGAGTGAGAAATGGGAACGAGAATGAATACGGAGAAGATAATGGGAATGATGAGAACAACTTAGGGCATCCTGAAAGACCTATAACCCTTGCGACATTTCTGAAGGTTAATCCGCTTAAGTTCAAGGGTACACTCGTTGCGACTGACACTTATAATTGGTTTCGAGGTATTGAACGATCACTGAAAGCACAACATGTTCCAGAAGGACAACACGTGGAGTTTGCTACTTATATGCTCGAGGGAGAAGCTGAGTACTGGTGGCAGGGGATACAGCGACTGCTACAATAGAATAAAAATGACTTTGCTTAGGATATCTTTAGGGACGAATTTTATAAAAAGTATTTTCTGGGAGCAGCATGAGATGCTAAGGAGATGGAACTTATGCAGTTGAAACAAGGGGATATGACTATTGCTGAGTATGCCCGTAAGTTCGATGACTTGTGCCGTTTCTCCAAGATTTGTCAAGGGAACCCATAAGACTTTGAGGAATGGAAGTATTTAAAGTTTGAAGGAGGACTCCGAGAAGAACTGATGAATTCTGTTGTTTCGCTAGAGATATGAAATTTTGCTGAACTGGTGAATAAAAGTAAACTAGTGGAAGAATGTTCAAAGAAGGTGGCGATAGCTCGAGCAAGTCGTAGGGAGGATTCACAAAGAGACTTTGTTCAAAATTTAGCCCCTCAAGGTCGCAACTTTAAAGCCATTGGTCAATTCCAGTGTTGGAATGGAAACCACCGAGATGTCAGCCTTTTAACTTGCAATAATGGTAGTGACAATAACCGTGACATTGAACAAGGACATGAGAGTCAACCTCACCAAGCTCAAAGTGGTGTAGTATGCCCAACTTGTGGAAAGCATCATGGTAGTAGGCTTTGCCGGTTCAGAACAGGTTTATGTTACTACTGTAATAAGGAAGGACATCGGGCAAGAGACTGTCGAAAAAGAATGGTAGATGAGTCCGTTGGCAATACTATAAAGTTTGGATTTATCGCTCGAGGTAAAGTAAGGCAAGGAAATGGTAAACGAGCCCGTTAGGCTTACATAAACCCTGCATGTAAGCAATGCAGAAAAGAGCATAGTAACAGGTCTTGCCAGTTTGGATCACCTAACTGCTATGCTTGTGGAGAACTTGGACACGTTGCCAAGGATTGTCCGAAGGTATTTACTCGAAATCCAGTCAGAACCCAACAACAAGGACGAGTGTTTGCTATCACTATTGACGATGTTGTGCAATCGAACGCCCTCATTCAAGGTCAGGTTATGTCAAGAATCGATTTCTAACTGTACTGTATGATTCGGGTGCATCGCATTCTTTTATTTCTTTAACTATTGCTCACGAGTTAGGATTATATTTCTTTAAATTGAATTTTTACTTGATTGTCCATACACCTGCATCCCAAAATGCTTTGACCAGTTTAGTGTTCCTGCATGTACCATTCGCTATTAGGAACAGGACTTCTATACACTATCTAATCTGTTTGCCTCTATATGGTTTAGAAGTTATTTTAGGATTAGATTGGTTATCTAAGTATCATGTTTTCCTTGATTATTTTAAAAGAACTGCTGTTATTCCATCTGATAGTCTATGTACTAAACCATTTCTGTCCCACACCTTATATCTGAATTCTGTAAGAGTTACCTTAGGCGGGAGTGATTGTGAGGAGTACGTTCTGTTAGCGGCTAGCTCGAATGATAGTGAATTAAGCTTAGAACGAATCTGAATGATGAAGGAATTTCCTGATGTTTTCTTGGACGACATACCTGAGTCTCCTCCTCAGCGAGAGATAGAATTCAGCATTGATCTAGTACCTGGAGTTGCACCGATTTCCATAGCACTGTACTGGATGTCATCATTGCTTGTAGAGCTGAAGAAGCTGTGAGATAAGATCGTAGTGGCCTATGGAGGTACAAGAAAAGAATTTGTGTGCCTAACTCTAGAGAATTGCGACAAAAGATTCTTGCTGAAGCTTACCAAAGTAGATTTTCTATGCATCCTGAAGTGACAAAGATGTATCGAGATTTGAAACAAATGTTCTGGTGGCCGGGCTTAAAGAAAGAAGTAGCTGATTATGTCTCAAAATGTTTAACCTGCCAGAAGATGAAGGTGGAACATCAGAAGCTGTCAGGAACCCTGTAACCCTTAGAAATACCACAATAGAAATGGGAGCAGATTACTATGGATTTTATCACGAGATTGCCAAGAACCTCAACACGACATAATGCCATTTGGGTGATTGTGGACAGGTTGCCAAAGTCGGCGTGCTTCTTTTCGATTCGAGTTGACTATACTTTAGAAAGGCTGGAATGAATATATATATTCAAGAAATCATACGACTGCATGAGATACCTTCGTAAATTATCTCAGATCAAGTTTTGAGGTTTACTACTAGATTCTGGAGAGCTTTTCAGAAAGCGTTGGAAACAGAATTGCACATGAGTATAGCATACCATCCTCAGATAGACGGACAATCAGAGCAGACAATCCAGACGTTAGAAGATATGTTACGATCATGTATGATAGACAACCAAAGCAGCTGGGATAAGTATTTGCTTTTGGTCAAATTCGTCTACAACAATAGTTTCCAATAAAGTATCGGGATGGCACCATATGAAGCTCTCTACGGAAGAAGATGTCGGACACCATTGTGTTGGAATGACGATGGAGAAGCTAGTGTCTTAGGTCCAAATTTAGTGTAAGAAACTACTGAGAAGATAAAGGAGATTCGTTGGAAGATCCAGATAGCACAAAGCTGTCAAAAGAGCTATGCCAATAATAGGCGTAGACCCTTAGAGTTTAGTGACGGAAACCGTGTCTTTCTAGAAGTAACCTCGATTACTAGAATAGGTAGAGCCCTTAAGACTAAAAAGCTTAACCCACGATACATAGAACCTTTCCAAATACTTAAAAGAGTCGGTCTAGTAGTTCATCAAATAGTCCTTCCTCCTTATTTATCAAACCTTCATGATGTTTTTCATGTCTCGCAACTTAAGAAATATATTCTCGACAAGAGTCATGTTTTACAACCAGAGACAGTACAGTTATGAAATGATTTGACATATCAAGCATCACCGGTTCAGATCGTAGAAAGAAGTGATAAGCAGCTAAAAGGCAAGACTATTCGCTTAGTCAAAGTAGCATGGGAACCGAGAGGAGAGGAAGAGCACACTTGGGAACTGGAAGATAAGATGAAAGCTGATTACCCGCATTTATTCCTAGGTAACTGAAATTTTGAGGGCAAAATTTTCTTTTAGGAGGGTAGAGTGTAGCAACCCTGATTTTCGAGTACATGAGATCTTTTCTGAAAGTACGGATTTCTCCGGAAGATCAGTAAAGGGAACACCTCTGCTATATCATCAAGTATCTCAATCCTCATTATCATTATGTCATCCTTAAGCTAGAACCTCCTCTGAGGCAAGCTCGATAATGCAATCGCGAAGAACCTAGTTTTTGAACCGTATCGGTTGGCAGTTTTGATTCTGATTTTCGTAAATAGTCTCTATTTGACGAACCGGACTCGATTCATGAGAGGAGAGAGATAATAGTATAATATTATCATTATATTAGTATTAGAAAATGCTTGAATGATATTATAAGGTTACCTGGTCTGTTTTTGTTAAAAACAGAAAATCGGTTTAACCGGGTTTACGGTTTACTGGTACAGCTTAGTACCAGCACTCTCTGATGACTTTAGCAATGCTAAGGCCTCATTATACATGTTCTATTCTCATAATAAATATGTTACTAGTGTCATTTATTCTAGTAGCTCAGAAAATAATTTTTAGAGATGTTTTTACGAGTGTTCTGGTACACCTAGTTTTAGTAGTTGTACACCAGAGATATTTTAATCCACCTCCAAGCCAACCAATCACAACTCACCTTACACCCCCAAGACCTCCAAGGCTGTCTAATTTCATCATTTTGGCCGAAAATAACAAGAGAGAAAAGAGAGAAACTTTTATGAACACTTAATCTTCAAAGCTTGATTTCTTCTGAACTAAAACTCAAATCAAAACTCCGATTTCACCAAAATGATCCTCTCTTCTTCCTCTACATAACCATGTAACTTATCAAGGATGGAAATAAGGTGAGATGGCTGCCTCCCTCCCATTTCAATTCGGTTTTCAAGGAAAACCATGCAAAACATGTGTTTTCTTGATGTTCTTCCTTAGGAATCATGCTTAACTTGACTTGAGGGCCAAGAAACGTGAATTTTCAGCAAGTCTAAGGTGAGATATCTCTTCCTAACATACTGAGTGAGATTTGCTCAGTTGAGAGATTTTGGATTTAAAGTTGTTCTTGATGTGTTTTAGGAGGAAAAAATGCTTTAAGAACACTTCAAAGAGTAACCGGATTTGGAGCAGCAAATCAAGGTAGGGTTTGATGAATTTAATCTTGATTGATTGTGTTTGAGTTGTGTGATTATGATATGGTTTGGCTGTGCTTGAAATTGATTGTTTGTATGAGTATTTCTTGTTGAAATTTTGGTGAAAATTTGATGAAATTTGATGATATTCAACTTTGAATTTGTGTTCTTCATGGCTGCTGGAAAAACGAACCCTAGACCTTAAATTGGGGTTCAATTTGTGTTAAAATCATGTAGAAAAGATGGAGTTTTAGTGTCTGCAAATTTATTATGAATTATGGTAAAAATCGGTTGCTGAAAAGACTGAAAAATGGGTAAAAACAGAGAAAGAATCTGAGGAATATACGAAGAACACGAAGAACACTTTGAGTGTGGTGAAGAACATTGAAGAACACCTTTTAGATCTTAAAAAGGGCAAGGAAGTAAAATTTTTGGTGTTTAAGGGGTTGTTTGGTAATTTCTGAAAGTTAGGGTGGTAAAAGTAGAAATATTAAAAGTTACGGGTGGTAAAAAGTGAATTTTAAAGTTTAAAGGTAAAGTTAAGGTAATTTTCGAAAATATATTAATAAAATAATAAATAATAATAAAATATTAAATAATAATATTTAATTAAAAATAATATTTTAATAAAAATCATAAAATAATGCGGAAAAGGCAGTTTTCTGTAAAAGCTTTAGAAAGACAACTTTAAGTGCAGAATCTCATAATTACCTTCATAAAACACTTAGGGAGTGGTAAGAACATATTAGTGAGGCAAAGATAAAAGAAAGATAAAAAGTTGAAGAAAAGATAAAAACTAAAGAAAAGTCTGTAAGGTTTTAATAACAGAAAAACAGACAGAAATTAGTGAACGAACTAGGGCAACATAGTTAGTCCTTGAGTTGCGACTAGGGTTAGGTATAATATGAAAAGTTAAACTGTTTCGGTATAGACTTAATGAACCTATACTTGGGACAGGCGAACTATTCATACCGAAATTTACATAAACTTTAAATACATACGTTAAGCAGAGAAATCAGAGTAGAGTAGAGAAACACAGAAAACAGAGTAACCAGAGTAAAGTAAAAAGATAAAGAGAAAAAGAGTAATATAGATACAGATGAAAAGAGTAATCAGAGAAGAGAAAAGAGATACAGAGAACAGAGTAATTAAAACAGAGTAAAGAGATACAGAAAACAGAGTAATTAAAACAGAGTAAAGAGATACAGAGAAAAGAGAAACCGTAACAGAGTAAAGAGATATAAAGAGAAGAGTAATATAATAAAGAGCTATATATATATATATATATATATATATATATATATATATATATATATTTATATTAGTTGCTTAATGCAACCCAGAGCTATATTTATATATATACATTAGTTGCTTGTTGCAACCTAGAGCTATATATATATATATATATATATTAGTTGCTTGATGCAACCCAGAGCTATATTTAATATATATTAGTTGCTTAATGCAACCCAGAGCTTCTGTAGGGAAACTAAGTTACCTACAGCTATTTTCCGCTTCCCCAGAGCAGAGCAGAGTATATATATATTTTCCTGCAGTAAGTAGAGGCTGTCTCAAATGAGCGGCTATTATTATATGTGCATTTATTTAGGAACGGAAAATCGTATTCAGAAAATTGGGATTACTCGTGATCGGATAAATGTCGGGATTGCGGGCAGCCAACCGACACATGAGCTCATGGCCTGCGCTAGGGCTAGACATGCATCATTCTTGTCTGCGCATCACTCTCTATTGCATTCCTTTCTGTGTGTGATCTACTTCTTTATGTTTGTCTGCTCGTATGCTATTTCTGTGCTTTATTTTCTTGTATTCTTTTGTTTGTGTTCTGCTTTCTGTTGTCTATACTTTCTCTTTCTATCTTTATCTTCTGTTTACTGCTTCGCTATATTACGTTATTCATCTACTAATCAACCCCAAATAAATGAACGTAACTAATAACCCCGGCCCTACTAAGAACTCCCCAGTTCTTACCCCTTCTCTCTCCCTTCCCCCTTCAGATGGAAGTAAGAGTACCTTACCATAGTTCGCTGATGACCGTTCGCAAGAAGAGGATTCTGCTCTAGATAGTCTTCTGAGTCTAGGGTGAATATCGTTCTCTGATTATATGTATATACTGTGAGACCAGCCAACGTCTGCACCCCGTTCGTATGCGTACTTTAACCTAAATCCTGTGTACGAGATTCCTATTGTGTGGCTACTTCATGAGGTACCAGAGAGACGTCCTGTGGAAAGGTCTGATCGTGCAGAGGAGTAGCAGATGAAGTTCTATCTTTTGATGACATTCCACTTGACTTGAGTTTTGAAGACCTAGAACGTACTTTCCCTCGCTTTAGTAGTTTAGAGGGACTAGGTGAGTATAGAGTCTAGGCTAGCCTAGGTGCCAGCTTAGGGACCTCTTGAACAGGTCAGGACCTGGGATGTTGTATGTATATATATGTATATAGATATTATTTAGCTATATCTAGGGGTGTTCTAACTAACAGTCTATATGCTAATAAAGGCTGAATCACCGAATGTTGTTAAGTACTTGTGATGTATTTTTGTGTGGTTGTTTATAACTGTTTTGTCTGTTATTACTTGTGAATTGATTATAAATGATTCTGTCTATTAATCCAAACGTTTTCAAAAAAAAATACACCATGCGAATTAACTACGCGTTTAACAACGAATCAGGCTCATATGATAAATAATAGATAATAATTAGGAAGACAAATTGGTAGCACTCAATTTTCGGTATGATCTAGACATATTGAAAATTGGGTCGTTACACATTCCATATGGATATTTGTATTTTTTAGATGCAGGTCGAGAGGCACCTCGCTAGGCGTCTGGAGTTTCGGTTGCAGCGAAGTGGGTAGAGTTTGAGACCTACTAGTTACTGGGTGAAGCCCGGTACTAGTGGCAGAGAATGCGGCGTAACTTGCAACCAAATGATGCTGTGATACCTTGGGAGGTGTTTTGGACAGAGTTCTACAGGGAAAAGTACCCTAGCTGAATTAGAAATGCTAAAGAGCTTGAGCCCTGAAGTTAAAGAGAAAGAATCGTTAAGTAGGATGGTAGTCTAAAGTTGGGTGTTGAGGTAGCAGCTGGAGGTATCAAATTGAATCGATTGCAAATTTCAAAAAATTGCTAGTCCGGGAGTTTGGGAAGCGCAGTAAGAGGATAATAAATTACCAAGAATGTTGTAGTCAGTTGATCCAAGGGAGTCAAGAAAAGAACAAGAAAGATAGGGGAAGAGTGTGGAGGTTTAACGAAAGGACTTATGTATCAAATATCGGAAGTTTGGGACATTGGTAAACCACAATTTTATGGTTTATTTTGTGTTAAATTTGGTGGGTTTTACCAAATTTTCCTACATTTATTCAATGAAATAGCATGGTTTTATGAATTTCCCTTAAATTGTGCTTAAGAGTAAAAACATGCTTTTAAGACCTTAAAATTGCTAAATTTAATTCACTTTAATTCCATTCGATGCCTTAATATGTTTGTTGAATGATTACAGGTTTAGAAGGCAAAGATTGAATTGAAGGAATGAAGAAAAAGCATGCAAAGTGGAGAATTCATGAAGAAATGAGGATTCGGTGGATTCAAGGCCACGCGCACGCGTCACCCACGCGTACGCGTGAGAGGGAATTTTTCCAAGCGACGCATACGCGTCACCTATGCATACGCGTGACACGTGACCTCATTAAAGGAACACACTAGGGGCAATTTCTGAGCTCAAGGAGGCCCAAATCCAATTCATTTCTGGTGCTTTTGAACCCATGGATTGGAGGGGGATATGCCAAGTAGTCATAATTGAGTTTTAGCATGTTTTAGGTTAGGTTTCTAGAGAGAAAAGCTCTCTCTTCGTTCTATAATTAGGGTAGAATTAGGATAATTTCATTCTAGATCTAGGTTTTAATCTTGCTTTAATTTAGTTTTCTTGCCATTTCTTGTTCTTACATCTTTGCTTTCTTAGTTTTACTTGTTATTTCCTTTATTTTGTTTCCTTTATATTCATGACTCTTGTTGATTTCAATTTCTCTTTAATGCAATTTTGATGTTTTTATGTTATTCATGTTTATTTGAGTTGTTATTATTGTTATCATACATTTGGTAGTTGTAGATTTTATATTTCTTGCAATTTTACCATTCTTTTCTTTTATGCCTTCCAAGTGTTTGATAAAATGCTTGGTTGGAATTTAGAGTAGATTTTTGTATTCTTGGCTTGGGTTGGTAACTTGGGTGACCTTGAGTTACTAATGTCCAAGTGATTGATAATTTGTTTCCATTGACTCTAGTCGTCACTAAATTAATTGGTGAGTGGCTAGGACTTATGGACTAGGACCAATTAAGCTCACTTGACTTTCCTCTAATTTTGGGAATGACAATGTGGGAATGACTCTTGTAATTATCATATTGTGGTTAGTGACAAGGATAGAGATCCTTAATCATTAACCCTTACCAAGACCTTTTTACCATTTGAGTTCCCTTTACTTTCTTGCTATTTACATTTCTTGTCCCTTATTTCAAAACCCCAAAAATATTACCTCATAACCAATAATATACACACTTCCCTACAATTCCTTGAGAGATGACCTGAGGTTTAAATACTCTCGGTTTTTATTTGGTTTGTATTATGACAAACAAAATTAAACTTTGATTGAGGGTTAATTATTAGTTTGGACTATGATCGCAACGAAATCCCTTTGAGAAATTCTAGACCAACATTAATCCTACATCAGATATGAACTACTGTCTGAAGCCCATAAAAGCAGACTTTTGAGTTTATCCTACAGTCACTAAGGTATACCATGAACTTGAACTAAAGTAGATGTTGTGGCTGGCCTGGAGTAAGAGATCACACAGCATCACTTGCAGTCTGATGACTGAGGTGTTAGAAGGTGAAGATCAAACATTAGAAATTGAACGTTAAGGCGATAGTAAGGGGGCATAGGGTGCTAATCGCTTCTGTATTGATATGGAATCACTTCTATATTGATGTGGACCCAGAGAAATTAAGTGTTTTAGATTTTGGACTGATAGCTGAAACAACGAAGAGAGACTAAATGAAATTCGAGTTAGGAGTTCTAACTGCATAAAGCCTGAATAATGCTGCTTACCAAAGAGAAAACCTAAAGATTTTAAAAGGGGAAGCTATGTATTCTTGGAAACTACTTCAGCAACTGGTAATAGATGAACAATCAACCTAAAGAAGTTTAACCCGAGGTACATTGGGTCGTCTGATGTGTTAGAAAAAATTGAACCGGTGGTATATCAAGTATTTTTACTACCGTATCTTTTGAACCTGTGCAAGTATTCCTTGCCTCGCAGCTTCAGAAGTGTATTTTCCCTTGCAACTTATGTCCTAGAACTTGAACTAGTTCAATTCAAAAAGATTTGAAGTTTTAAGTGACTCCAATTAGGATTGGGAGTGTCAACATTAAGGAAATCCGAAGATAAGAGGTCTCATTAGTAAAGGTGACATGGAAGTCAAATCGGAATGGAGGAGCACAATGGAGGATTTGAATGGGGATGAGGAAGGACTAACTGCGCTTATTCGTAAGTAGTTGAATTTTGGGGACAAAATTCCAAATTAGATGGGTAGGATGTAAAACCCACGAGATAAATAAATAATTAGCCAATAAATTAGTTATTATTTTAAAAATTATAAAATTAAATTTTATAGTTTAGAATGGAAGAAATAATTTAAATATGAATTTTGACACTAACTTTAAGCATTTTGGCTCAAGATTGGGCCGAATGGGTCAAACCGATTGAACCAAGCCCATAATGGGCCCAACACCCAACCCAATACCCATTTAATGAAAGAGCTTCAGCTCTTGTCCCTCCCTCAAAGGGAAACACGCTGGAATCTTGGCAAAAAGGGGGAAGAACATATGAAGAACCTCAAACCCTTGTCAAACTTCAAATTGCCATAACTTTCAACCTAGAGCTGTGATTGCCGTACCGTTTGTGGCCACGCATCCACTGGGTCGAGCTCTACAAAGCTCGCTACTCAATTTGGTATGTACCTCACTATTTCTTTCTCAGCCACTCTCTCTTAATTTCGAAAATTTGAGGATTTATTTTGAAGAATTACGTGATTTTGGTGATTTAGGATCAAATTAACCTTGTGGACTTGCCGGGCCTTGTCCCAAAATTCTATTAGTAAGGTAAAGAATATTTAATCCTTGTCAATTTATCTAATTAGTGAACCCTGTGGTAATTTTAGTGTTATTTTGTGCAATTAGATTGGATTGTGTATTTTGGAAACAAATTGGTGGTGTTGGATACTTGATATTGGATTTTGGGGAGCTAAAGATCTATTTGGTGTGACTTTGGAAGATTGAGTTTTGTGGAAGAGTGACAAATTGTGACGTTCTGGGTTTTACGAGGAATCAGCCAATGTATGGTTTTGGTTTCTCGTATATAATATGTATGGTGTCGGAAATGTTGTGAAATTGATAATGTTAGTGGTTTTGGTGAAAGATTGAATTTGTTATAATGTGTAATGATGATTGATGTGAATGAGGACTTGTGTTATAAATGTTGTGGTATTTGTTGAATTGTATTGTTGATTGAGAATGGGTTAATAATACTGAAATTAGTGAATTATTGATAATGATGAACCATGATTATGATAGCTTGATGAATAATGAAGTATGTTATATAGATTATGGTGCACTTGAGGTGAGAACGATGATAATCGAGTATATGATTGTGAATTGAATATGAATTTTCAGGTTGATTTTGATTAATTGTGAGTTAAAGATGTTAAGCATATTAGAGTTGTGTATTAGGGTACTATGAAATGAATTGAGCATTGGAATGTGAATTGGTATGTTTAGATGTTGTTTAAAAGCTTAGAGTTTTAGTATTGAGTTATATGATTGGTGAAAATAGAGGCAAAGAGTTAAACTTAGAGAAAAAGCCATAGTTATCTCAGAAATTGTTTGTATGTATTTCTGTTTTGTTGTCATGATCCTGAGTGGATTTCCTTACATGTTGGATGGGCATTTTGCTGTTGAAAGCTAAGGTGAGTCCTAGTCAAGTTCAGGTTGGGTTAGAATCTAAACATGTCCTAGTTTGGATTGGGGAGATCCTAAGGAGAATTGGTGAATGTAATTCTATTGAAAGATAGTGAAATTCTATCACTGTTGTGATGGAGACTAGATGTAGGCTACAATGCACTAGGTAGCTGAACCAGGATACATCTGGCTGTCACTCTCTCTTCTTTACTCTATTTCTGTGTCTGTAATTCAGGAGACAAAAATACAATGTCTCTTAACTCGACATAAGACAAAAGCTAAAATATCTCCTAGGTTCCATTGATAAAAGCAAAAGTTAATACTCAGCAAAAAAGAAGGCCTAAGATTCAACCCTTCCTTTCTCTTAGCCACTGATAACCATCAATTAGTATCAGAGCTTGGTCTCAAAGAGATCAAGCTTCACAGTTTGGAGGAAAGATCCTGAAGGCAAACAACATGGGTTCTAACATAGTGGTTTATACTCTGATAGAAGGACAATCCAACAACAAACCTCCATTCTTCAATGGAAAAACTACAACTATTGAAAAGAAAGAATGAAGATCTTTGTTCAGTCAGTGGATTACAACCTGTGGAAGATAATCATAAATGGTCCTTAAATCTCTACAAAAACTGGCACTGATTGTGTTGTCACTCACAAAGCTGATACAGATTGGAATGAAGATGACAAGAAAATGGTGGAACTAATACCAAGGCTGTCAACATGATGAACTGTGCAATCAGTTTTGAGGAATACCGAAAGGTTTCAAGATGTAAAACAGCAAAGGAAATCTATGATGAGATCCAAGTCACACATGAGGGCACTACACAAGTAAAAAAACCAGGATTGACATGCTAAGCAAAGAATATAAGATGTTCTTTATGAAGAAAGGAGAATCAATTAATGACATGTTCGAGATATTCTCTATAATCATTTATAGCTTGGATGCTATGGGGATTACTCATTCCAAATAGGTGCTAGTGAGGAAAGTCTTGAGAAGCTTGACAAAAGAGTGGGAAACTAAGGCCACTATTATCTTTGAAAGCAGCAACCTAAGTCAAATGACCTATGATAAGTTGAGAGGAAAGTTACTAGCCTATGAAACCACTCACATAAAAATGATAGAAAAAAGAAAAGAGTGGCTCTTAAATCTTGCACTGAATCATTGGATGATGAATCCAGTGACTATTTATTAGATGATGAAAGTGTATTTTTTGCTAGGAAACTTAGAAGCATGATGAGACTTAAAGGAAGAAGCAGAGGTGGTAGCTAAAAGGAACCAAAGAAGGGACTTATGGCTTCTTGGGAGGATCTCAAGATTGACTCAGATGAGGAAGAAGACTCTAAAGATAAAGCTCCAATCTATTTCATGGTTGGTGAAGATCAACAAGAAGAGGTAAATTACTATGACTTATCTCTTGATGATTTACATGTTATTATCGATGATCTCACTCACCATTCTGAAATATTTCTAAATAAATACAACAAATGCAAATCTGAAAAATAAAGTTTTGAAAGTTGAAAATAAGTTCTTAAAAAAAAGGTGAAGAAGACCGAATGTGCTATTATCTTGGTGAAGAAAATAGTTTTTTTTTTTAATCTGAAATTGAAAAGCTCAAAGGAAAGCACATTATTGATCCTTCTCAAAAACTTGTTGCTAAAAATGCAAGATTAAATGAAATGATTAAAAGTTTGAATAATGATTTAGCAAAATTTGCACATAGTTCAAGCAACTTGGACAAATTACTTGCTAATCAAAGACCATTATTTAAAAAATCAGGTTTAGGGTATGTAACAAAAAATGATGCAATTTTTGAAAAATCACTTGCGAAATTCACGACATCATGTTCAAAAATAAAATCATCATTTTATAAATCTGGTATTGGATATTCATCTAACATTGATGCTGACTTTGAAAAATCATATTTTGATTAAAATACATCTTATTCAAAATCTGAACCTACTTCAAATAACTCTGGTTTGGGTTACATCTCTAACAATGAGACCATTTTTAGAAAATGCTTCTTTCACAAAAGAGCCTCACATTCTAGAAACCCATATGTCTCAAGAAATTTTGGTTTAAGGTTTTTTTCAAGAAGAGGTGCTAATGTTTGAGATCGATCTTTCAAAAGAAATAGACCCTTTTCAAATACTAGAAAATTCAAATCTTTTAATCACCATCAGCATCATAACTTCAAGCATTTTTAGCGACATGCTTACACATATCTCTATTTTATTTGCAATAAACATGGTCACTCTTCTTTCCAATGCTTTATTGACAAAGAAGAGTAGAAAACAAAGCATACAAGGTTGTGTTGTGATTTTAATGCACTTAGGCAACAAAGAAGGATTAATTTCAAAGGATCCAAATTAGTTTGGATACCTAAGGTCACTTAAAAGCTTTGTAAGTTTTGCCTAGCATCCAAGAAGAAGAAAGATATGTGATACTTGAATAGTGGATGCTCTAGGCACTTGACCGAAAAGTCCACTTTCTTCATCAAGCTTGATAAATACGTTGGAGGCTTTGTGACTTTTGGTGATAATGGTAAAGAAAAGATTGTGGCCTTAGGTAAGTTGGTAAGAGTTTTTCAACATTCATTGATAATGTATTTTGAGTTGATGGGTTGAAACAGAATCTTCTAGGCATTAGCCAATTGTGTGATTTATGTTATTTAGTTATTTTCAAGAAATTGGAATGCTTGATGGTGTGTGAAAAAAAATTGGTGAAACATTGTTTGAAGCTAAAAGATACAATAATGTGTATGGACTAACCTTAGAGGAACTAAAAGAACAAAATGTAGCTTGTTTTATTTCCATGGAATCTAAAAAATGGTTATGGTACAAAATATTGGGATATGCAAGCATGTTTCAAATTTCTAAGCTTGTGAAAAAGAATTTGGTTAGAGGTCTTCCTAAAATAAAATTTGACAAAGACATCACTTGTGATCCATGTCAATTGGGTAAACAAACTAAAAATTATTTCAAATCCAAGGGTGACATCTCAACCAAAAGAACATTTGAAATGCTACATATTGATCTTTTTGGTCCTATGAGGACTCAAAGTCTTGATGGTAAGCACTATGGCTTAGTGGTGTTTGATGACTATACTATGTTTGAATGGATTCTTTTCTTAGCGCATAAAAATAATGTCTTTCTTGATTTTTTCAACTCTATGCAAAAAGATTCAAAATAAAAATGATTTGAAAATGGTTTCCATTAGAAGTGATCATGGAAGGAATTTGAAAATCAAGATTTTGAAGCATTTTGTGATGGATTTGGTATTTTACATAATTTTTCACGTCATAAAATACCTCAACAAAATGGGTTGTTGAAAGGAGAAATAAAAGCCTTCAAGAAATGACTAGGGTTATGCCTTGTGAAAATGAAATTCCAAAATTTCTTTGGACTGAAGTTATATTTTGAATCAAATTATCATTAGAAAAAAAAAAACAAACACCATCTGAGCTTTGGAAAGGAGTACCACCCAATCTTAAGTACTTTCATATTTTTGGATGCAAATATTTTGTGTTAAACACTAAAGATAATCTTGAAAATTTGATCCAAAAATCTTATGAAGGTATCTTTGTTAGATATTCAACCACTAGTAAAGCTTATAGAGTTTATATCAAGGAAGATAGAATAATTGAAGAGTCCATACATGTCACTTTTTGTGATTCTAACTCCATTTCAAGTGTTGTTGAGAAAATTGATGCAGGAACTGAGATTGCACAAAATTCAGATAGAATTTAAGAAAAAGACAAACCTGAACCTACTATGGAAGATGCTATTCACGATTCTGTAGACCAGAATCTAGGAAACGATTTTGTTTTGTCTCCTCTTAATACAGAGATTTTTGAAAATCTCAATGGAACTGATCCTGTTCATACTTAACCTAAGATTACCTCACCAAAGTCAAGAGAATGGAAGTTCTTGAAGAACTATCCACATGAATTCATCGTTGGAGATCCTTCTCATGGAGTTACCACAAGATTCTCAAGTAGAAAGAGAGCCGAAATCAATAACTTCGCTCTTACATCACAACTGGAACCCCAAAATGTGAAAGAAATACTTGAAGATCCCTCTTGGATAAAGGCAATTGAGCAAGAGCTGGTCTAATTTGAGAAAAATGAGGTTTGGACTCTAGTGCCTTATCCTACCAAAAGGATCTTTAGAAATAAATTGGGTGAGGATGGTAGTATTATTAGAAGTAAAGCTAGATTAGTAGTTCAAGGGTTTGATCAAGAGGAGACAATTGACTTTGATGAGTCATTTGCTCTGGTAGCTAGAATGGAAGTAATAAGATTATTGCTAGTCTATGCTACCTATAAAGGATTTAAACTCTTCCAAATGGATTTTATGTGTGCTTTTTTCTAATGGCTTTATTGATAAGGAAGTATACATAGCTCAACCCCCCGATTTTGAAAATAAAGATTTTTCAAACTATGTTTTTAAACTTTTTATTACTCTTTATGGTTTGTGACAAGCTCCAAGAGCTTGGCATGAAAGACTTAGCTCTTTCTTGTTGAAAAATGGCTTTCAAAGGGGTACTACGGATACTACTCTTTTTATTAAAGAATCTAATGATCATTTTATACTAATTCAAGTTTAAGTGGATGACATTATATTTGGATTGGCACATGAAGCCTTCTGGGATAAATTTGGAAAATTAATTACTAGTGAGTTTTATATGAGTATGATAGGAGAAATCACATTCTTCCTAAGACTCCAAATCAAACAAACTCCTAGTGAAATTTTTGTACACCAAAGTAAATATGCCAAGGAGTTAGTAAAGAAATTTCGTTTAGAAAATTCCAAACCAATGAGTACACCTATGCATTCAAATTCTAAACTTGAAAAAGGATGGAAAGAAATAGGGGGGAAAGATGTTAATGAAATAATGTATAGAAGAATGATAGGATCTCTCATGTATTTATCCACCTCTAGACAGGATATTGTTCATAGTGTGAATGTGTGTTCTAGATTTCAATCACAATCCAAAGAATCACATATTTTTGCTGTGAAAAGGATCATTAGATACATTAATAACACTACTGATTTTGGTCTTTAGTATCCTAAAACTAATGAATTCTATGTAATTGGGTAGTGTGATACAGATTTTACTGGGGATCATGTGAACAGAAGAAGCACTTCAGGGATTTGTTACTTTCTTGGACAATCTTTGAATGTGTGGTCAAGTAAGAAGCAAGCTACTGTTGCTCTGTCAATGGCTGAGGCCGAATATATCGCAGCTTCCTCTTGTTGATTGATTTGGCTTAAAACACAACTTGCATATTACAAATTGCAAGTCAATATTATCCTTTTGTTTTGTGACAACTTGAGTGCAACAAATATTTCTAAAAATCCTATTTTACACTCAAGAACTAAGCACAATGAAGTGAGATTTCATTCAATAAGAGAACATGTGCAAAATGGTTTGACATTTAATTTGTGAAATCTAAAGATTAATTGACTGATATTTTCACAAAAAACTCTGTGTGAAGATAGATTTTGTAAATTGAGAACTGCTCTAAGCATTGTTGATGCTGAGTTTTTGAACTAAATATGCTTAAAGAGTTTTTTGGTTGTTTGCGTCTATTAGGTCGCATAGAAACAAAATTTGACTGATGATGACTCCCTCTAGGTTTTATGAAGTTCAGACTGAGTGTTTGTTAAATTGATTAATCTAGGACAAGACTGAATCTTTGGTGGTCCATTTTGTTTCCGTAAAACCACCATTAGACTCAAGAGAAAGAAATTTTGTTTTATGAAGTGAGTCTTACTTATTTGTTTTGATCATTCACATCAAAAGATCATTTACTTTTAGGATTTTTATTCAACTCAAATAAGTTTTAGTTTTTTAAAAAGGCTTTATTTGAATTGTCATTTCAAAATTGATTGCATTAATTTTAAAATTCAAAATTCTTTTAATTTCACTCTCATTTATTTCCTTTTCAAAAAATTTCTAGGCATTTAAAGCAGTTATTATGATAACATCTCATCTTCTCCACTACTCTCACTTTCTCTTACATATGAATTGTTTTTAACTTGTATCTTCGAGTATTTTGGTGTTAATTTGAGTAATGAGACCCAAGAAGACAGAATTTTATATCTTAAACGCAGTGGTGCAGTAAGGTAATCTAAGGAAAAGGGCACAAAGGCAGCCAAGGACACGGTTTTCAAAGAAGAAGAAAAAGATCCTATTACAACCGAGGATGAGGGATCTGATGTCTAGCCCAATTTGATGCTACTGTTTTTTTAGAATATGTTTTTGGATGACACAATTTCTTATAATTTCTTATGACACTAACACTATTACTTGTTTTGCACTTGTGGTTTGCATATTGAACTATTTTTTTGCAGGTTTACCCTCCTTGATAACAAAAGGGGGAGTAAGTATTGCATCAAAATAAATTGAAACAGTTATATTAAAACTGTTGAACTTATCATGCTTGAGACTGATTGCAAATTTTCTTTGTTTTAAACCATTATTTCACGCAGTTATGATTATGCATATTGCTCTGATTGTGAATATTGCTTATACTTATTATAGCTTTTATTTTGGTATCTTAGTTTTGGATTAAGGCTGCTCCATGATGTTGCTACTGAAAAAATATTTTTGAAATATTGGTTTATCATTAGTTTTTGTTCTATTTCTAGATTTTAGTTGTTGAACTTTGTTGGATGACTATAACTTAACTTTTACACTTTTATCTAGATTTTAGTTGTTTCTCCATGCAGGTGTCCCTCTTTAATGACAAAAGGGAGAGAAAAAGAATAAATTGAAAGGCTATTGTCTGGTTCTATCTTGATCTATAATGATGATGTTTGAAGCTACTGTTTATATTTTGAATTTTTGTTTAAAAATCTGCAATTTAAATCTAGTTGTGACTATTGTTTATTTTTTAGCATTTGAGCTTTTGAAATAAGTAGCTTTTAATTAACATTTGGATTAGTTCAGATTCAATGTTGTTTCAAGGCTGGCTGATGATATTTGTGAATTGATAATAGCCTTGTAAACATTGAATTATAATCGAACAGGTTCCTTAAGATACAAAATTGTTTGAAAATTATTGGATGTTTGGCATTATTTAAATGTAAAGCTTGTTGGTATTTGGTTACTGTTGGTTATGAAAAGCAAACATTCAGGAGAAGCTTGGAGATCGAAAGAAAGGGTGCGCTTTAAACCAAAGGAAACACCAAAGGGAAGTTTCTAAAACTCCTCTAATTCAATTTTAATTCATTTAATAATGTTTGTCATCGAGAGGGAGATTGTTGAGTTTATAGAACTAAACTATGATTAAGATCATGACTAAATATTATTGGGCTATTATCTAATTGTTTGTGTGATGTGTTTTGTTTAGTGAGCAAAAAATAAATTAATCACATTGGCTCAAGAAGAAATAAGACAAGCACAAATGACATCTGCCCAACTACACACAATCATGGCCCAAAGGTTATTTGCTCAGTCACAAATGTTTCCCAGCAGAAAAAAAAAGCCAAAACAAAAAAAGAAAGAAAGCAATTGGCCCAAGAAGCAAATGCTTAAGCCTAAATGCATACTCAATGGTTCAAGGATATATTGATGCCAGGGCATCTTAAACTAGTTTCACTAGCCTTTTTTCTTATTTTTAATAGGTTTTATGCACTTTCTTAAGCTATAAGTAAGCTATTTGGGTAGAAATTCATGTATACCTATATTCATTCAACCATGAGTAATTTGATACAATTTCATGATGATTTATGCTATGATCACTTGTATGCTAAGAATGATAAGAATTCTCGTGACTTTAGCAAGGCTTTGATGCATTCATTGGTTGATGATAAGTGAAGAAAAGCATGGAGGAAGGTTGAAGAAGTAGCATGGAAAGGATGAAGAGGAAGCAACGTTGGTGGCCAAGTTGGACCACCAACGTTGCCTCAAATGTTGGAAGGGAAAACAGAGCACTTCTCTGCATGGTGGCTGATGCTCACGTTTGAGGTAGCGTTGGACATCCAACGTTACCCCCAACATGGTGATAAAAACTTCAATTCTGAAGCTGAATGAATTTTTAGTGGCGCGTACGCCTCTATGACGCTTACGCATAAAAAAGGCAAATTTTGATATCTGCGCGGAAGCGTGTAGTACGCGTACGCGCCAAAATCGAACGTTGGGGGTCCAACATTACTTCAAACGCTGCCCCCAACGTCCGCGATGCGAAGCCCAGAAATTGGAGTTGAAAATTTTGAATCGACGCGTACGCGTCAGTGACACCTACGCGGGGATGAAAAAAATGCCCTTTGTGTGGAAGCGCACAGTACGCGTATGCGTGAAAATGCCAACGTTGAAGCGAACGTTGGAGGTCCAACGCTTAGGCCAACGTCCCCTGCTTCCTTTTAAAACAGAAAAATGAAAATCCAGCATCCACGCGCACGCGCACAGTGTGCATATGCGTGGATGAGCATTTTTTGCCCTTTTGCACGGAAGCGCGCAGTACGCGTACGCGTGGGTTAGCTGACGTTGGCCCTCCAACGTTGAGTCAATCGCCAATGACAGCAAGCTTTCTGGTCTTGTTGGTCTATTTCAAAATGGCGTTTGAGTCAACGTTGTCCCTTAAACTTTGATTCAAATGTGAAGCATCAGGATTCAAATTTTACACAGATCTCTTCTCAAAACCTAGGGCAACCAATTGGAGCCATCTTCAACCCAATTCCATCAAGGCCAAAAGACCAATTCAAGGCTTGAAGATGAATGGAAGAAAGTGTATAAATAGCTTAGAATTTAAGTTAGAGAGGACTTTCTTTTCCGAATTTTAGAAATTTTACACTTACTGCACTTTTAGTTTGAGAATGTATTTTACAATTCCAATTTCCATTTAGAGAGCTGTGAACAACTAAACCCCTTTCATTGGGTTAGGGAGCTCTTTGTAATTCAATGGATCAATATTAGTTTTCATTCATCTTCTTCTTTCTTTTCTCTTGATTTTACTAGAAAGCTTTCGTTCTTCATCCAATTGGATAGTTATCTTGGGAAAGAAGCTATTCATAATTGGATCTCCTCAGAACCTTGGAAGAGGAATGAGGAAATCATGCTAGAATAGCTTTCTCACATTGGATTAGATTGGGGTTTGGATGGATATAGTGACATGTAATCCTACCAGCACTTTGATCTATGAATTTGTGTGGTATAATCAGTGACCATACTTCATCTCTTCCCATGAGCACTTAAATCAAGGAATTGGGCAATTGTTCATGCTTAGAGAGATTGGTGAGCCAAGGATTTGGGATCCAATCACTTAAGATTGCCAAGGAGATCAATGAATGCATTGATTGCGGAAGAGATGAAAATGAATCTGATCCGGAGAATTGTACATCTCCTGAACCCAATGAATCCCCTATTCTTTGATCTACCCATTCTATTTACTTTCTGCTCTTTAATTTCATGCTAATTCCCCTGTCCCATTTACTTTCTTACAATTTAAGCTTCTACACTTTAATTCATTGCAAATTAATTTTCTATTCCTTTAATTTCTTGCAAATTTAAGTTTCTCGCCAATTTTGCTTTCTGCAAATTCTCATCCAATTCCAATTTTGCTCAACTAGAATAATTCTCCAATTGTAATTGATCGATCTACCAATCCCTGTGGGATTTGACCTCATTCTTTTGTGAGTTTTTACTTGACGACAATCCGGTGCACTTGCCGGAAGAAATCTATTGAGAGACAATTTTCGCGCATCATATATAATTACTACCATCACAAATAATTCTTGGCTGAAACAAACAAGCCTCTAGCCAAATAATGAAGGATAGAAAGCAAGCCCATAATCAAACCAAAGTTCAATGGTGGTCAACATTCAAATCTATTCATTCACTTAGATAGTAATTAAGTGATTCAAATTCCATTTCATTAAAACCATCACATGACGTTATTTCATTTCAATTGAATTCATTATCTTCACATCCACCAAAATCAAATTCTCTCTTCTCTCTCTTCTCTCTCTTGAAACACCCACGTTAACTCTAAAACAAAAGAAAAAATGGGAAGCTTTGTGCTAGGGCACAATTGAAGGACTAAAAGAAAATTTCTATATTCAAGCAAAAGAAGAGAAGGTCAAAGAGGCCAGGGAAAAAGGGAAGATTACATTAGAAAAACAAATCACAAAAAAAGGAGGTTTCTAGATCTGTGCTTCGTTGAAGGTTATTGAAGAAATCTTCTCTGTACTAGTATCGAACTAGAAAATTCAAGATGTTGAAGATGATGAAGCACTGTTATGAATCAACGGTCAAAAATTAAACTTCGAGCCAAAGCAAGAACGCATGGCTCAGATTCAAGAAGCATGAAGAAAAAGGTTGAAAAAGAGAAGATTGAAGGTATGGTTGCATGTCACTGCTTCTACCCTCTCTCTCAACTGTGAACATCGCTGCTGCATCTCTGTATTCGGAGAAGAAAACTAACTTGTGCTAAAGAAATTTTCAAGCCCTGGAACCTTCACTCCTCTATAATAGGGGTGAACAGCTAACGATTGTGGCAAGGAGTGAGAGCACATGTTTGGATTCTCATATCTCTTTGAGTTTTTTATTATTCTCCTTCATAGTTTTTATTAAATATTTCTTTTTCTCAATTTAATCTGTCTGTGTTTCATTGGTAAAAGGAAAAATCTGAGGTTTTGTAAGAAAAAGCCAATGAGTGGAAAAAGAAAGAGATTTAAACTTGGAGAAAAAGCCATAGTTATCTCAGAAACTCTTTGTATGTATTTTTGTTTTATTGTCATGATCATGAGGGAATTCCCTTACAAGTTGGGTGAGCACTTTGCTGTTGAAAGCTAAGGTGAGTCCTAGTCAAGTTCAGGTTGGGTTAGAATTTGGACAAGTCCCAGATTGGATTGGGTAGATCTTAGGGAGAATTGGTGAACGTAATTTTGTTGAAAGATAGTGAAATTCCATCACTGTTGTGATGGAGACTAGATATAGGCTACATTGCAGTGGGTAGCTGAACCAGGATACATCTGTGTGTCACTCTCTTTTCTCTACTCTATTTCTGTTTCTGTAATTCAGGAGAAAAAAAGATAGTCTTTCTTAACTCGACAGGAGACAAAAGCTAAAATATCTCCTAGGTTCTATTGATAAAATCAAAAGTTAATACTCAGCAAAAAGGAGGCCTAAGATTCAACCCTCCTTCTCTTAGCCACTGATAACCATCAAAATATTTTAAAACGAAAAAGTTATGCGCGTCAGAAGTTCGGTGTGTAAAACTGAAATTTTGCAACACTTAAAAATTTTGCCTACCATGCAGAATCTGCGTATGCAGACACTCGCACGCGACGTGGCCATTTCCTTGGGGTTTGGTGTCTCGCATATGTGAGCAGGTGTATCCGTATGCGAGAACTGAATTTTGGAGGGGTTGCTTACGCGAATGTTAGCACACAACGTGCCAATCCTCTCGGGTTGAAGCCCCGCGTATGTGAGACCATGCTCGCATATGCGGAACCCCTATTTTCAGCAAAATGAGTTTTATGTTTTTAAACATGATTTTGAACCTCTAAACCTCTATTTTACCCTCTAAGACCCTAGAATTGAGTTGTAGTGATTGTGAAGGGTGTTGAATTAGCAACGGAAGGTAACTTGGAAGAGAATAAAGCTGTGAAGTGGTGAATTATGAATGAGAAGTGCTGAAACACTAGATGGTGATGAGACCGAACTTGATATGACAATGTTTTGAGGGGTTCGTGGTGGTTTACTGCCCACATGTTTTTAAATGATAATATTTTGTGGGGTTCGTGTTGATTTACCGCCCACGTGTGTGTTGTTTTTCCAATTGAAGATCTTGTGAGCTTCATGTTGGTGTAGCGCTCGCAATGGTGGGGTTCATGGTGGTGTACCGCCTGCTAGGTGGGGTTCGTGGTGGTGTACTGCCCACTGGTTTTCAAGAGGACGATATCTAGGTTAGCTACCAGATCTGTCGGGTTCTGGCAAAGTAACTCACACATGAGCTCACGGCGAGTAGGAGAGGCATACATCATATGCATTTATGTGTCTTGTTTGGTTTTGCATTACTTGGGTTTGCTTATTTGAATATCTATGCTTATCTGATATATATGCTATATTTGAATATCTACTTGTGTTTGCCTTGTTTGCTTTGTTTGTCTGTGTGGCTCTATTGAGTTTTGGAGGACTTTTGGAGGAAGGAGAAGGATTTTAGAGGGGTTTAGTTAGAGTTTGATTAAGTTTAAGAACCTTAGATAACCACCCTGCTTATGATTTCTGTTTAAAATCCTTAAGTCTTATAATATGAGCGTGGAGTTCTAGGATCGCCTCTGACTTTTTTGAGACCTTATATCTTATGTTTGTGGTTCCTTTACCTTGCTGAGAACCTCTGGTTCTCATTCTATACGGATATTTGTGTTTTTCAGATGCAGGTTGAGAGGCACCTCACTAAGCATCTGGAGTTCCAGTTGCAATGAAGTTGGGTTGTTGTGTTTGGGTTATTTTGATGTATATATTGTATAGACTTCTCCTTATTTTGCTTAGCTCTTGTACCTCGTAGAGGCATTTGGATGGAGAACTAGGGTTATTTTCAGTACTTTATGACTTGGGACTTATATGTATTATGTAAATATTCTCCAGCCAGTCTTAGTTTCGCAGGCTGATCTTGGGGCTCGAATATTGTATATCCTTGACCCTCTACTCTCATTGTCTATAGACATATTGTATATGTCCCTATGCTTTCATCGTACGCAAATAAACGCTATTCATGAGTGTTAAGCTTTTAATTTCATGATTTTTCTTTAAGTTTCCTTCAAGGCTCCTCAAATATTATATTCTTTCAATTCTTATACGTATATATATGTTTTATTTTAAAGGTTATAATACCACACCACTTCTGGTTTACAGCTTAAGTGTAAGACTCTGTGGGGTAGGGTGTTACAGAACAAAGTCTCTAGCTCAGTGACGATGCGACATCACAGAAGGCACAAGAAGGAGTGCAGCGGCAGCCCGCAAAACATGAGCGAGTATATACAATGTTTGGACAATGAGAAAGTGATTAAGAAGCTTCCTTCCACTGAGAAAGGAGAGAGATTCCAATGTTGTTGCCCTTAAAAAGGTCATGGCTTGAATCGCTTGGTTCCTACACCCAACGGGTACCATACCCCAATTTCATGGGATAAGAAGGTGCAGCGGTAGCATCGGTTGCAGGGAACACAGGAGCGACGCGATGCATAGGAGAAGAAGGTACAGTGACGGTGCGGTGCGTTGCTTCTTCAAACGGTGGTAGAGGCGGTGAGTTGTGTTGGTGTCGGCGCGACAAGGAAGGCGGAGTGAAACCGCTGCGGTAAAAAAGAAGAAAAAGATGGAAAGTGAGAGATTAGGATTGTGGTGGATAAATAAGGTGAAATATTTTTTTTGTTAGAATGTAAATTAAATATGTGATTATTATGGTTATTTCTAACCTATTCTTTAATTTGAGGGTATTACATACTCATCTTGCGTGTTTCAATTAACTTATGACATGTATATATATTAATTCTATTTAACAAATTAAATTTTTTATTTTGAGAAAATAAAAATTAATGTAACCTTTTGCAGTTTATGCTAAAATACCAAAAATTAAACAAAATCCTAAAACAATTTTTCGTGTAAAAAATGTACAAAATTTAACACATAAATCGTTGCATTCTAGAGCAATTTATATCCAAATTTAAATAACGTCAAATGATTTATATAATCCTATAAAAAAGATATTAAATAATTTCGTTTTAGCATATTATGGAAATTTGGATTTTTATCATTTATTTATGTGAAGCAAAAAAGGGCTAAAATATAGGGGCTACAGGCCACTTCAATCACTCAGTTCCTCAACTTTTCCTTTTAGCATTTTGTTTCTTTTCTTAATCTCTGTTTGGTGATTTAGTTGGGAGAGTCCCATTTCTATCCTTCTGTCCTTTCCGTATCCCTGGATTTCATTTTTAAAACCCTATAGTACTTATATTTATATATAGGTCGATAATTTAAAGAAAAATACCACAATTATTAACATTATTAAAACTATACAATAAAATAAATAATAAAGGAATTAAAATAAAATCAAATTATATGTTTCCTGAATATCTTTGTTCCAAGAGAAAAAACGGTAGACAAAACTCCAAAATGAGAGAAAAGATTTTTTATTTAAATAAATATATTTATTATTGAAATAAATAATTTTTAAAATTATTACCGAAATTCGTCTCTTAGCCTTATCTCGTTTACAGTGTAAACGAGATTATTTTGAACGTATCTCGTTTAAGGCGTGTGCGCGTGACATGTGTATATCTCATTTACAGTGTAAATGAACGTGCATGCTTATCTGTAAACGAGATAAGGCAAGTTATGTTGTATATTGGAGTTTGGTGGGGTTTTGGTTTAGTTTTGGTTGAAAATTGTGGTAAGTTGAGAATTTATGTTGTAATTCGCATTCGCACAGCTTGTGCGGATGAACAGAGTTAAAATTTTTACCCTCTGTGCGTACGCTCACTTCTATGCATATGCACACATCTTGAAAATCCTCCTGGACGTGCGCACACACACCCTTGTGCGTAAGCACACTACCCTTGTAAACTTCTGTGAAACCTATCTAAGGCTTTTTGGCTTGTTTTTTAATGTTAAAACATAGAGGAGGTATTGGGTGGAATCATTTCGGTATTTCCAGTAAAAGTTAGAGAACGGAGGCTTAGGTTTCGAGTGTATTGAGGATGGGTTTGGTTGAATGAAAATCCGGCACTACAAGAAAAAAGGCCTATGGCCACGCTTTTCTTTTGTCAAGTGATCAATAGCCACGTTTTTGTGAGGTGGCGATTGAATAGAGATTTGGCCACGTTTTTTCTTGCCACGCTTAAAAAACGTGGCGAAAAGGGTCAACGTCCACGCTTTTGGAAGGGTGGCAATTGATTAGAGAAACAGCCACGTTTTTCTCTGCCAAGCTTCAAAAGCGTAGCCATAGAGAGAAAGAGGGACGTTTTAAAAGCATGGCGACAGGGTTTCATTACGGCCACTTTTACAAAACGTGGCCATATCCTGGTACTCTTTTGGCACGCTTTAAAAGCGTGGCCAAAAGGGTTTTTTTCTGTCACGCTTCAAAAGCGTGGCCTTAAAGAGAAATGGGGACGTTTTAAAAGCGTGGCGAGAGGGTTTCATTACCGCCACGCTTACAAAACGTGGCCAAAAGGTTTTTTAAAAAAAAACCCTAAAGACCCGGCCACCAACCCGGTCCCCAACCCTAATCGAGCTCTTTCACCCTGGCTACCCTGGAAGAGCTCCTCCCATTCCTTTCGCCCTTCGCCTTCCAAACCACTCATCACAATCTTCTTAATCTTCTTAATCTTCATCTTCGTCTTCATACTATTCTTCTCTTTCTCGTTCTTCTTCCATTCTTTCTGGATCTCTCTGTTTACGTTTGAATTCTACAAATTTTGAGCTCCACCAAACATGGGCGACGGCAAGGTCAATCTCCCCGACGATCGCTTCTCCTCCAAGCCCTCCAATTCCAAAGGTCTGATCGATTTTCTGCTTCCAATGCTTCTATTTTTTTTATTTTCTCAATTTTTTCCGTTGTTTTTACTTTTAGGCTTTCCCTTTCCATTTTTATTTTCCTCTAAATTGCTTTTAAATGCTCGTTTCTCGTTTTGTTTTTGCAAGAATTGTTCGCTTTCTCTCTGCCTTTATCCATTGAATCTCAATCCCTGATTCATTCTCTTTGTCAATCGCATGCTCAACACGCATGTTCCTTCTTAGTTAATTGATAATGGATACCTAACTTTGAATGTTGTTTTGTGTGTTTTTTGGGGTTGACTTTACTATGGAATGAAGATTGATCTACATTTTCTCTTTAGTGTTGTGCACAATTTGGGGGATGTTTTGGTGGGGAACGGGAATTGAAAAATAACGATGAAAAGAGGATGGGTGATTGGCATTTTTTGAAAATTTGGGGAATTTGTGAGAAGATATTTAGATTTCAAAACATGCATTTTGAATTTTGATATTTTAGCTGTTATATTGTTTTACAATCCCTAAATTGTAGTCCACTTTTTTTTCTTGCCCTAAGAAAATTTTTTCTATATATGAATTCGGTAGCTTCATTAGCTAATAAACCGATTAGCTAAGGTTCTCGAAACCTAATAAATATTGTATTGAAAGATATCAAAACCGGGTTAGTGTGATCTTAGCTTGTTGTTTGAAGATATATATGAATCTGTAAAGGTATGTCTTCTGATTTGCATTTTAATCTTTACAATGATGGTTGCCCGATGTCCAATGTTGTCAATTCACTTTATTTTATAATTTTTATTTTGTATACTTTCTATTTTTCTCAAAACTTGCTATACTTTATGACAGGAAGTCATCAAGCATGTGTTTCTTTACAAAGAGTTGTTTATCTTGTTTCTTTAAATAGCTATGTAAGTTTAACTTGCAGAAAATGTATTAATAATCTAGAATGTGAGTCAATTTTTGAGCATTTTTTATTTTCTGTACTAAATTTTGGACTAGCAACTATGATTAGTTGTAGAATAATCTTATGTATTTCTCTTGTGCTCTTTTGGTTGATGCCTTCTATTTTGAATTACATCTCTTTCATTGCCTGAAGAGTTTCAAATGGAAAATTTAAAACTTGATTATATCAATAAGTTCCATATTTTCAACACTAATGGCCTTCTTTATTATTAGCTTTCCACTGAAGAAGTTTTAAGTTACTGACTTGATATGATGTCATTTCTATTGTTGGACTATGACTTCGTGAATGAATTTTAAGATAATCATACAATTGTCTTACTTATCAATACTTGATATGATGTCGTTTATTTGAACTAATTAATTACCTTTATTCTTATTCAACATGGCAATCTTGGGGCACTTGTCCAAGATTCTGTTAAGAGCCACTACTAGACCCTGTTTTACTGTACACCCACCCTCCTCCACTGCCGCTACCCCAGTGCCACCACTAGGCCGCCACCGTGTTGCTCCGGCCATTCATTCATCATCATCAATCTTTCCCTTCCCTTCCCCTATTCCAATTCCCTGCTTCCCAGGTTCCCCTTTTCATCTCATTTGATTTTATTTTTGTTTGAATAATCTAGTTTAGCTCATTCTATTTAGCTTGTTTAGTTCAACTAATTTAGTTTAGTTGAATTAAGTGGTTAGAGAATCTGGATTAGTTAGTGGATATAGGTTTTGTTTTATTTACTGTTGCTGTTCGGAATGAATTTATCTTTCCTCTGAATGTTGCCCTGGATGAACTTGTTTATTGTGCTGTTTTAGTGTTGAATTCTGGACTTGTGATTGCTGTTTATTGTATTTTTTTCATTGTCCAAAATAGATGCTGTGAAAGTGTTACTGTTTCATTAATTTTTCTTGGTTTGTTATTCCTGAGTGCTGCTCTGCTTGTTGCTTGGTCCATATTAATTTATCAGCCAAGGATAAATTGAATTCAACATGGAGAGAGGCTTTCAGGAAGGCATATAAGTCTATGGACAAAGAGCTCTGGTCTCATCCGAATTTGGACTGCTTTTGTAGTGGGAGCACGGTTGTCACTATAGTGAAGCAGGTAACATATTGGAAAAAGAAATAAAAAGAGAATCTAGCTATGGTTTCTGATTCCATTATGGTTTTCTCAATTTCTTCTCTTACCGAGGCTCAAATTTGTTCATGGGATATATTGGGGATTCTTGAGTAGTGATGGGATCCAAGGACTTGAAATCTTTGACTAATGCTAGTGCTTATTGTAAGGCAGAGAGTGGTTGGCACAAGGAAGATGAAATCCTTGATGACAGTTGGGTTCAGCAAAGTAGAAAGAAAGGGCCAGCTACCTCGCATCTCGATGGATTGAATTGGGAGGTGCTTATTGTCAATGAGTCGGATGTCGATGCCTTTTGGCTACCTGGTGTTAAGATCGTTGTATACACCAGATTGTTAGAGCATTTTAAAAGTGATGCTGAGATTGCCACTATAATTGGACATGAGGTATAATTGTGCTTTGTTTAAGTAATTATTTTTTTAGTTTAAGATTTGTTGGAGGTTCTTGCTTTATTAATTCGTCTGAAAGATATGTGTGCTTATTTGTCTATTTTTTCTTGCTTTGGTTATGCTTTGGTCCTGCAGTTTATTCTTTATCGATTTGTCAAATTTTGAAATGATCTCTCAGGTTATTTACATACCTTTTTTCAAGCTAGTTTATTTGTGACTTGTTCAACAGCAAATTTGTGAAAGTAATCTCCCACCTATTCGTTTCGTTTTAGCTTACTCCTCGTGCACGACAGTCACTACTCACTCACCAACCAAATAAGGTTTCTCTGTTTAAACATTTCAAATGCATGGTGGCGAAGTACCGGAAGTCCACCCTATGCATGGGAGCAGGGGATCCCATATCCATGTCGCAGGTGGCTGCCGTTGCCAAGCGTGAGTCTCAAGTCAAGGTGGAGCTCTCTGAGTCTGCGAGGGCAGGCGTCGGGGCCAGCTACCAGTGGATCATGGACATCGTTGAAAAAGGCATTACCATCTATGGTGTTATCACTGGCTTTGCATGCTATATTTATAAGTTTGGTAATAAAAAAGAACTAAAAAATTTATATTTTGTATCGATGAAGGTAAAAATCAGAAAAAGAATTTTTTTTAAATTTATAAGGCTATTGCCACACTTTTAAAGCGTGGCCGTATCTCTGGCTATGGCCACGCTTCAAAAGCGTGGCCATATCTCTCCCTATCGCCAGGCTTTGAAGCGTGGCCATATCTCTCTCTATCGCCACGCTTCAAAAGCGTGACCATATTTCCCATATGTCCACGCTTTTAAAGCGTGACCATATCTTCCACAAACGGCCACGCTTTAATGGGAGGCCATTTGTAAAATGCGTGGCAAAAGAAAAAGCGTGGCAATAGAGCAACCGCCACGCTTTTAGAGGCCACCCTTTCAAAAGCGTGGTGAAAAGCTATTGCCACGCTTTTTTCAACTTTTCGCCACGTTTTAAAAGCATGGCAATAGAGCTGTTTTCTTGTAATGCAGTGTATGGTATTGGTGATTATTGATAAGGAATTGTGAAAGTGGTGAACTGATGAGTTCTGAATGAATTGTGAAAGCGGTGAACTAATGAGTTTGGAATGGAAACTATGAATTGGCAGTGGTTGAAATGAGTTTGGGACTCGAAATGGAATAATGGATCCATGATATATTGAAAATTGATTTCTGAAAACCACTGAATCACTCTTTTATACTAAGATTGTTGAGACGCTATACGCCTGGCAGGGACGGTTTGGTTGGATCCTACCTGTCAAGGTAGCGGTGGCGGCGTAAGTGTGGTGGTTCGTCCTTTTTACGTTGAAATGTGAGGTCCGGGTTAATAGTATCCTGCTCGCATCTCTTTGGATCACTAGAGTGTGTAGGCACAAAATCTTGGACGGTGTTCTGAGCACCATATCTCGGGGGTTCCCATTATGATTCCGAAGGGCGACATCTCCATGGAGATGTGTCGGGTTGGCAGTTGAACCGACAATGTGATATCACAGCCTATAGGATAGGCATTCATCATGTGCATCTTTTATCTGCTTGCTTGCTTTGCTGAATTGAATTGTCTGCCTAATTGGATAACATGCCTAATTGCCTATTTGAATTTACTTGCATTGTCTTAACTGTGTATTCTACTGGGATTGAGGAGGTTCGGAAGGCGCTGGCGATGGGATCGCATGGAGGATAGGTTGGTGAAGAATGTGAGATGGTGCACGAAATTGTGGTTCACACTTTTCACAACTCCGCACAACTAACCAGCAAGTGCACTGGGTCATCCAAGTAATAAATTACGTGAGTAAGGGTTGATCCCACAGAGATTGTCGGCTTGAAGCAAGCTATGTTCATCTTGTAAATCTCAGTCAGGCGGATTCAATTGGTTATGAGGTTTTGATAACTAAAAGATAAATAAAACATAAAATAAAATAAAGTACTTATGTAATTCATTGGTGGGAGTTTCAGATAAGCGTTTGGAGATGCTTTGTTGCTTCTGAACCTCTGCTTTCCTATTGTCTTCTTCCAACCAAGCGTGCTCCCTTCCATGGCAAGCTGTATGATCCTCTCGGATGAAAAATACCAGGTACGATCTCTACATAGCTAATCAACTGTCGGATTTCTCGTCTTGGATGAAAAATACCAGGTACAGCTATCGCACAGCTAATCATCTGTCGTTTCTCACTAGCGTCGTAATAGGATATCTCTATCCTTTTGCACACTGTCACTGCGCCCAACATTCGCAAGCTTGAAGCTCTTCACAGTCATCCCTTCCTAGATCCTACTCGGAATACCACAGACAAGGTTTAGACTTTCCGGATCTCAGGAATGCTGCCAATGGTTCTAGCCTATACCATGAAGGTTCTGATCTCAGATTCGGATGCTCTGTTGTCAGGAGAGACGATGCAAATCGCGGATCAGAGACCCAAGAGAATATACTCCGGCTGTCGTCCAATGACTACGTTGAACATCATGTAGACAGCTTGTGGTTCTCAGGAACGTGGATCTTGTCTAAGCGAGTAACGAAGATAGTAGGTGATTGTCATGGGTCACCCCTTCATTCTGACTTAATTGAATTAAGTACAAGAGTATATCATGGAGAAGAAGTAGGCATGAATTGAAAGAAAAACAATAGTACTTGCATTAATTCATGAAAAACAGCAGAGCTCCAGACCTTAATCTATGAGGTGTAGAAACTCTACCATAGAAAATAGATAAGAGAAAATAACCTAGGCATGGCCGAATGGCCAGCCTCCAAGTCCAAGGATGATAAAGTATAAGGTGATGAAAAGTATAGATAAAGGATATGAATACAATAGTAAAAAGTGCTATTTATACTAAACTAGCTACTAGGGATTACAGAAAATAAGTAACTAAGTGCAAATAGTGCAGAAATCCACTTCCGGCGCCCACTTAGTGTGTGCTTGGGCTGAGCATTGAAGCTTTCACATGCATAGGCCATCTTGGAGTTAAACGCCAACTTGAGTGCCAGTTTGGGCATTTAGACGCCAGTTTGGGCCATCAAATCTCGAGAAAAGTATAGACTATTATACCTTGCTAGAAAGCTCAAGATGTCTACCTTCCAATGAAATTGAGAGCGCACCAATTAGGCTTCTGTAGCTCCAGAAAATCTACTTCGAGTGCAGGAGGGTCAGAATCCAACAACATCTGTAGTCCTTTTTCAGCCTCTGAATCAGATTTTTGCTCAGGTCCCTCAATTTCAGCCAGAAAATACCTGAAATCACAGAAAAACACACAAAATCATAGTAAAGTCCAGAAATGTGATTTTTGCCTAAAAACTAATAAAAATATAATAAAAGTAACTAAAACATACTAAAAACTATGTAAACACAATGCCAAAAAGGGTATAAATTATCCGCTCATCATGGGACAGTGGAGAATTGTTAGTTTAGAAATTTCACTAAATTAGATTACCCCTTTATTATGTTTATGGTTTTAAGTTATATTTTAATATTTTAGTTATTCTTTAAGATGAATCTTGTGATGGATATGAAGTTCTAGGATTGCCTCTGGCATCCCAGAGTCTTATATCTTACATCCTTGGGCACTGTTACTATACTGAGAACCTCCAGTTCTCATACCATATTCTGTTGTTATTTTTCAGATGCAGGTCACAACCCACCTTGGTGACTTGCTTTGGTGGTGACAGAGGGGAGGCTTTCTATCTTGTTTGAATTCTTTTGAATATTTTGTTTAAGATCTCTCACTTTTGTAAAGTTTGTATAAGCTGTTATATCCATTTAAACTCTGTATTGTCTGTAAATAACTAGCTGGCTTAAACTCCGCAAGCTGCGGCTAGATCTTCATACTATTATCCTCTTATATTTTGTTATATTATATCTATATCTTGTGCCTCATTTAGTGTAGCTTCGTGTGAATGTTTAGAGAGATTTTCAAACTCTGTTTTTGAGCTGTTTTCTTCATCGGGCTTCTAGAATTATTATTCCTTCTATATATATATATATATATATATATATATATATATGTATAAGCCTTAGAATTGTCGTAACCTTTTATTAACCTTTGCTTTACGGCATGAGGTAAGGCTTAGGGTAATTAGGGTGTTACATTTAGTGGTATGAGAGTGGTTCGTCCTCGTGAGCCTGAGGGATGGACCAATTGTGCTTCATTGCATACTCTGTGTCTTTTTCTTTCATGCAATTTAGGTTTTCTACTTGATATATGTATAGCATGCTTGTTTGTTAGTGCCTTTTGGGATAATTGAAACACTAGGCTTTTGATATTTAGACTAATCACCTTGATATTGACTGTCTGGTGTAGACAGGAACCCTAATGGCTACTCGGGGACAAGGTCAGTCATGTATACAGAGAGATTATGAGGGTAACCCGTCGACAAGCGATCACGCTAAATTCATGGTGGCGATGACTAACTTAGCTAACACGATTCAAGCGGGCATTGCTATGGCTACTCATACTTTATGACGGAGAAGGCAATTAGTCGGAAACGAAAATGTAGAAGGTGCTGAGGACAACTTAGGTGGTGTTCCGAGGACTCTAGCTACTTTTCTAAAAGTTGAATCGCCGATTTTCAATGGATCAACAAATCCTGCTGAAGTAGACAATTGGTTCAAGGTTGTGGAGTGTGCATTACAGACTCAACATGTCCCAAATAATCAGTTCATGGAATATATGGCTTTTCAACTCGTAGGAGAAGCTCAGCATTGGTGGCTAGGAGAGTGTCGATTTTTGCAACTACAGAATATGGATATTCCATGGGAGCTGTTTCAGACTGTTTTCTATAGGAGGTATTTTCCTGAATCAGTAAGGGATGCCAGAGAGTTAGAGCTTATGCAGCTGAATCAAGGTTCAATGTCTGTGGCCGAGTATACAAGTAAGTTCGAGGAACTTTGTAGGTTCTCAAGGGTATGTCGAGGAGCCCCTAAGTCATATGAGGGTTGGAAGTGTGAAAGGTACCAAGGAGGTCTGAGTGAAAATATTATGAATGTTGTGACTCCATTTGAGATTCATATATTTTCTGAATTGGTGAGTAAGGCAAGAATTGTTAAAGATTATGCCAAGAAGACGGCTTTGGTGAGTGATGAGCATGGCGGTACTAGTAGCAAAGGTCGTGGGAAGTATGTTCCATCAAGAGGCCAGAACTCCAAGAAGGGTAGTCATGGGAGGAAAATTATCAGTAAAGAATTTCACAAAAATATCGCGTTGCAAGGGTAGTTCTAAATCGACAACTAAACTTCAGTCAATGTTTAAATTGTTTGTCACTTAAGTAAACCCAATAAAATTAACCGAAGTATTTAAACCTCGGGTTGTCTCTCAAGGAATTGCAGGGAAGTGTACTTATAATTGGTTATGGAAAAGTATTTTTGGGGGTTTTATGATAAGAGGCAAGTAATGTAAATAACAAAGAAATAAAATAACAACTAAGAAAAGTCCTATCAAGGATTGAAAATTAGAATTCCTATCCTCATTATCATCATCAATTGTGATGGTAATTGCCTTTTGCTTTCACTTACTTAACCTCTAACAATGAAGGAAAGTCAAGTGAGCAAAATCAACTTAAGTTCACAAGTCCTAATCAAAGACTAGATTTACTGAAGCCTAAGCCAACTAGCAATTTTCAATCGCCAATCAACAAAAGAATTTTTGTAACTCAAGAGTCTCTAATTGATAAATCAAAGTTAAGAACATAAAAATCTAATTTAAAATCCATCCAAGCATTTTATCAAACACTTGGAAGGCATAAAATAAAAATATAGAAAACTAACAAGACATAGCAAAATCTAAAACTGACCAAAGCAAAGAAATAACAATAACAAAGAAATTGAACAATAAGAAACATGAAACATAAATTGCATTAATGAATATTGAGAGTAACACATGAACTCATAAACTAAATTAGCAAAATAAAGGAATCAACAAGGGAAGTAGATAACTAAAGTGCTAGAACAAATAAAAGTAGAAGCAACCTAAATTAAAGTAAGGTTGAAACCCGAAATTGAGAAGGAACAAGACTAAAAACCCTAAACCCTAGAGAGAGGAGAGGGCCTCTCTCTCTAGAATTCTACATCTAAAACCTAAGGTGTGTTTGAATGTTGTGTGAATGATTGATCTCGCTCGTTCGTACCACTCTGTAGCCTCTAATCTTCATTTTCGGGCTTCAAATTGGGTCCAAATTAGCCCAGATATCGCCACCAGCGAGTTCTATTAAGTGCAACACGTGACGATCTGCCACGCATACGCGTCGGCCACGCATACGCGTCGCTGAACTTCTGTGCTGGTCACGCGTACGCGTCGCTGAAAGACGCTCTGGATCAGGCGCACGCGTCAGCCATGCGTGCGCGCCACTCCTCGCTTCTTAACTCTTCTGTTTCTTGTGTTCCTTTCACTCTAACATGCTTCATCTTCATCCTTTAAGCCATTCATGCCCTGTAAACCTGAAAACACTTAATGCATATATCACAGCATTGAATGGTAATAAAGGAGGATTAAAAATTAGCAATTTTAAAGCCTAATAAGCCTGTTTTCAATCATAGCACAGAATTAGGAAGGAAACTTAAAAACATGCAATTTACATGGATAAGTGTGAGAATAAGTGACAAAATTCACTCAATTCAGTACAAAAAAAAGCATAAAATAGTGGCTCATAAAATCTTCCAACACTTATACACCCAAATTCTCTATATTTGTCAATAAAAACAAAACACATTCTCATTAACCAAAGTTCTCACATTTCCCCGCACTTAGTTGATACACACTCACTATCTTAAGCTAATCAAAGATTCAAATAGGACAATTAATTATTTTTCTGCTTAAGGCTAGTGATGTGGTAATATAAAGAACAAAAGGGGGTTAAAAAAGGCTCAAAATGGCAAACAAAGGCAAATGAAATGGTATGCTATTTGGGATAAGTGAGCTATAATCAAATAATGGCATCAATCACATAATTGCACGAATATACATGATGACTGGAATTCACACCCCATTCAAAATTGTTGAATTAGTCCTTTTGGCAAACGCACCAAAATTATCGTCAAGTAATAACCCACAGTGGAGTGGGATCGTATCCACAGAGATTGGCAAATTCGAGCAGTTTTAATCAATTGATGAATTAGTCAAGCAGATCAATAGGATTGTAGAGTGTAGAATTATAAATGACATAAATGTAAATGACTAGAATATAAAGAAAAGCAATAAAGTGCAGAAATATAAATGGCAGAAAGTAAAGGGCAGAATCATAAATGACTTGAATGTAAATGGAAATGGGGAATTGCTGAATGTAAAAATAAGCAGTAAAGAAATGGATAGATAAGAATGGGGAAATTCATTGAGATTGGGAGATGTTGTCTCTTTAGATCGAATCTAGCTTATATCCCCTTCATTCATGCAACTTATTAACCTCTTGGCAATCATGATTGATTGAGCCCCAATCCCTTGGTGACTCAATCTCTCAGATCTTGATCAATAGCCAATTCCTTGGTCTAATTGATCATGAAGAGAGATATGCTTGGTCCCTGATTATACCACACACCATTATAGGTCCAAGTAGAGGGAGGATTATATATCACATATCCAAACACCAAAACCCAGATTCTACTCTAGTGTGAGAAGGGATTTCAAGTATGGTTTCATGTTTCCTTTCCCATGGTTCCCATGAAACCCAATTGCATTCAATCTCTTTCCCAAGATAATTGAATACTAAGCATTAAGAACGAAATTCCTTCTAGCAAATCAAAGATAAGATGAAGAGAAGAAGGATTTCACTATCATCAATCCATCAAGTACAACAGAGCTCCCTCTCTCAATGAGAGGGAAGTTAGCTACTTGTAGCTCAAAAAGTACTCAAAAGTGAAGTGTAAAAATGGATCTAAAACTGACTGTTTAACCCCTTTCTTCAGTATTCCTTGGGGGTATTTATACTACTCCTAGTAAAATAAAAGAATTACAAAAGTGAAAAAAGAAAATTACATTTTGGAGGGAAAAGAAAACACTCAATAAGCATGACTTCTCAGCTGGCGTGTGGCTGGCGCTTTTCTGGCGTGTCAGGTGCCCTTCATTTCCAGCTTAGCGTGCCACGCCTAATCCTTCAAGTGGCACGCTCATCCCTCTCTCAACCTTGGCGTGCCACACCTTCGAACTCAAGTGGCACGCCATAGTGGATTTCTTATGTTAGCGTGCCATGCCTTCGAACTCAAGTGGCACGCCCCTTGCCTTTCTCACTTCTCTTTGCCTCTGGAAACTTATACTGGCGTGCCACGCCCAAGGTCTGGTGTGCCACGCCCTTGCTTCATGCTTGGCTAGGCATTTCTGGAAAGTTGAACTTGCATGGCACGCCCAGGGTCTGGCGTGCCACGCCCCCTTTGTGAGTGAGTGGTTCCTCTGTTTGGCGTGCCCCGCCACGAAATTAAGTGGCACGCCCTAATGCTTCACTCTGAATGACACTGGCGTGCCATGCCTGGTTGCTCAAGTGGCACGCT
Source organism: Arachis hypogaea (assembly GCF_003086295.3). Lineage (NCBI taxonomy): Eukaryota > Viridiplantae > Streptophyta > Magnoliopsida > Fabales > Fabaceae > Arachis > Arachis hypogaea. The sequence goes on along the minus strand of NC_092049.1, from coordinate 47,590,362 downwards.
TAAGTGAAGAATGGTGAGTGGCGTGCCACGCCTTCGATACCAAGTGGCATGCCCCATGTAATTGGCCTCCTTCTTCCTCTCTGGAAACTTATACCAGCATGCCACGCCTAAAGGCTGGTGTTCCACGCCCATGATCTTGTCTTGGTTCTAGTAGTTGGCATGCCACGCCTCAGTCTTCAAGTGGCATGACATAGTGAAATGCTAAGGTTGGCGTGCCACGCCTTCGATACCAAGTGGCACGCCCAATCCTTGCTTTTGGTCCTTTGTGGATTGGCGTGCCATGCCTGGTTGCTCAAGTGGCACGCCCAGTCTTCAATTTCCTTCAGCCCCTTCTCTGGATTATTGTACGTGCGTGCCACGCCATGCTGCTCAAGTGGCACGCCCATGGATTTGTGAACTCTTCAAGCTTGGCGTGCCACACCTGGGTTCTCAAGTGGCACGCCCAAGTGACTTCTTGGGGCTGGCGTGCCATGCCTTCGACACCAAGTGGCACGCCATAGTGAAGGTTCTTCTTGGAATGGTGAGTTGGCGTGCCACGCCCCTTTGCTCAAGTGGCACGCCCATAGTAATTGATGGGCCGGGCGTGCCACGCCCCTTTTGTGTCCTCCATTGTAGCTCTCTAGAATTTTGTATTAGCGTGCCACGCCCAGTCTCTGGCGTGCCACGCCCACATGCATGCTTGGACTTCTTCTCTAGACTTTAGTACTGGCGTGCCACGCCCAGCTCCTGGCGTGCCACGCCAGTGCATTTTTGTGGCGTTTGCTTCAAGTGGCACGCCAGTTTCACACACCCAGCTTCTTGTTTGTCTTCTACCCCATTTTTTTTATGCTTTTCTCACCTGAAATTCAGCACAACTCATCTCAAAGTAGTGTACCATAATATTCATCAAATAATGCATGAATTGTACTAATTAAATGAGATTTATGCTCTTTTATGGTGTTCTTTATGCAAGAAAGAAGGGTAGATGATGCAAGTCATCACAACACCAAACTTAAGTTTTGCTTGTCCCAAGCAAATCAAAGTGAGTAAACCTTTATAACTTGAGGCCTTGGCTTTTAGTGATTGTAATACAACTAAGAGTAAGACTAAGTGTTCAACACATGTATGAATGTTTTAATGTCATGGGAAGCTCTTGGATCCTTGAGGGTTCTTTCAGGTATAGGCCTTAGGGGTCCTTTCTATTGATTGTCACCTTGAAGTAGTAAGGGTTGTTTTGCTTTCTTGACCACGACTCTAAGTGTTTTGTCTCAAGATAACCCTTTATTTAAGCTTTCAATTAGCACTCCCAAACCAGTTAGTTTTAGGGTACTAGGTGTTGAGACACCCCTAAGAATTTACTTGCCCGGGACTCTTCTTGACACATCTTCACCACAAGCATCTACTAAGATCTTTAATTCCTTTTGAGCTTTTTTTTTATGTTTCTTTTTTATCCCAGTAGTTGATGCTCAGAGCCTTGGGTCTTTATTGCTTACTACCTCTTGGTTCTATGGATATTCAAGGAACACCCTTTGGCCTTCTGATAAACTCCGATTTTGTGGTTTATCTTGTGCTTAATTTTGGGGATTTTATCACCTTTTTTCACATTTATTCAATGAAATAGCATGGTTTTGCAATTCTCCCTTGATTTATGCTTAAATGTGAAAACATACTTTTTAGGCCCTAAAATTAGTGATTTTAATTCACTTTAATTCCATTCGATGTCTTGATGTGTTTGTTGAGTGATTTTAGGTTCATAAGGCAAGTATTGGATGGAAGAAGTGAGGAGAAAAGCATGCAAATTGGGAGAACTCATGAAGAAATGAAGGAACCGTAAAGCTGTCAGGCCTGACCTCTTTGCACTAAATCAACCATAACTTGAGCTACAGAGGTCTAAATGAAGCGGTTCTAGTTGCATTGGAAAGCTAACATCCGGGGCTTCGAAATGATATAAGATTTGCCATATGTTACTGGTATTTGAAATTGTTACTCTGAGATTGTAAAATTTGTTATTCGTTCTCTCCCTGGCAATGGCGTCAATAACTGGTGCACAATATCATGGTCCAAACATAACTTCACAACTTCGCACAACTAACCAGCAAGTGCACTGGGTCGTCCAAGTAATAAAACCTTACGTGAGTAAGGGTCGATCCCACGGAGATTGTCGGCTTGAAGCAAGCTATGGTCACCTTGTAAATCTCAGTCAGGCGGATATCAAATGGTTATGGAGTTTTCGAATAATAATAATAAATAAACAGAAAGTAAAGATAGAAATACTTATGTAATTCATTGGTGAGAATTTCAGATAAGCGTATAGAGATGTTTTCGTTCCTCTGAGTCTCTGCTTTTCCGCTGTCTTCATCCAATCAATCTTACTCCTTTCCATGGCAAGCTTTCTGTAAGGGCATCACCGTTGTCAATGGCTACATCCCATCCTCTCTGTGAAAATGGTCCAAATGCTCTGTCACGGCATGGCTAATCATCTGGAGGTTCTCGATCATACTGGAATAGGATTTACTATCCTTTTGCGTCTGTCACTACGCCCAGCACTCGTGAGTTTGAAGTCCGTCACAGCCATCCCTTCCCAGATCCTACTCGGAATACCACAGATAAGGTTTAGACTTTCCGGATCTCAAGAATGGCCATCCATGGGTTCTAACTTATACCACGAAGATACTAATAACTTGGACTCGGTCCCCTGTATTAGATATCTAAGAGATACTCATTCTAGCTTGGTTGCATGTAGAACGGAAGTATTTGTCAAGCACGCGTTCATAAGTGAGAATGATGATGAGCGTCACATAATCATCACATTCATCATGTTCTTCAGTGCGAATGGATATCTTAGAAGCGGAATAAGTTGAATTGAATAGAAAATAATAGTACTTTGCATTAAATCATGAGGAACAACAGAGCTCCACACCTTAATCTATGGAGTGCAGAAACTCTACCGTTTGAAAATACATAAGTGATAATGGTCCAAGCATGGCCGAATGGCCAGCCCCCAAACATGATCAATATGATCTAAAGATGAACTAAAAATCATAAGATGTCTAATACAATAGTAAAAAGTCCTATTTATACTAAACTAGCTACTAGGGTTTACAGAAGTAAGTAATTGATGCATAAATCCACTTCCAGGGCCCACTTGGTGTGTGCTTGGGCTGAGCTTGAAGTTTACACGTGCAGAGGCTTCTTCTGGAGTTGAACGCCAAGTTGTAACGTGTTTTTGGCGTTCAACTCTGGTTCATGACGTGTTTCTGGCGTTTAACTACAGACTACAGCGTAGAACTGGCGTTCAACGCCCTTTTGTGTCATCTAAACTTGGGCAAAGTATGGACTATTATATATTGCTGGAAAGCCCTGGATGTCTACTTTCCAACGCAATTAAAAGCGTGCCATTTTGAGTTCTGTAGCTCCAGAAAATCCACTTTGAGTACAGGGAGGTCAGAATCCAACAGCATCAGCAGTCCTTCTTCAACCTCTGAATCTGATTTTTGCTCAAGTCCCTCAATTTCAGCCAGAAAATACCTGAAATCACAGAAAAACACACAAACTCATAGTAAAGTCCAGAAATGTGAATTTAACATAAAAACTAATAAACATCCCTAAAAGTAACTAGATCCTACTAAAAACATACTAAAAACAATGCCAAAAAGCGTATAAATTATTCGCTCATCACAACACCAAACTTAAATTGTTGCTTGTCCCCAAGCAATAGAAAATCAAATAGGATAAAAAGAAGAGAATATACTATATATTCCAAACTATCAATGAAACATAGCTCCAATCAGATGAGCGGGACTTGTAGCTTTTTGCCTCTTGAATAGTTTTGGCACCTCACTTTATCCATTGAAGTTTAGAATGATTGGCATCTATAGGAACTCAGAGTTCAGATAGTGTTATTGATTCTCCTAGTTCAGTATGTTGATTCTTGAACACAGCTACTTTATGAGTCTTGGCCGTGGCCCTAAGCACTTTGTTTTCCGGTATTACCACCAGATACATAAATGCCACAGACACATAACTGGGTGAACCTTTTCAGATTGTGACTCAGCTTTGCTAAAGTCCCCAATTAGAGGTGTCCAGGGTTCTTAATCACACTCTTCTTTTGCTTTGGACCTTGACTTTAACCGCTCAGTGTCAAGTTTTCACTTGATACCTTCACGCCACAAGCACATGGTTAGGGACAGCTTGGTTTAGCCACTTAGGCCAGGATTTTATTCCTTTAGGCCCTCCTATCCACTGATGCTCAAAGCCTTGGATCATTTTTATTTACCCTTGCCTTTTGGTTTTAAGGGTTATTGGCTTTTTGCTCTTGCCTTTTGGTTTTAAGAGCTTTTGGCTTTTTCTGCTTGCTTTTTCTTTTTCTATTTTTTTTTTCTATTTTTTTTTCGCCATTTTTTTTCTGCAAGCTCTATATTCACTGCTTTTTCTTGCTTCAAGAATCATTTTTATGATTTTTCATATTATCAAATAACATGTCTCCTTGTCATCATTCTTTCAAGAGCCAACATATTTAACATTCTTAAACAACAACTTCAAAAGACATATGCACTATTCAAGCATTCATTCAGAAAACAAAACGTATTATCTCCACATCAAAATAATTAAACTAAGTTCAAGGATAAATTCGAAACTCATGTACTTCTTATTCTTTTGTAATTAAAACATTTTTCCTTTTAAGAGAGGTGATGGATTCATATTCACTACTTTAAGGCATAGACACTTAGACACTAATGATCATGTAATAAAGGCACAAACATAGATAAACATTTAACATAAGAAAACAAAAAACAGAAAATTTGAGAACAAGAAATGAGTCCACCTTAGTGATGGTGGCGTTTCCTTCTTGAGGAAAATGATGTCCTTGAGCTCTTCTATGTCTCTTCCTTGTCTTTGTTGCTCCTCCCTCATTGCTTTTTGATCTTCTCTAATTTCATGAAGGATGATGGAGTGCTCTTGATGTTCCACCCTTAGTTGTCCCATGTTGGAACTTAGTTCTCCTAGGGAGGTGTTGATTTGCTCCCAAAAATTCTGTGGAGGAAAGTGCATCCCTTGAGGTATCTCAGGGATTTCTTGATGATGAGCTTCCTCACGTGTTTCTTGAGCTCCATGAGTGGGCTCTCTTGTTTGCTCCATCCTTTTCTTAGTGATGGGCTTCTCTTCCTCAATGGGAATGTCTCCTTCTATGAAAGCTCCAGCTGAGTAACATAGATGGAAAATAAGATGAGGAGAAGCTAGCCTTGCTAAGGGAGAGGACTTTTCGGCTATTTTGTAAAGTTCAAGGGAGATGACTTCATGAACTTCTACTTCTTCACCAATCATGATGCTATGAATCATGATGGCCCGATCCGCAGTAACTTCAGATCGGTTACTAGTGGGGATGATGGAGCGTTGAATGAACTCCAACCATCCTCCAGCCACAGGCTTAAGGTCTAGTCTTCTAAGTTGAACCGGTTTGCCTTTTGAGTCAATCTTCCATTGAGCTCCTTCCACACATATGTCCATGAGGACTTGGTCCAACCTTTGATCAAAGTTGACCCTTCTAGTGTAGGGGCGTGCATCTCCTTGCATCATAGGCAAGTTGAACGCCAACCTCACATTTTCCGGACTAAAATCTAAGTATTTCCCCCGAACCATGGTGAGATAATTCTTTGGGTTCGGGTTCTTACTTTGATCATGGTTCCTAGTGATCCATGCATTAGCATAGAACTCTTGAACCATTAGAATTCCGACTTGTTGGAGGGGTTTTGTTAGAACTTCCCAACCTTTTCTCCGGATACTCATTTCTCTTGAGCTTGAAAGGGACCTCGGGGATCACCTTCTTCTTGGCCACAATATCATAGAAGTGGTCTTGATGAGCTTTGGAGATGAATCTTTCCATCTTCCATGACTCGGAGGTGGAAGCTTTTATCTTCCCTTTCCCTTTTCTAGAGGATTCTCCGGTCTTAGGTGCCATCAATGGTAATGGAAAAACAAAAAGCTTATGCTTTTACCATACCAAACTTAGAATATTGCTCACCCTCGAGCAAGAGAAGAAAGAATAGATGAAGAAGAAGAAGAAAATATGGAGGAGAGGAGGGAGAGGTGTATTCGGCCAAGAAGGGGAAGAGAGGGTTGTGTTGTGTGAAAATGAGGAAGAATGGAGGGCTTTATATAGGGAAGGGAGGGGGGTTAATGTTCGGCCATATAGGGAGGGTTTGGGTGGGAAAGTGATTTTGAATTTTGAAGGTAGGTGGGGTTTATGAGGTAGGTTTATGGGGAAGAGTGGATGGATGTGAGTGGTGAAGGGTTCTTAGGAAAGGGTGATATAGGATTATGAGGAGGTAAGGTGAGTGGAGGTATGTGGGGATCCTGTGGGGTCCACAGATCCTGAGGTGTCAAGGATTTGCATCCCTGCACCAATAAGGCATGTAAAATGCCTTTGCATGCAATTCTGGCATTTAAACACCGAACTGATGCTTGTTCTAGGCGTTCAACGCCCAGATGCAGCATGTTTCTGGCGCTGAACACCAGTTCTATGCTTGTTTCTGGCGTTCAGCGCCAGCTTTCCTCAGTGTGCATTTCTGGCGTCTGAACGCCAGGATGCTGCTTGTTTTGGGCGTTCAACACCAGATCCATGCTCTGTTCTGGCGTTGAACGCCAGCCAGATGCTCCTTACTGGCGTTTAAACGCCAGTAAGCCCTTCCTCCAGGGTGTGATTTTCCTTCTGCTGTTTTTGATTCTGTTTTTGATTTTTCTATTTATGTTGTGACTCCACATGATCATGAAAACATGAAAGAACAACAAAATAAAAATTAAATTAGATAAATAAAGATTGGGTTGCCTCCCAACAAGCGCTTCTTTAATGTCAATAGCTTGACAATGGGCTCTCATGGCTCTACACAGGTGATCAGGTCAATTTTATAGACTTCCAACATCAAAATTAGAGTTTGGATATGGGAGTTCAACACCAAACTTAGAGTTTGGTTGTGGCCTCCCAACACCAAACTTAGAGTTTGATTGTGGGGGCTCTGTATGACTCTATTTTGAGAGAAGCTTATTGTGCCTCTTTTCCATGTTTACAGAAGGATGTCCTTGAGTTTTAAACACAAGGGAGTCCTCATTCAATTGAAGGACTAGTTCACCTCTGTCAACATCAATCACAGATCTTGCTGTGGCTAGGAAGGGTCTTCCAAGGATGATTGATGCCAAGGCATCATAGGCTAGTTTCACTAGCATTTTTCTGTTAGTTTTAGTTGTTTTATGCATTTTCTTGAGCTTAAAGTAACCAAAAATGGTTAAAATAAGAACAAAGTAATGAACCATCCAAACAATATGATTTCGATGCAAATTCCATGAGTTTTAGTTATATTACTTAAATGCTATGAATGAAAGATTTCTCATGAAATTTTGCAAGACTTTGATGCAATTGTTTGGATGATTTCAGGGAAGAAGAGGCTAAGCAAGGAAGCAACAAAATCAATAAAGGAAGCTTGAATATCACATGTGGAGTTTAAGTTCCAGTTTAAGCCTAAACTGGAGCTTAAACGCCAAAATCATGAAGGATAAGAAATGCTGGGATTGAAGTTTAACCTCCAGTTTGACCTCAAACTGGAGGTTAAACGCCAGAATGAAAAGCCTCACTTAAGGAGCATTCCACGTTTAACCTCCAGTTTGACCTCAAACTGGAGGTTAAACGCCAGAATGAGTATGCCACCCAGGGAGGAGTTCCACGTTTAACCTCCAGTTTGACCTCAAACTGGAGGTTAAACGCCAGAACCAGGAAGAGTACCAGGGGCCATTCCACGTTTAAGCTCCAGTTTGACTCAAACTGGAGCTTAAACGTGTTCGATAGTTTTTTCACTCCAGGGTTGCTCTCTCCATCTCCACGTTTAACCTCCAGTTTGACCCCAAACTGGAGGTTAAACGTGTTCGACACCTCCAGGGCCACCATTCCAAGCTTCCACGTTTAACCTCCAGTTTGACCTCAAACTGGAGGTTAAACGTGTTCGACCTCCAGTATGCCTCCACCCTTTTTCACGTTTAACCTCCAGTTTGACCTCAAACTGGAGGTTAAACGTGTTCGACACCTCCAGGGCCACCATTCCAAGCTTCCACGTTTAACCTCCAGTTTGACCTCAAACTGGAGGTTAAACGTGTTCGACCTCCAATATGCCTCTACCCTTTTCCACGTTTAACCTCCAGTTTGACCTCAAACTGGAGGTTAAACGTGTTCGACCTCCAGGGCTGCCCTTCCTATCTCCACGTTTAAGCTTCAGTTTAACCTTAAACTGAAGCTTAAACGTGTTCGACTACATGACTCTCCAGGGCTACCTTCTTCCATTTCCACGTTTAAGCTTCAGTTTAACCTTAACTGAAGCTTAAACGTGCTTCTACAAATGGCATCACTGGAAGTGTCTGGCGTTTAAGTTGCAGTTTAAGCTTAAACTACAACTTAAACGCCACTCTTGAAAAAAGGTTTCTGGGCCAAAAATATTGTGATTTAAGTTAGTCTTTGAGCACAATTATTAACTTAAACTTACTTTGGTATGAAACCCAATTGAATATCATGGTTTATGGGATTGGGCCTGAGGGATTGATGAGTTTGAAATCTCATTTATTGAGTCATGTGCCATTATTTGATTATCACTAAGTTGGCTCAATAAATGTTACAGGATTTGGATCAACAACCTCATCAAGATTATGGATCATAAACCCAAGACAAAAGGAAAGCAAGGAGAGGCCTCAAAGCCCAAGAAGCACAACTGAAGCTCAATATAGAAAGTGTATAAATAGGATAGAAGTTAAGTTAGAAAGGAGGACTTTTACTTTCACTTTTAGCTAGTTTCTTTTTCTTTGTAATTGAATTGAGAGCTATGATTCACTAAACCCCCTTTCATTGGGTTAGGGAGCTCTATTGTAATTCAATGAATCAATAATAGTTTATCTTCTTCTTCAATCTTTTCTCTTGAATTTTGTTAGAAAGCTTCTCGATCTAATTCCATTGAGTAGTTGTCTTGGGAAAGAGACTACTCATACTTGGAATCCTTCGGAGCCTTGGGAAAGGAATGGAGGATTCATGCTAGAGAAGCTTTCTCACAGTGGATTGGATTGGGGTTTGGATGGATATTGTGACATGTAATCCTACCAAATTGTGGTTCATGAAATTGTGTGGTATAATCAGTGATCAAGCATCATCTCTTCTTATGAACATTTAAACCAAGGGATTGGGAATTTGTTTGTTTTTAGAGAGCATTGGTGAGCCAAGGAATTGGGATCCAATCATATAAGATTGCCAAGCAAAATTCAATGAATGCATTGGTTGAGGAAGAGATTTACATGTTTTGATTCGGAGATTTCAATATCTCCTAAACCCAATGAATTCCCCATTTCTGATTTCCACTTTCTCTTTACATTCTGCAATTCAATTCTTGCAATCATCCCCATTCCCTTTTAATTTCAGCAATTTACATTCTGCTCTTTAATTCATGCAATTTAAGATTCAGCCATTTAATTTTCTTGTCATTTACTTTTCCCGCCAATTTTACATTCCGCAATTCTCATCTCAAATCTTGATTCCGCTCAACTAGAACACACTTCTAATCCGAATTGCTCACTCAACCAATCCTTGTGGGATTCGACCTCACTCTATTGTGAGTTTTTACTTGACGACGATAACCGGTGCACTTGCCGGAAGGAATTTTGCCGATCGTGCAATTTCCTAAATCGTAGCATAACACGTTTATGCGCATCAAGTTTATGGCGCCGTTGCCGGGGATTGGTTTTCGATTGACAATTCTCAAATTGGAAGCTAACTAGATTGAGCAATTTTCTCTTGCTTTGTTAATTCTGTTCTAAATACTTGTTGGATTTTAATTTCTGCACTTGGTTACATGCTTTCCTTCTTTATGCCTTTAAATTCATGCAACTAACTCACTGACTCACTAACTGTTTGAATTAATTCCTCAATTGAGCTGACCATACTCTTCCATTAACCAAGAGTATTTTACCTGTTTGTGTTTGAGCTGTGTTCTTGTATGACAGGTAGGAGAGGAGAGACATCAACTCCTCCATATACCGAACCGGAAAGGACCCTTCATAGACTTAGAAGGGAAGCAAGAGGGAAGAGAGTAGTGGGAGAAGAGGAATCTGAAGGAGAATCTGAGGACAATTTTGAGGAAGCTCTAGATCTCAACATGGATAGAGAAGTTCACAACCATGAGAGAGCTGATGGAAACAATGCCATTCCTGAGAGGAGGGTTCTTAGTTCATACATAAACCCAACCTCTGGGAATTGTGGTAGTAGCATCCAGAAACCACCCATTCAGGCCAACAATTTTGAGCTCAAGCCACAGCTAATATCATTGGTGGAAAATCATTGTTCCTTTGGAGGAAGTGCTAATGAAGACCCAAACCAACATCTCACAAAATTCCTGAGAATTTGTGACACTGTGAAGTCCAATGGAGTCCAGGAAGATGCCTATAAACTGCTCTTGTTCCCATTTTCACTTAGGGACAAGGCAGCTAAGTGGCTGGAATCATTCCCAAGGGGGAGTCTAACCACATGGGATGAGGTGGAAGGCAAGTTTCTGGCACGTTTCTACCCTCCACAAAAGGTCAATAGGCTTCGATCTGAGGTCCAGACTTTTAGACAACAAGATGGTGAAACTCTCTACGAGGCATGGGAGAGATTCAAGGACTTGACAAGGAAATGCCCACCAAACATGTTCCATGATTGGGTGCAATTGCACATCTTCTATGATGGGCTCTCTTATGAATCAAGGAAGGCTGTAGACCATTCATCAGGAGGTTCATTGAACAAGAAAAAGACCGTGGAAGAAGCCATTGAAGTGATCGAGACAGTGGCTGAGAATGAGTACTACTATGCATCAGAAAGGCACAACACTAAGGGAGTCATGGAGCTGAACCATGTTGATACAATTCTAGCCCAAAACAAGGTGTTTGCCAAGCAACTAGCAGAGCTTACCAGGCAATTAGAAACAAAGCAAGTGGCTGCAATACACACACAAGATCAAGAGGAAGTAGGCATTGAAGGAGGTGATTGGGATGAGGTTAACTATGTGGGAAACCAACAAAGGCAATCATATGATCCACACTCCAACACTTACAACCCAGGCTGGAGAAACCACCCAAACTTTGGGTGGGGAAACCAACAAACCCAACCACAAAACCACAAACCTTACAACCACAACCAACAAAACAATTCCACATACCAAAACTCCAACCAAAGATCATACCAAGCCACACAAAACACTTACCCCCAATCATCATATCATGGCCAAAATAATCAACATACCCAACCTAATCCGAACCAACAATTTCAAGATCAATTAAACCGGATGGAAGGAATGCTTGCAACCATGAGCCAAGACATAATTGAATTGAAGGCTTTTAAGGAAGAAGTAAATTCTAACTTGCAAAACCAAGGAGCTGCCATCCAGAAGCTAGAAAATCAAATTTTGTATTTGACTAAGCAAGCTCCTGGGACAAGCAGTTCTCATACTGTTAAGGCTATTGCAAGGGAGGAATGTAAGGCCATAACCCTCAGAAGTGGAAAGAATCTAAAGGAGATTTCAAGGGAAACCACAGAGGATGAAGTAAAGGAAAATGTGAAAGACAAAGAACAAGGACAATCTGTTACACCGTTTGCAACAAAAGAAAAAGAAAAAGAGGTCTTGAAGCCTTACACACCTAAAGCACCTTATCCTCAACGTTTGATGAAAAGTGAAAAGGATGGCCAATTCTCCAGGTTCTTGGAGATTTTCAAGAAGCTTCAAATCAACATTCCCTTTGCTGAAGCAATAGAGCAAATGCCACTCTATGCAAAATTCTTAAAAGAATTGATGACCAAGAAGAGAAGCTGGAGAAATGAGGAAACTGTGTTGTTAACTGAAGAATGCAGTGCCATCATTCAGCACAAATTGCCTCAGAAATTGAAGGACCCAGGCAGTTTCCAAATCCCCTGTATTATAGGAGAAGTCATGGTGGAGAAGGCCTTGTGTGATTTAGGGGCCAGCATCAATTTGATGTCGCTAACAATGATGAAAAGAATGAAGATTGAAGAGGCCAAACCAACAAGAATGGCCCTCCAATTGGCAGATCGAACTTTTAAATTCCCTCATGGGATAGTTGAGGATTTGTTGGTGAAGGTGGGAGAATTTATATTTCCTCCTGATTTTGTGGTGTTAGATATGGAGGAAGAAGCCAAAGCTTCAATAATTCTGGGAAGACCCTTCCTAGCTACTGCTGGAGCCATCATAGATGTACAAAAGGGTGAACTCACTCTTAGACTCCATGATGAGAAATTGGTGTTTAATGTATTCAAGGCAATGAGCTATCCATCAGAATCACTAAGGGAATGCATGAGGGTTGATGTAGTGGACATTGCAGTACAAGAAACTTTTGAGGAAACAATAAAGGAAGTGGCAGAGGAGGAGTTCACCAAGGATATTGAAGTTAGTGATATCAAGGATGATGACACAACTATGCTAAGCAGGCCAGAGAAAGTGAAAGAAGAAAAGGAAGCACCAAAACCTGAGCTCAAAGCATTGCCCCCTAATCTCAAGTATGCATACTTGGGTAGTGATGAGAGTCACCCTGTTATCATTAGCTCGGCCTTGAGCCAAGAACAAGAAGAAGAATTGATCAAGGTGCTGCAAACTCATCAAGATGCCATTGGATGGACCCTAGCTGATTTGAAGGGGATAAGTTCATCCATATGCATGCATAAAATCTTGTTAGAAGAAGATGCTAGACCCTCCATTCAAGCTCAAAGAAGATTGAATCCCGTCATGAAAGAAGTGGTACAAAAGGAAGTGAGGAAGTTATGGCAGGCAGGGGTAATCTACCCCATTTCTGATAGCCCATGGGTTAGTCCCATCCATGTAGTTCCCAAGAAAGGTGGCATAACGGTGGTGCCAAATGAGAAGAACGAACTCATACCCACAAGAACCGTTACTGGGTGGAGGATGTGCATAGACTACAGGAAGCTCAATGAAGCCACCAGAAAAGATCATTTCCCACTCCCATTCATGGATCAGATGCTTGAAAGGCTTGCCGGACATGCTTACTATTGTTTCTTGGATGGATATTCAGGCTACAACCAAATAGTAGTTAATCCTAGTGATCAAGAGAAAACATCATTTGTTTGTCCATATGGAGTTTTTGCTTATAGACGCATGCCCTTTGGATTGTGCAATGCACCTGCCACTTTCCAAAGATGCATGCTGTCCATCTTTTCGGACATGATTGAAAAATTTATTGAGGTCTTCATGGACGATTTTTCTGTGTTTGGGGATTCTTTTCCCAGCTGCCTACACCACCTTGCCTTGGTGCTTAAGAGGTGCCAAGAGACTAATCTAGTATTAAACTGGGAAAAGTGTCATTTCATGGTCACAGAAGGAATAGTCCTTGGCCACAAAATCTCTAATAGAGGCATGGAGGTGGACAGAGCTAAGGTGGAAATCATTGAAAAACTACCTCCACCAAGTAATGTCAAGGCAGTTAGGAGCTTTTTGGGCCACGCTGGTTTTTACAGAAGGTTTATTAGAGACTTTTCTAAAATAGCCAAACCTTTGAGTAACTTGCTTGTCTCTGATACACCCTTTGTATTTGATGGAAATTGCATGCTAGCCTTTGAACTTTTGAAGCAAAAACTTTCCTCTGCACCTATCATTGCCCCACCTGATTGGAACTTACCGTTTGAACTGATGTGTGATGCATCAGACCTTGCTATTGGGGCAGTGTTAGGACAAAGGAAAGACAATTTGGTACATGTGATTTATTATGCCAGTAAAGTCTTGAATGCTAACCAAAGGAATTACACAACCACTGAAAAAGAACTCTTGGCAATAGTCTTTGCATTTGAAAAATTTAGATCTTATCTCATTGGATCTAAAGTCATTGTTTTCACTGATCATTCAGCGTTAAAATATTTACTTGCCAAACAAGAATCTAAACCGAGACTTATTAGATGGGTTCTTTTGTTGCAGGAATTTGACATTGAAATCAAAGACAAGAAGGGTGTAGAGAACAAGGTGGCAGATCATTTATCAAGGATACCATGTGAAGAAGGAAGCACACAAAGCACACATGTAAATGAGTGCTTTCCTGATGAACAACTCATGCTAATTCACAAAGCACCCTGGTTTGCAGACATAGCAAACTTCAAGGCCACTGGGAGTTTACCTTTGGAATTTAACAAACATCAAAAGAAGAAATTGGTAAATGATGCCAAATACTTCATCTGGGACGAACCATACTTGTTCAAAAAATGTTCCGATGGCATACTCAGAAGATGCATATCCGAGGAAGAAGGAAGGGAAGTTTTATGGGACTGCCATGGCTCCACTTATGGAGGGCACTTTGCAGGGGAAAGAACAGCAGCTAAGGTATTGCAGTGTGGTTTTTATTGGCCTACTATTTTCAAAGATGCAAAAGAATTAGTGAAGCACTGCCCTGAATGCCAGAAAGCTGGGAACCTGCCAAGAAGAAATGAAATGCCACAACAATTCATTCTGGAACTTGAATTGTTTGATGTATGGGGGATAGATTTCATGGGACCATTTCCCTCCTCATACTCGAATAATTACATTCTTGTGGCAGTAGATTATGTCTCCAAATGGGTTGAAGCAATAGCAACTCCAACCAATGATAATAAGGTAGTCATGAACTTCCTCAGAAAACACATTTTTTGCCGTTTTGGGGTTCCAAGAGCAATCATCAGTGATGGAGGAAGCCACTTTTGCAACAAACCATTAGAGGCATTGCTCCTAAAATATGGAGTCAAACACAGGGTAGCCACACCATACCATCCACAGACAAGTGGGCAAGCCGAAATATCTAACAGAGAACTCAAAAGAATCCTGGAAAAAACTGTGGGAACTTCAAGAAAGGACTGGTCGATTAAGCTAGATGATGCTCTTTGGGCATATAGGACAGCTTTCAAAACACCAATTGGAATGTCTCCTTACCAACTAGTATATGGAAAAGCTTGCCATCTGCCACTGGAGTTGGAGCACAAGGCATACTGGGCCTTGAAACTTCTGAACTTGGACAACAAAGCCGCTGGAGAAAGAAGGATGTTGCAAATTCAAGAATTGGAAGAATTCAGAGCGGAAGCTTATGAGAATGCCAAAATTTACAAAGAAAGAGCAAAGAAGAAGCATGACAGCAACATAGCCCCAAGGAAATTTAAAGAAGGGCAAAAAGTATTGCTCTACAATTCTAGGCTAAAGCTATTTCCAGGGAAGTTAAAATCAAGGTGGTCTGGACCATTCCTTGTCACCAAGGTCTCCAACTATGGACAAGTAGAAATCATGGAAGAAAAGTCGCAACGAACCTTCATTGTTAACGGTCAAAGACTCAAACATTACTTGGGAGATGTGGAGGAGAAGGACAAAGTTAAATATCATCTCAACTGAGGAAGCTGACCGTCAAGCTAATGACGTTAAACAAGCGCTTGTTGGGAGGCAACCCAACCTGAGGTAATACCTTTTTGCTGTTTCTTTTATTTGTTTCAATAAAAGGGGTAAAGTAGTTTCTGTGCATTGCAAAGAATTAAGTTTGGTGTTTCACACCAAACAATGAATTCATGGATCCATAAGTCAAAGGGGAATGTGTGACTCTAAGTTTGGTGTTCCACCATAAAGATCAACTGAACACAACAACCTTTGAATTATGTGAAAGGAACAACTATTCTAAGCAGTCACAGAAATGCTTAAAACCCTTAGTAGCAACATCATTCCAAGATAACTCAAGGATTCAAAGAACACAGAGAAGTAAGTGGGAGACTAAGTTTGGTGTTCACACACCAACTTAAGAATCCGATACTTACCCACACATAGTTGAGCTAACCACTTAAGTGCTTGAGGAGCAAGCAACTTCATTACTCTTTGCAGGAAAGGAAACAAGAACCTTAAAGCATGAAGCAACATTTAGGAAGAAGAAGGAGAAATCAAAGTGTTTCCTGACAACAAAGAGAAAACAAGGAATTTCACAAGGTGGTATTATTCCTTGATAATTCTTTAAAAAGGTTAAACAAAAGCATGCGTGTTCTGGTTTAAACTGTAAATGTTGACTCTTTCTGGAATGTGTAGTTTTTTTTTTTTGCTTTGAATAAAGTGAATGCTTAGATGTTTGGATATAACTTCACCTTCTTAAACAAGTGCCTGCCATGCTTGTTCTGTTTCCAAAATTAAAAGAAAAGCTTGAACAAAAGTAACTTGGTTAAATTAGTGACAAATCAAGTAGAATTAAGTGGTGGTATGCATGCTTGATTGTTTAGTCACATCACTAAAATTAGAGTGTAGAATTATCATTTTTTATGTAGAAGTAAAAATTGTCTATGGATCTTGATGAATAAATGTCTTTGGCCATGAAAAAGAAAGAAAAAGGAAAAGAAAAAGCCACGGAAAAAGGCAACCAAAAAGCAAAAAAATTGAGAAAATAAGCTAGGCACCAATGGTTTGAACTTCTGAGACAAATGCCTGTGGTGTTTATGTATTAAGGATATGCTTGGATGAATAGGTTCTGAGGAGTGTTTCAACACTTGGTAACTTGGGTTAACTAACCCGGGATTATCAACCAAAAGTCCATTATCAAGAGCAACCTCAATACAAAACATTTAGTCACACAAAGAGGTGCTGGGCACCAATGTCTCAAGAAGGAATGTGAACTAAAATGCCTAAAGTGGATATGTGTAGTGCACTGATAAGAAAAAGAAAAGGCCAAAGGCTTGTGCAACACATGACACTAAGCAAACAAGGAGCAAAAGAAGCTCTAAGAAAAAGAAAAGAAAAACAAAAGAAAAGTGCCAAAGACATAAGAATAACAGGAGGCCATAGCAATTTTTGATGGATGCAATGAAAAAGTGATAATCCTACCTGATAAGTATGAAAAAGTGATGCTGCAACTTTCTGCATAGAACCCTTCTGATGAACTTCAAATGCTTGCTAATATAGCCAATGTAATTACTTTATGTTCATACTTTCTTCTCAAATAACTCAGGACTTGCTTAGGGACAAGCAAGTATTAAGTTTGGTGTTGTGATGCCAAGGCATCATAGGCTAGTTTCACTAGCATTTTTCTGTTAGTTTTAGTTGTTTTATGCATTTTCTTGAGCTTAAAGTAACCAAAAATGGTTAAAATAAGAACAAAGTAATGAACCATCCAAACAATATGATTTCGATGCAAATTCCATGAGTTTTAGTTATATTACTTAAATGCTATGAATGAAAGATTTCTCATGAAATTTTGCAAGACTTTGATGCAATTGTTTGGATGATTTCAGGGAAGAAGAGGCTAAGCAAGGAAGCAACAAAATCAATAAAGGAAGCTTGAATATCACATGTGGAGTTTAAGTTCCAGTTTAAGCCTAAACTGGAGCTTAAACGCCAAAATCATGAAGGATAAGAAATGCTGGGATTGAAGTTTAACCTCCAGTTTGACCTCAAACTGGAGGTTAAACGCCAGAATGAAAAGCCTCACTTAAGGAGCATTCCACGTTTAACCTCCAGTTTGACCTCAAACTGGAGGTTAAACGCCAGAATGAGTATGCCACCCAGGGAGGAGTTCCACGTTTAACCTCCAGTTTGACCTCAAACTGGAGGTTAAACGCCAGAACCAGGAAGAGTACCAGGGGCCATTCCACGTTTAAGCTCCAGTTTGACTCAAACTGGAGCTTAAACGTGTTCGATAGTTTTTTCACTCCAGGGTTGCTCTCTCCATCTCCACGTTTAACCTCCAGTTTGACCCCAAACTGGAGGTTAAACGTGTTCGACACCTCCAGGGCCACCATTCCAAGCTTCCACGTTTAACCTCCAGTTTGACCTCAAACTGGAGGTTAAACGTGTTCGACCTCCAGTATGCCTCCACCCTTTTCCACGTTTAACCTCCAGTTTGACCTCAAACTGGAGGTTAAACGTGTTCGACACCTCCAGGGCCACCATTCCAAGCTTCCACGTTTAACCTCCAGTTTGACCTCAAACTGGAGGTTAAACGTGTTCGACCTCCAATATGCCTCTACCCTTTTCCACGTTTAACCTCCAGTTTGACCTCAAACTGGAGGTTAAACGTGTTCGACCTCCAGGGCTGCCCTTCCTATCTCCACGTTTAAGCTTCAGTTTAACCTTAAACTGAAGCTTAAACGTGTTCGACTACATGACTCTCCAGGGCTACCTTCTTCCATTTCCACGTTTAAGCTTCAGTTTAACCTTAACTGAAGCTTAAACGTGCTTCTACAAATGGCATCACTGGAAGTGTCTGGCGTTTAAGTTGCAGTTTAAGCTTAAACTACAACTTAAACGCCACTCTTGAAAAAAGGTTTCTGGGCCAAAAATATTGTGATTTAAGTTAGTCTTTGAGCACAATTATTAACTTAAACTTACTTTGGTATGAAACCCAATTGAATATCATGGTTTATGGGATTGGGCCTGAGGGATTGATGAGTTTGAAATCTCATTTATTGAGTCATGTGCCATTATTTGATTATCACTAAGTTGGCTCAATAAATGTTACAGGATTTGGATCAACAACCTCATCAAGATTATGGATCATAAACCCAAGACAAAAGGAAAGCAAGGAGAGGCCTCAAAGCCCAAGAAGCACAACTGAAGCTCAATATAGAAAGTGTATAAATAGGATAGAAGTTAAGTTAGAAAGGAGGACTTTTACTTTCACTTTTAGCTAGTTTCTTTTTCTTTGTAATTGAATTGAGAGCTATGATTCACTAAACCCCCTTTCATTGGGTTAGGGAGCTCTATTGTAATTCAATGAATCAATAATAGTTTATCTTCTTCTTCAATCTTTTCTCTTGAATTTTGTTAGAAAGCTTCTCGATCTAATTCCATTGAGTAGTTGTCTTGGGAAAGAGACTACTCATACTTGGAATCCTTCGGAGCCTTGGGAAAGGAATGGAGGATTCATGCTAGAGAAGCTTTCTCACAGTGGATTGGATTGGGGTTTGGATGGATATTGTGACATGTAATCCTACCAAATTGTGGTTCATGAAATTGTGTGGTATAATCAGTGATCAAGCATCATCTCTTCTTATGAACATTTAAACCAAGGGATTGGGAATTTGTTTGTTTTTAGAGAGCATTGGTGAGCCAAGGAATTGGGATCCAATCATATAAGATTGCCAAGCAAAATTCAATGAATGCATTGGTTGAGGAAGAGATTTACATGTTTTGATTCGGAGATTTCAATATCTCCTAAACCCAATGAATTCCCCATTTCTGATTTCCACTTTCTCTTTACATTCTGCAATTCAATTCTTGCAATCATCCCCATTCCCTTTTAATTTCAGCAATTTACATTCTGCTCTTTAATTCATGCAATTTAAGATTCAGCCATTTAATTTTCTTGTCATTTACTTTTCCCGCCAATTTTACATTCCGCAATTCTCATCTCAAATCTTGATTCCGCTCAACTAGAACACACTTCTAATCCGAATTGCTCACTCAACCAATCCTTGTGGGATTCGACCTCACTCTATTGTGAGTTTTTACTTGACGACGATAACCGGTGCACTTGCCGGAAGGAATTTTGCCGATCGTGCAATTTCCTAAATCGTAGCATAACACGTTTATGCGCATCAATGATGGATTCATCCTCATCCTTCCCAGTATCTAGGATTATGAAATCAACAGGGATGTAAAGGCCTTCAAACTTTACTAACACGTCCTCTACCTGTCCATAAGCCTCTTTTCTTGAATTGTCTGCCATCTCTAATGAGATTCTAGCAGCTTGAACCTCAAAGATTCCTAGTTTCTCTATTACAGAGAGTGGCATGAGGTTTATTCCTGACCCAAGGTCACATAGAGCCTTCTCAAAGGTCATGGTGCCTATGGTACAAGGTATTAGGAACTTTCCAGGATCCTGTTTCTTCTGAGGCAATCTCAGTTGATCCAATGCATTTAGTTCATTGGTGAACAGGGGAGGTTCATCTCCCCAAGTCTCTTTACCAAATAAATTGGCATTCAGCTTCATGATTGCACCAAGGAACTTGGCAACTTGCTCTTCAGTAACATCTTCATTCTCTTCTGAAGAGGAATACTCATCAGAGATCATGAAGGGCGTAAGGAGGTTTAATGGAATCTCTATGGTCTCTATATGAGCCTCAGAGTCCTTTGGTTCCTCAAAGGGAAACTCCTTGTTGATCACTGTACGTCCCAGGAGGTCTTCCTCCTTGGGATTCACGTCCTCCCCTTCCTCTCTAGGTTTGGCCATGTTGACTATGTCAATGGCCTTGCACTCTCCTTTTGGATTTTCTTCTGTATTGCTTGGGAGAGCACTAGGAGGGGTTTCAGTGATCTTCTTACTCAGCTGGCGCACTTGTCCTTCCAAATTTCTAATGGAGGACCTTGTTTCATTCATGAAACTCACAGTGGCCTTAGACAGATCAGAGACTAAGTTTGCTAAATTAGAGGTATTTTGTTCTGAGTTCTCTGTCTGTTGCTGAGTGGATGATGGAAAAGGCTTGCTATTGCTAAACCGGTTTCTTCTACCACTATTAAAGCCTTGTTGAGGCTTTTGTTGATCCTTCCATGAGAGATTTGGGTGATTTCTCCATGAGGGATTATAGGTGTTTCCATATGGTTCACCCATGTAATTCACCTCTGCTATTGCAGGGTTTTCAGGATCATAAGCTTCTTCTTCTGAACATGCCTCTTGAGTACTGTTGGATGTAGCTTGTATTCCATTCAGACTCTGAGAAATCATATTGACTTGCTGAGTCAATATTTTGTTCTGAGCCAATATGGCATTTAGAGTATCAATTTCAAGAACTCCCTTCTTCTGAGGCGTCCCATTACTCACAGGATTCCTCTCAGAAGTGTACATAAACTGGTTATTAGCAACCATGTGAATAAGTTCTTGAGCTTCTGCAGGCATTTTCTTTAGGTGAATGAATCCACCTGCAGAAGTATCCAATGACATCTTAGCTAATTCAGATAGACCATCATAGAATATATCCAAGATGGTCCATTCTGAAAGCATGTCAGAAGGACATTTTTTGGTCAGTTCCTTGTATCTCTCCCAAGCTTCATAGAGGGATTCACCTTCTTTCTGTCTGAAGGTTTAAACATCTACTCTAAGCTTACTCAGCTTTTGAGGAGGAAAGAACTTGGCTAAGAAAGTCTTGACCAGCTTATCCCAAGAGTTCAGGCTATCTTTAGGTTGAGAATCCAACCATATTCTAGCTTTGTCTCTTACAGCAAACGGGAAAAGCATGAGCCTGTAGACTTCAGGATCTACTGCATTGGTCTTAACAGTATCACAGATCTACAAGAATTCAGTTAAGAACTGAAAAGGATCTTCAGATGGAAGTCCATGAAACTTGCAGTTTTATTGCATCAGAGAAACTAATTGAGGTTTCAGCTCAAAATTGTTTGCTCCAATGGCAGGAATTGAGATGCTTCTTCCATGTAAATTGGAATTAGGTGCAGTAAAGTCACCAAGCATCCTCCTTGCATTATTATTTTCGGCTGCCATCTCCTCTTCCTGTTCGAAAATTTCTGTAAGGTTATCTCTGGATTGTTGTATTTTAGCTTCTCTTAGTTTCCTCTTCAGAGTCCTTTCAGGTTCAGGGTCTGCTTCAACAAGAATGTTCTTGTCCTTGCTCCTACTCATATGAAAAAGAGGGAACAGAAAAATAATAATAATAGGGATCCTTTTTACCCAGCTATAGAGGTTCCCCTGTGTGAGTAGAAGAAGAAAAGAATGTAATGTAAAGAAGGGAAGAAGAGAAAATTCGAACACAGATGGCAGAGGGGGTTCGAATTTGGGTGAGATGAAGTGTTGGTAGATGAATAAATAAATAGAAGAAGATGAGAGAGAAGGAGGATTTTCGAAAATAAAATTTTGAAAAGGGGTTAGTGATTTTCGAAAATTAGGAATGAAATCAAATTAAAATTAAAAATTGAAACAATTAGTTAATTAAAAAGAATTTTTGAAAAAGAGGGAAGAGATTTTCGAAAATTAGAGAGAGAGAGAGTTAGTTAGGTAGTTTTGAAAAAGATAAGAAACAAACAAAAAGTCAATTAGTTAGTTGAAAAAAATTTGAAAATCAATTTTGAAAAGATAAGAAGATAAGAAGTTAGAAAAGATATTTTAAAATCAAATTTTTGAAAAAGATATGATTTTGAAAAAGATAAGATAAAAAGATATTTTTGAAAAGATATGATTAAAATTAATTTTGAAAAAGATTTGATTTTTAAAATCACAATTAATGACTTGATTCACAAGAAATCACAAGATATGATTCTAGAACTTAAAGTTGAATCTTTCTTAACAAGTAAGTAACAAACTTGAAATTTTTGAATCAAAACATTAATTGTTGATGATATTTTCGAAAATATGATGTAAAATTAAGAAAAAGATTTTTAAAAAATATTTTTAAAATTTTTGAAAATAAATAAGAAAAATGAAAGAGATATGATTTTTGAAAAAGATTTTGAAAAAGATAAGATTTTTAAATTGAAAGTTTGATTTGACTCATAAGAAACAATTGAATTTTAAAAATTTTTGAAAAAGTCAATCCAAATTTTTGAAATTTATGAGAGAAAAAAGGAAAGATATTTTTTTTTATTTTTGAATTTTTAAAGATGAGAGAGAAAAACATGAAAAATGATGCAATGCATGAAAATTTTGGATCTAAACATGTGATGCATGCAAGAACACTATGAATGTCAAGATGAACACCAAGAACACTATGAATGTCAAGATGAACATCAAGAACTTATTTTTGAAAAATTTTCAAGAAAAGAAAACATGCAAAACACCAAACTTAGAAATTTTTTATGTATAGACACTATGAATGCAAGAATGCATATGAAAAACAAGAAAAGACACAAAACAAGAAAATATGAACATCAAACAAGAAGACTGGCCAAGAACAACTTGAAGATCATGAAGAACACTATGAATGCATGAATTTTCGAAAAATGCATAAAATTTTTAGAAAAAAATGCAATTGACACCAAACTAAAAAAATTGACTCAAGACTCAAACAAGAAACACAAAATATTTTGATTTTTTATGATTTTCGAAAAACATATAGGAAAAAGAAAATAAGAAATTCAAAATTTTTAATAAGAATCCCAGGAATCTTTCAATGTTAGCCTAAAGCTCCAATCCAAGGGTTAGACATGGCTTAATAGCCAGTCAAGCTTTAGTATGTAACTCAGATATACTGCTCATTAGTTATCAAATTAACTTGCCTCTATGCTGATGGTTTGGAAACCTTAGTCCAAAAGATTTTAGACAAGGCTTTACAGCCAGCCAGGCTTCAACATGCTTCATGAAACACTAGAATTCATTCTTAAAAATTCTGAAGAAAAATGTAAAGTTTTTTTTTTTGAAAATATTTTTTTTCGAATATTAATTGGGAAAAACGAAGAAGAAGAAAATATTTCTGAAAAATTTTTTTGAAAACTTTTTGAAAATAAAATAAGAAGAAAATTACCCAATCTGAGCAACACGATGAACCGTCAGTTGTCCAAACTCGAACAATCCCTGGCAACGGCGCCAAAAACTTGGTATGCGAAATTGTTACTCTGAGGTTGTAAAATTTGTTGTTCATTCTCTCCCTGGCAATGGCGTCAATAACTGGTGCACAATACCATGGTCCAAACATAACTTCACAACTTCGCACAACTAACCAGCAAGTGCACTGGGTCGTCCAAGTAATAAAACCTTACGTGAGTAAGGGTCGATCCCACGGAGATTGTCGGCTTGAAGCAAGCTATGGTCACCTTGTAAATCTCAGTCAGGCGGATATCAAATGGTTATGGAGTTTTCGAATAATAATAATAAATAAACAGAAAGTAAAGATAGAAATACTTATGTAATTCATTGGTGAGAATTTCAGATAAGCGTATAGAGATGCTTTCGTTCCTCTGAGTCTCTGCTTTCCCGCTGTCTTCATCCAATCAATCTTACTCCTTTCCATGGCAAGCTTTCTGTAAGGGCATCACCGTTGTCAATGGCTACATCCCATCCTCTCTGTGAAAATGGTCCAAATGCTCTGTCACGGCATGGCTAATCATCTGGAGGTTCTCGATCATAATGGAATAGGATTTACTATCCTTTTGCGTCTGTCACTACGCCCAGCACTCGCGAGTTTGAAGTCCGTCACAGCCATCCCTTCCCAGATCCTACTCGGAATACCACAGACAAGGTTTAGACTTTCCGAATCTCAGTAATGGGCCGCAAACTGGGTCAAAAACAGTCCAAAATTCGCTGGTTTCGAATTTTGCCACGCTGGTTTTTTGTCACTGCGACGTGGCCGCATGGATCACGTGGTCGCGTCGCCTAGCATCAGGGAAACTATATCATATTATATATCAAATCGAAGCCCCGGACGTTAGCTTTCCAACGCAACTGGAACCGCGTCATTTGTACCTCTGTAGCTAAAGTTATAGCTGTTTGAGTGCGAAGAGGTCAGGCTGGACAGCTTAGCAGTTTCTCCAACTTCTTGTATTCCTTCCACTTTTGCATGCTTCCTTTCTATCCTCTGAGCCATTCCTGCCTTATAATATCTGAAAACACTTAACACACATATCAAGGCATCTAATGGTAATAAGAGAGGATTAATAATAAGCAAATATAAGATCAAAGAAGCATGTTTCCAATCAAAACACACAATTAGGAAGGAAATATAAAACCATGCAAATAGTATGAATAAGTGGGTAAAAGAGTTAATAAAAACCACTCAATTGAGTACAAGATAAACCATAAAATAGTGGTTTATCAGAGCGTCAGATAATCATCACATTCATCATGTTCTTGGGTGCGAATGGATATATTAGAAGCGGAATAAGTTGAATTGAATAGAAAATAGTAGTACTTTGCATTAAATCATGAGGAACAGCAGAGCTCCACACCTTAATCTATGGAGTGCAGAAACTCTATCGTTTGAAAATACATAAGTGATAATGGTCTAGGCATGGCCGAATGGCCAGCCCCCAAACGTGATCAATATGATCTAAAGATGAACTAAAAATCATAAGATGTCTAATACAATAGTAAAAAGTCCTATTTATACTAAACTAGCTACTAGGGTTTACAGAAGTAAGTAATTGATGCATAAATCCACTTCCGGGGCCCACTTGGTGTGTGCTTGGGCTGAGCTTGAAGTTTACACGTGCAGAGGCTTCTTCTGGAGTTGAACGCCAAGTTGTAACGTGTTTTTGGCATTCAACTCTAGTTCGTGACGTGTTTCTGGCGTTTAACTCCAGACAGCAGCGTAGAACTGGCGTTCAATGCCCTTTTGCGTCATCTAAACTTTGGCAAAGTATGGACTATTATATATTGCTGGAAAGCCCTGGATGTCTAATTTCCAACGCAATTGGAACCGCGCCATTTTGAGTTCTGTAGCTCCAGAAAATCCACTTAAGTACAGGGAGGTCAGAATCCAACAGCATCAGCAGTCCTTCTTCAACCTCTGAATCTGATTTTTGCTCAAGTCCCTCAATTTCAGCCAGAAAATACCTGAAATCACAGAAAAATACACAAACTCATAGTAAAGTCCAAAAATGTGAATTTAACATAAAAACTAATAAAAACATCCCTAAAAGTAACTAGATCCTACTAAAAACATACTAAAAATAATGCCAAAAAGCGTATAAATTATCCGCTCATCAGTTGCCTGAGGCATAAGGGCGCGCATGCGCCATGTACGAGCGCGCGCTGATGGAGCACGTGGGTCCACTAAAGAGAAATCGTGGCCAGCGATTTCTAGCTCATTTTGGGCCCAATCCAACTCATTTCGGATGCTATTGAACCCAAGAATTGAGGGGGGAATGAACCAAGGAGTCATAGTTTAGTTTTCATCATGTTTTAGGGTAGAATTCTAGAGAGAGAAGCTCTCTCTTCTCTCTAGAATTTAGGGTAGTTTAGGTTTAATTTTCTTGAATCTCACTTTTAATTCTTGTTTTGATTTAGTTTTCCTTTTAATTTCTTGTTGTTACATCTTAATCTTCTTAGTTTCTCTTGTTCATTTCCTTTATTTTGTTACTTTTATGTCGATGAACCCTTGTTGGATTTCCATTTTCTTTCAATGCAATTTTATGTTTCCATGCTCTTTGATGTTGATCATGATTGTTATTATTGATTTCTTGTTCATGGTAGTTATGGGTTCTTTTAATTCTTGCATTTTATGATGTTTACTTTTATTGCACACTAGGTGTTTGATAGAATGTTTCCTTTAGTTTTTGATTAGTTCTCTTTACTATTGGCCTAGGCTAAGGGAATTGAGTGACCTTGAGTCATTGGGTCTCATTGAATTTGTGATTTGAGAACCCTTGGTGATCAATTTGATACTCATTGACGCCAACCCACTACTAATCTAATTAGTAGGTAGGTTGGGACTTATGGGTTGATGTGATCAAACCTATTTGACGTACTTCAAGCCTAGGAGTAGATATTACGTACTTAAAGCTTTTGGAGGTAGAATTAATAGGTTGGTACCTCATAATTATCAATATATGGTTTGTTGACAAGGATGGTGATCTAAATTTCCCATGTCTTAGCCAAGAGTACTTTTCCTTTATTTTATTAGTTAATTATTCATTTACTTTTCTTGCCATTTATTTTCTTGCCCAATTATCATCCAAACCCCCCTTGCTCTTCATAGCCAATAATTGACCACTTCATTGCATTTCCTTGTGAGACGACCCGGAGTCCAAATACTCCGATTAATTTTCATTGGGGTTTGTACTTGTGACAACTCAAATTTTTTATGTGGGAATTGTTTGTTGGTTTAGAACTATGCTTACAACGAAGTTCTTATTTCTAGAAGAGAAATTCTAAACCATCGAGCAAAATTCATTCATCAAAATGGTGCTGTTGCCGGGGAGTTGCAATGGTGTTATATTATTGGCTATTGTATATATGTTAATATGCTTCTTTGGTAGTTTTTGCTTGTTTTAGGAGTTAGTTTTTATTAGTTCTTACGAGTTTTGTTTTTATTTTCTCTTGCTATCATGAATTCTCACCCCTTTGGCTTTGAGTTTGGCTCAAATTATGTTGTAAGGAATGGGAACTACAATGGTAACATGCATCAAGGATTTGGGTATCAAAGATGGGAGGAGCCTCAAGGGATTGATAAACCTTATTGGCAACAACCCCCTCCGGTTTCTTATGGATATAATTCTAATCCTAATGCATATCAATCTAATGGATGTGGTGACCCTTATTGTAATTGTCAACAACCACCACCACATGCCTATGAACCACCTCCTCAACCTAATTTTGAACCACCTTACTCACAAGCCCCCTACCACCAAACACCTCATTATGACCCTAATTCTTATCCACCATACCAACCACCTTATGAACCATATGAACCACACATGGAATCATCACCATTCCAACACAATTACTCTCAAGAACCACCTCAATATACACCACCTCCAATGGATGATCCTCTCCAAGAATGTGTTAGTTTTTACATTCGAAGGCAAGAAGAGAACCAAAAGGAGTTTAAGGAGCTAGAAGCCAAGATGGCTACCCTAGCGGAAGCCGTTAGCAATATGGTCTCCTCCCGTCTAAGCCTATGCGATCAAGGAACTCCCATTGTTGAATGTGGAGAAGCAATCAAGGAGCATAGTGAGGGAGTGAGTTTAGAGCTTCAAGGTGTAGAAGAAGGGGTGAAACAAGGATTACCACAAGTGGAGGAAGGCGAGATAATTGAGCCAGAAGAAGTGGTTGAAGCCTTTGAAGAGGTTGAACAAGAGATAGATTCAATCATTGAAGAATTCTTATGTACAATTGAATCCTCTCCAATTGGCTTTGACATAGAGGGTAAGGAAGAAGATACCTCACCTCCCATACCCTTGGTAAGCAATGAAGAAGAGATTGAATTGGAAGGAAACTACCAAGAGGAGGAGGTTGAGCAAGAAGCAAGCTCCATCATTGAAGATGATTTCACACCAACTAATGAGTCTTTTGGAATTGATGAATCTCCTTCATTGTGTTGTGAAATTGATGACAAGGAAGACCGTGCACAACCTCCAACACATGGTTTGAGCAATGAAGGGTGTATAGAAGAAGTTGGTGAGCAAGGAATTGAAATTGAAGATGCTTGCAAAGAGGTGGAAGATGCAAAGGAAGAGCACAAGGGAATGGGTCTCACATTGGCTAAGTGTGGGGAGGTCCCCCTTCCTAAGTCACCATCATCCAACACAACATTCAAGTGGGTAAAATTCTTATCCCTAAGCTTCACTTTCTCACTTGAATATGGTTTGATTGAAAATGATTGTCAACTTAGAGCACTTCGTGGAGTTAAGAGTAAGAGAGAGTTGTGTAGTGGTTGGAAACATTATTCTAGGTTCATTATGGTTGCTTGCTCAAAGTTTGATTGCAAGGTTTGATTTGGAGCTAAATTGTATGGGTCTAGGAAGTTGTTTGGAGGCTTCTTTGAGAATTCCAAGGCTAAACCACCCAAGTGGAATCATGATGATCAATGGTGCACGAAATTGTGATCATCAATGGCGCCAACAACTTGGTACGCACAATTGTAATCTCAACTCTTTATCACAACTCCGCACAACTAACCAGCAAGTGCACTGGGTCGTCCAAGTAATAAACCTTATGTGAGTAAGGGTCGATCCCATGGAGACTGTCGGCTTGAAGCAAGCTATGGTCATCTTGTAAATCTCAGTCAGGAAGATTCAAATGGTTATGGAGATTTGATAATTAAAAGATGGATAAAATATAAAATAAAGATAGAGATAGAGATACTTATGTAATTCATTGGTAGGAATTTCAGATAAGCATATGAAGATGCTTTGTTCCTCTTGAACCTCTGCTTTCCTATTGCCTTCATCCAATCATTCATACTCCCTTCCATGGCAAGCTTTATGTTGGGCATCACCGTTGTCAATGGCTACTTCTCGTCCTCTCAGTGAAAATGTTCCAAATGCGCTGTCACCGCACGGCTAATCATCTGTCGGTTCTCGATCATGTTGGAATAGGATCCATTGATCCTTTTGCGTCTGTCACACGCCCACACTCGCGAGTTTGAAGCTCGTCACAGTTATCCCTTCCCAGATCCTACTCGGAATACCACAGACAAGGTTTAGACTTTTTGGATCTCAGGAATGGCCGCCAATTGATTCTAGCCTATACCACGAAGGTTCCAATCTTAGATTAGAAACCCAAGAGATACGCATTCAAGCCATTGCTAGTAAAACAGAGGTGGTTGTTAGGCACATGTTCATAGGTGAGAATAATGATGAGTGTCATGGATCATCACATTCATCAAGTTGAAGAACGAATGGATATCTTAGAGAAGAAGTAGGCGTGAATGGAATAGAAACAGTAGTAATTGCATTAATTCATGAAGAACAGCAGAGCTCCATACCTTAATCTATGGTGTGTAGAAACTCCACCATTGAAAATAAATAAGAACAAAAGGGCCTAGGCATGGCCGTGAGGCCAGCCCCCAAACGTGAAAAGGTCTATCAAAGTATGATCAAAGTATATCAAAGTATCATAGCAAAAGGTTCTATTTATAGAAAACTAGTACTCTAGGGTTACAGAAAAAGGTAATTAATGCAGAAATCTTCTTCCGGGCCCACTTGGTGTGTGCTTGGGCTGAGCATTGAAGTTTCCATGTGTAGAGACTTTTCTTGGAGTTAAACGCCAGCTTTTGTGCCAGTTTGGGCGTTTAACTCCAGCTTTTGTGCTAGTTCTCGCGTTTTGACGCCAGAATTCTTAAGCTGACTTGGAACGCCTGTTTGGGCGATTAAATCTCAGGCAAAGTATGGACTATTATATATTTCTGGAAAGCCCAGGATGTCTACTTTCCAACGCAATTAAGAGCGCGCCAATTGGGCTTTTGTAGCTCCAGAAAATCTACTTCAAGTGTAGGGAGGTCAGAATCCAACAGCATCTGCAGTCCTTTTTCAGCCTCTGAATCAGATTTTTGCTCAGGTCCCTTAATTTCAGCCAGAAAATACCTGAAATCACAAAAAAACACACAAACTCATAGTAAAGTCCAAAAAAGTGATTTTTATTTAAAAAATAATAAAAATATAATAAAAACTAACTAAAACATACTAAAAATATACTAAAAACAATGCCAAAAAGCGTATAAATTATCCGCTCATCACAACACCAAACTTAAATTGTTGCTTGTCCCCAAGCAACTAAAAATCAAATAGGATAAAAAGAATAGAATGTACAATGAATTCCAAAAACATCTATGAATATCAGTATTAATTAGATGAGCGGGGCTTTTAGCTTTTTGCTTCTGAACAGTTTTGGCATCTCACTTTATCCCTTGAAGTTCAGAATGATTGGCATCTATAGGAACTCAGAATTCATATAGTGTTATTGATTCTCCTAGTTAAGTATGTTGATTCTTGAACACAGCTACTTTATGAGTCTTGGCTGTGACCCAAAGCATTTTGTTTTCTAGTATTACCACCGGATACATAAATGCCACAGACACATAACTGGGTGAACCTTTTCAGATTGTGACTCAGCTTTGCTAGAGTCCCCAATTAGAGGTGTCCAGAGCTCTTAAGCACACTCTTTTTGCTTTTGGACCACGACTTTAACCGCTCAGTCTCAAGTTTTCACTTGACACCTTCACGCCACAAGCACATGGTTAGGGACAGCTTGGTTTAGCCACTTAGGCTAGGATTTTATTCCTGTGGGCCCTCCTATCCACTGATGCTCAAAGCCTTGGATCCCCTTATTTTTTTTTTCACCCTTGCCTTTTGGTTTAAAGGGCTATTGGCTTTTTCTGCTTACTTTTTCTTTTTCTTTTTTTTTTCGCATATACTCTTTTTTTTTCTGCAAGCTTTTCACTGCTTTTTCTTGCTTCAAGAATCAATTTTATGATTTTTTAGATTATCAAATAACATTTCTCCTTTTTCCATCATTCTTTCAAGAGCCAACAATTTTAACATTCATGAATCAACAATATCAAAAATATGCACTGTTCAAGCATTTATTCAGAAAGACAAAATTATTGCCACCACATCAGAATAACTAAACTGTTTTAAAATTCGAAATTCATGCACTTCTTTTTCTTTTTCAATTAAAAACATTTTCCATTTAAGAAGGGTGATGGATTCATTTTCATAGCTTTAAGGCATAGACACTTAGACACTAGTGATCATGTAATAAAAACACAAACATAAATAAACATGAAGCATAAAAATTTGAAAAATAGAAAATAAAGAACAAGGACATTAAAGAACGGGTCCACCTTAGTGATGGCGGCTTGTTCTTCCTCTTGAAGATCTAATGGAGTGCTTGAGCTCCTCAATATCTCTTCCTTGCCTTTGTTGCTCCTCTCTCATCACTCTTTGATCTTCTCTAATTTCATGGAGGAGGATGGAATGCTCTTGGTGCTCCACCCTTAGTTGTCCCATATTGGAACTTAATTCTCCTAGGGAGGTGTTAATTTTCTCCCAATAGTTTTGTGGAGGAAAATGCATCCCTTGAGGTATCTCAGGAATTTCATGATGAGGAATTTCCTCATGCTCTTGTCCATGAGTGGGATCTCTTGTTTGCTCCATCCTTTTTTTAGTGATGGGCTTGTCCTCATCAATGAGGATGTCTTCCTCTATGTTAATTCCAGCCGAATTGCAAAGGTGACAAATAAGATGAGGGAAGGCTAACCTTAACAAAGTAGAGGACTTGTCCGCCACCTTGTAGAGTTCTATGGATATAACCTCATGAACTTCTACTTCCTCTCCAATCATGATGCTATGGATCATGATAGCCCGGTCTATAGTAACTTCAGACCGGTTGCTAGTGGGAATGATTAAGCGTTGGATGAACTCCAACCATCCCCTAGCCACGGGCTTGAGGTCATGCCTTCTTAGTTGAACCGACTTCCCTCTTGAATCTCTCTTCCATTGAGCGCCTTCTTCACAAATGTCCATGAGGATTTGGTCCAACCTTTGATCAAAGTTGACCCTTCTAGTGTAGGGGTGTGCATCTCCTTACATCATGGGCAAGTTGAATGCCAACCTTACATTCTCTGGACTAAAATCTAAGCATTTCCCTCGAACCATTGTAAGCCAATTCTTTGGGTCCGGGTTCACACTTTAATCATGGTTCTTGGTGATCCATGCATTGGCCTAGAACTCTTGAACTATTAAGATTCTGACTTGTTGAATGGGGTTGGTGAGAACTTCTCAACCTCTTCTTCGAATCTCATGTCGGATCTCCAGATATTCACCCTTTTTGAGTTTGAAAGGGACCTCGGGGATCACCTTCTTCTTGGCCACGACTTCATAGAAGTGGTCTTGATACACCCTTGAGATGAATATCTCCATCTCCCATGACTCGGAGGTGGAAGTTTTTGCCTTCCCTTTCCTCTTTCTAGAGGTTTCTCTGGCCTTTGGTGCCATAAATGGTTATGGAAAAACAAAAAGCAACGCTTTTACCACACCAAACTTAGAAGGTTTTCTCGTCCTCAAGCAAAAGAAGAAAGAAAAGAGTAGAAGAAGAAGAAATAGACGAGATGGAGGTGGGTTGGTGTTTTGGCCAAGGGGGAGAAGTAGTGTTGACGTTGTGTGAAAATGAGGGAGTGAAGATGGGTTTATATAGGGGTGGAGAGAGGGTTATGGTTCGGCCATATAGGGTTGGTTTGGGAGGGAAAGTGGTTTGAATTTGAATGGTGGGGTAGGTGAGGTTTTATGACGGATGGATATGGATTGGTGAAGCGTTTATGGAGAAGAGGGTAGGATTTGATAGGTGAGGGGTAGGTGTGTATCCTGTGGGGTCCACAGATCCTGAGGTGTCAAGGATTTTTCATCCCTACACCAAGTGGCATGCAAAACGCCCTTTTCTACCATTCCTGGCGTTAAATGCCAGGTTGCTGCCCATTTCTGGTGTTTAACGCCAGCTTCTTGCCCTTTTCTGGCGTTAAACGCCTAGAATGGTGCCAGACTGGGCGTTTAACGCCCATTCTACTACCCTTACTGGCGTTTAAACGCCAGTAAGCTTCTCCTCCAGGGTGTTCTATTTTTCATTCTATTTTTCAGTCTATTTTTGCTTTTTTAATTATTTTTGTGACTTCACATGATCATCAACCTATAGAAAACATAAAATAACATAAGAAAATAGAAATTTAACATAAATAAGTAAAATTGGGTTGCCTCCCAACAAGCGCTTCTTTAATGTCAGTAGCTTGACAGTGGGCTCTCATGGAGCCTCACAGATACTCAGAGCATGATGATGGCCTCTCAATACCAAACTTAGAGTTTGGTTGTGGCCTCCCAACACCAAACTTAGAGTTTAAATGTGAGGATTTTGTTTGACTCTGCATTGAAAGAAGCTTTTCATGCTTATTCTCCATGATTATAGAGGGAGATCCTTGAGCTTTAAACACAAGGGAGTCCTCATTCGCTTGAAGGACCAATTCTCCTCTATCAACATCAGTCACAGCTTTTGCTGTGGCTTGGAAGGGTCTGCCAAGGATGATGGATTCATCCATACACTTCCCAGTCTCTAAGATTATGAAATCAGCAGGGATGTAATGGTCTTCAACATTTACCAACACATCCTCTACAAGTCCATAAGCTTGTTTCCTTGAATTGTCTGCCATCTATAATGAGATTCTTGCATCTTGCAACTCAAAAATTCCTAGTTTCTCCATTACAGAGAGAGGCATGAGGTTTATAGTTGACCCTAGGTCACACAGAGCCTTTTCAAAGGTCATGGTGCCTATGGTGCAAGGTATTGAGAACTTTCCAGGATCTTATCTCTTTTGGAGTAATCTCTGCCTAGTCAAGTCATTCAGTTCCTTGGTGAGCAAGGGGGGTTCATCCTCCCAAGTCTCATTACCATATAACTTGGCATTTAGTTTCATGATTGCTCCAAGGTACTTAGCAACTTGTTCTTCAGTAACATTTTCATCATTTTCAGAGGAAGAATACTCATCAGAGCTCACGAATGGCAAAAGTAGATTCAATGGAATCTCTATGGCCTCGGTGTGAGCCTCAGATTCCCATGGTTCCTCATTAGGGGACTTCATGGGCAGTGGACGTCCATTGAGGTCTTCCTCAGTGACGATCACTGCCTCTTCCTCCTCTCCAGGTTCAGCCGTGTGGGTCATGGTGATGGCCTTGCACTCTCTTTTTGGATTCTCTTCTGTATTGCTTGGAAGAGTACTAGGAGGGAGTTCAGTAACTTTCTTACCCAGCTGACTCACTTGTGCCTCCAAATTTCTAAAGGAGGACCTTGTTTCAGTCATGAAACTTTGAGTGGTTTTAATTATATCAGAGACTACAGTTGCTAATTCAGAGTGGCTCTGCTTAAAATTCTCTGTCTGTTGCTGAGAAGATGATGGAAAAAGTTTGCTATTGCTAAACCTGTTTCTTCCACCATTATTGTTATTGAAGCCTTGTTGAGGCCTCTGTTGGTCCTTGAAAGAACTGAAGATTGATGGTTTAGAAGTTATAGTAAATTCTCGTTGCATGTATAGTTACTAAACCAAGCAATCAACCTTTCTTACAAAAGTTTTGGTTGTCACAAGTAACAAACCCCTTAAAAATTGATAACCGAAGTATTTAAACCTCGGGTCATCTTCTCAAGGAACTGCAGGGAAGTATTTTCTTATTATTGGTTATGGAGATTGTAAATCGAGGTTTTGAAGATGAGGAACAAGTAATTTAAATTTCAATTAAAATAAGTAAAAGACTGTAAAATAAATAAATAACTGTAAAATAAACTTTTGGCAAGGTATAAGAGATTGGAAGTCCTATCCTAGTTATCCTTATCAATGATGATAAAGATTGAATCTTAATTCCACTTAGTTAGCTTTTACTTAAAGTAAAGGAAGGTCAAGTGACTAATTGTTTTGATCTTCGAATCCTAGTTAATCCCTAAGGAAAGATTGGGATTATTGAAGTTCAATTCAATTAGCAAAGATAGCAATTATCGATCATGTTGAGTTTGATAACTTTTGAGTTGCTGATTTCTTAACCAAGACCAAAGGGGAAAAGTAAATCTACTGGAATTAAAATGTCTTCAGATTGGAAGCAACAGTAACTTAAATAAAAGAGAGCCATAATAAACTGAAATACCTCAAATAACATTAATTCAAAGAATAATCTGTAACATAGAAGAATTCATAAGCTAAATTGAGAAGATAAATAAAAAGGAATGTTGAACCTGATAAAAAGATAATCCTGAAAGCAAAAGAAATCCTAATTCTAAATCCTAAAAGAGAGAGGAGAGAACCTCTCCCTCAAAACTACATCTAATTCATGAAAAAGTAACTAATTGGAGACTCTCCTTTGAATGGATCCATTCTCTCACTTCATAACCTCTGATCTGTGCCTTTCGGACTTGGAATTGGGCCAAAAAGGACTTCAGAAATTGCTGGGAGCATTTTCTGTACTTTCTGGTGCGTGGCCTCTGTCACGCGTCCGCGTGGGTCACGCGGTCGCGTCATTTGGAATTTTCCTTGTCACGCGGTCACTTCAGTCATGCGTCCGCGTCATATGCGTTTCGCTTATGGCGCGCGATCGCGTCAATGACGCGGTCGCGTTACTACCATTTCGCGCTGGCATGCGGCCGCGTCGTGCATGCGATCGCATCACTGCCAGTTTCTTCAAAAACTCTGTTTTATGCTTTCCTTCCAATTTTGTATGTTTCCTTTCCATCCTTTAAGTCATTCCTGCCCTTTGAAGATCTGAAACTACTCAACACTTGAATCACGGCATCGAATGGAAGTAAAGGGTAATTAAAATAATTATTTTTAAAGCATAGGAAACATGTTTTTCACATACATCACATAATAAAGAAGGGAAAGTAAAACCATGCAGTTTATATGAATAAGTGAGTGAAGGATTGAATAAATCACTTAAATTAGGTACAAAATATATCATAAAATATGGGTTTATCAACCTCCCCACACTTAAACAATAGCATGTCCTCATGCTAAATCCAAGATAAAGAGTAAGGTAAGGTTGAAGTGGTGGAATCTCACGGAATGCAATCTATTCTAAATGCAACTACCTAAATGAATCATGCAATTCTAATTTTTATTTACTTGTATATAAAACTTACATGTAGTTAAATTAATTCACATTCTCAAGGAATCATATATACATAGCCAAACCTTAGATAATGGTAAAGCAGAGATATATGTTGATGAGCTATTGAACCCTCACTGGATTTTGTGTTTACTCTCTAGTCACTTAGTGTTTATTGGGTTAATCACTCTATTCTTCTTTTTATCCTTACTTTCCATAACTTTGTTCTTCATCTAACCAATCAACAATTATAGAATATATGCATACAAAAATCATGAGGTCTTTAATTAAGGTTGTAATGGGGCCAAGGTAAAGGTAAGGGTATATGTATAAGGCTAAGTGAGCTAATAAGTGAATCCTTGATTAGTCTAAGATCTCACCTAACATACATATTTCGTAAAGCAAAGCTTCTTTACCTATTTTCCCATATTTTTCCCACTTTTTCTGTTACAGGCTCATGCATTAGTTTTAATTTTGTCCTATGTGCATTTGCTTTATTTTGCATTTGGGGAATTCTTTTGTATCCCACTTTTGATTTCACATGAGCATGCTTCCCAAAATTTTTATTTTAAATTATTTTATTCTTTTTAACTTTCTACCCTTTGTTTTTATCATCCATGTTCCCAATAGGTTTCCCACACTTAAACAATACACACTTTCTATCTTAAGCTAACCAAGGATTCAACTTGGGATTTTTATTTTATTTTTCTGCATAAGGCTAGTAATGTGGTTATAAAACAAGAGGGGAATTAAAGGCTCAAGGGGGCTAACAAGGGTGATGTAAAAGGTAGGCTGATTTGGGAATAGTGAGCTAGAATCAAACAATGGCCTCAATCACTTTCTTGGTATGTATCTATATTCTATAATCGGACATATAGATTAAAACAAAGTAAAGAACACCAGAATAAATAAGAAGGGTGGAACACACAGGAATAAAAATTATGGTTTGAATGTAACCATGCAATTAGGCTCAAAACTCATAGGCTGTGTGTTCTCTAACTCAAAAATCATATATCAGTTATATATGTCAAGCAAGTAAAAATTAAGAGTTCCCATTATTCTCAATGTAAATCTTAAGGTGGCTTTAAAGTTCTAGTGTTTCTCCTTGATGAAATGTTGTTAACTAACTAACATGTAATGCTATATATAAGGTGTGGATTGTTTTTATTCTGTCAAAGTCTCTAGTTTACTTCTTTTTTATATTTTTAATTTAAACTAAGTTATCTTATGCTGAAAAGGGTAAACTATACTAATTAATCCACATTTTCTATAACTAATAAGTTAGAATTGCAACTAAACTAAATGGCTAAAATATGAACTAAAGTGCAACATGCAGAAATATAGTAAAAATACATGAAAATAGCAATGTATAAGTACTGAGAAAATAAAAATAAAAGTAAAAATAAAGAGAAAAATACAGAAAAATAATAAAGTAAAAAGAGTCTGTAGTGGTTCACCAAAAATATACGCCAGAGATGGTGACCTCCCCACACTTAAAATGAAGCATTGTCCCTAATGCTCACTCAAGCGGGGTGTGAAGGGGTGTCATCACTGGAAGGATGGGTAGCTGGGGTCTCTGTGGTGGTGGTTGGAGGATCTGCCTGCTGCAGAGGAGGTGCTGACTGAATAGGAACCTCAAGGTCTGCAGCCTGAATCTGATGCGGGGCCTCCTGATGTGATGCAGCCTGCTCTGTGCCTTCCTGCGCAGCCTCTCTCTGTTGATGGGTCTCTGCCTCGTGGTCATCCACCTCCTCTTCAGATGGCTCTGATAGGGTGTCAGGCTCGGAGGGGATGTCGCTTCCAGAACAGATCATCAGCTTCAGGTGCTCATAGCATCGCTTGTTGCGATGCTCAGATCTCTCGTATCACCGCCGGTTACGGTGCTCCATCTAGTCTAGCTGCCGAAACAGGCGGTGCACTAAGTGATAAACTGGCTCTGAGGTAGGTGGAGGTGCAGTGGTGGTAGCAGGGGTAGCTGTAGAGGAAGAGGGGCCGGCAGATGGTGTGGCTGTCTCATCAATAGGAGTGAGGAATTGAGGTCTATAGCCCAAAGCCAGAAAGTTCCTACTATGAGGGATAATTTTCTTGCATTCTGCAGCAGGTGGCTTCTCATCAGCATCCTCCCAAGGCACGTCAGCTCGACGGCCAAGCTGTGTAATTAGATATGGAAAGGGGAGAGTGCCTCAGACGTGGATCCTGACCATGTAGTAGCAAATGAAGCGTGGCAGGTACAGGTTCTTACCCTCCATCACACACCATAGGAGGGTGATCATAGCAGCAGGTAGCTCCGTCTCATGAGTACTCGGCATAATAAAGTTGCTTAGGATATGATGCCATAGCCGAGCCTCATCATTTAAGTAAATTCGCTTGATTCCCTTAGGCATGGTGGTGTTCTAACCTATGACCCATGGAACAATCGGGTCAAGGGCTATCCTTGCCTTGACGGCATCCCAGTCAAACTTCATGAAGTGCATGTCCTCCTCAGCCTGTTAATAACCATATGGCTGATCGGATTTAGGCAGGAGCTTCAGAACATCCTCTATGGCCTTTTCAGTGACCAGTATCTGCTTCCCTCTTAGGTTTACTGCATCTAGGGAAGTTTTGAAGTAATTGCAGTAAAATTCCCTTACCCAAAATGCATTGACCTTAGTCAGGTTTCTCTCAAGGAAGAACCAACATCTTTGTTTGATCTGATCAGAGGTGTATTGCTGGAGTTCTTCTGGGATCTTCAGAGTCCTCTCCAGGTACAGGTTCCTGGAGGTTGCAAACACCGGATACTTTAGCTCGCATTATCGGTTTGCAAACTTAATGGGATCAGTAGCAGTGAGTAGCTGGTCAGCCTTCTCCTGCGGGGTAAAGTATTTCTCCCGCCAGGAGTCATCATGCATGATGTCCAGGATGGACATGGAGGATTCTCCTCTTTTCCGTTTGCCAGTTGTGGCCTTTCCCTTTCCTTTTCTTTGGGTGTCAGACATCCTGAAAAATAGAAAACCAAGATATAGTAAAAACAGGAAAACAAGTAGGTAAATCACAAAGTAAACATATAGTGGCAACGGAGCAGTAGAGTAATGGAAATGAGTTAAGTAAATGAGCATTAAGTATTGAATAGGAGTTAAAAGTCCTAGAAGAAAAATTAACAATCCAAAATGTATTAGAAATTAGGTTAATTAGGAAAACTTATCATCATGCCTTGGTTAGAAGGTTAAAGAGAATAGTGAAAAAACCAGAAGAGATGTTTTGAAAGGTTAGGTTGGTTAGGAATGAAAAAAAGAGTTTAGAAAGTTAAAATTAGTGAATTAGTAAAAAGTGGGTTAGAGTAAGTGGTATGATGAATATTTTCTAAGTAACAAGCATTCTCAATTAGAAGCTACAGTTAACTCATATCCAAACAAGGGAATCAGGTTGATGATGAATCAAAAATTAGAAGCTAAACATCAAAAATGCAGATTATGAACCAGGAAATCAAAAAGAATAAGAAAGCTTGCCCTGGTATTCATGAATTGGGTGGGTAAAAGCAGAGTAAAGCAGAGTTCAAAGTGCCAAAACCAAGACATGAATGGAAACAAAACAGTTTACAGAAAATTGGGCAGCATTCCGGCTAAAATTGGATGTTCCCAGAAAATAAACAGTAACAGGACAGTTCATATGAATTAAAACAAATTGCAATTAGGTATGAACAAGAAAAACATTCATAATAGCAGCATGATCAGTACGAACAGCATACGAACAATACTAACAGCACAGCAACAGTGGAATTGCGAAAATTATAAAACAAGAAGCACGAACAGCGCAATTAAACAGGCCTAAATCCATTAATCATATCCTAGGCTACCTAACCACCTAGAATCCACTACAACATGCATATCTAACTAGCCTAATAATGAACATAAACAGAAAAATATGTAATTAATGGAGAATTGAAAGAAGGGTGGCGCTCGGCGGAACCTGGTAGGCGTATGAATGAAAGTGGGTCAGAGGGATGGCTGAGGGATGGTGGTGGCGACGGCAGACGTGGCGGAGGATGGTGGTTGGCGCGGCGGTGGTTGTTCGGAGGCAGGGGGTTTCGGGTAGGTTAATGGGGGTAGGGGTGAAGGGGGAAGGAAGGGAAGGGGGGCATGGGTGGTGGGTGGTGGTCATGGAGGTGGGCAGTAGTGGTGGAGGGAAGAAGAGGAGAGAAGGAGAAGAGAGAGGGGAAGGGAGAAGGGGTGGCGCGGCAGCGGTGTCTGGGTGGTCGAAGGTGGCGGCTGGAAGTTGGTGGTGGTGGCTGGAAGTGGGTGGTGGTGGCTGGTTTGCAGAGAAGAGAGGAAGGAGAAGCGGTTGGGGTTCGCGTGACTAGGGGGTTATCAAATTTAAATCCATGCGATCGCGTGGGGTACGCGGTCGCGTGGCTGGGGTAGGATGGGAGTTGACGCGATTGCGTGAGTGATGCGATTGCATGGAATGGGGAAAAGGATGAGTGACGCGGCCGCGTGAGGCATGCGACTGCGTCGCTGGAAATTGTGCTAAACGCGCGATTCCAGCGTCGTTTCAGCGCAACTCTCTGTCTCCCTTGGGGTGTTGTGCAATCCATGCGACACAATCGCATCGCTCACGCTGTCATGTGGGATTGATGTTGTGCAAGTGACGTGATCGCATTAGGGACACGATCGCGTGGGTCATTTTGTGCGAAACGCATAACAGCCGCACGATTCCAGCCCAACTTTCTGGGCGTTGGATCCTTACGCCGATTTCCAGGTCACGTGGCCACGTGAATGACGCGGACGTGTGGGGGTTATTTTTCGCAACTGACGCGATCGCATGAGTGATGCGGTCGCGTTGCACGCCCTTTCTCTTTTTTTTTAATGCAGGTATGCAATTATGCAGTATGCAATGCGAATGAATAATATTCAGGTTCAATTGAAAAGGAAAACAAAAATAAATAACACGAAATAAAACTGAAAAAGAAACGACCATACCATGGTGGGTTGTCTCCCACCTAGCACTTTTAGATAAAGTCCTTAAGTTGGACATTGGATGAGCTTCCTGTTATGGCGGCTTGTGCTTAAATTTATCCAGAAATCTCCACCAATGCTTGGAATGCCAATAGCCTCTGGGGTCCCAAACTAGGCATGTAAAGCTTCTGAGCAGCTTCAAACAGATTCTCAGGCTCCCGGGGTGACGAATGTCAGAATAGATTCCAGGATCCCAAACTTTGCTTTTAAATCCGCTTTTGTCTTGATCTATATTTTTTCATCCGGGCGGTTTAGAAAGTAGATTTTCACCAAGATGACCAAACATTTTCTGAGATCCATTCGATTGATCATGATGCCAATCCGTGCACTTCGAGTTGAAGCGTGGAACCTTATTGAACCTTGTG
Organism: Arachis hypogaea; assembly: GCF_003086295.3. Taxonomy (NCBI): domain Eukaryota; kingdom Viridiplantae; phylum Streptophyta; class Magnoliopsida; order Fabales; family Fabaceae; genus Arachis; species Arachis hypogaea. Next base: position 47,549,016 of record NC_092049.1, on the reverse strand, counting down.
CATCAGCTCTGAGTACGAGCCATTTCCCTCTTACTCTTAAAGCCGCAGAGAGCTCTAAGCTGGCCATCTGTTTCAAGCAAACCATATTCAAGTGGGAAAATAAAGCTAAAGGTTAAGGATTGTACCCACTTGAAGCTTGTATTGGGTGGTAATGGCCTTGGGGTAGGTGTTTCCAGTGGTTCTGTGAGTTCTACTCCCTTGTGCTCTTTTGTGAATTTCTTCACTTCCTTGTAGACTTCTTCAATTGCATCCATGTCCTGATCAAAGCCTTCTATGTCTTCCTCGTCACTTAATAAACGGGAGGTTGAGAGAAATCTACCTCCGCATCATCTTCGTATTCACTTGGGAAAGATTCTTCGATCTTAGAGAATTAACTTGCTGATGCAAGTTCATTACTGGAAGAACTTGACTTGAGATTATCATCATCAAGGAAACTTGCTTCTTGGATTATTCCGTCTAGTTCTTCATAAAAGACTTGCTTTGGGAGTTGTGCACTATCCTCCTTAGCATCAATTGTAATGTTTTTGATAGAATTCTCCATAACTCTGGACTCCCATGGAAGTTCAGCATCTCCTAAGTCTTCAACCAACTCTTCTTCGTTTACAATGACAGCTTCCTCTACTTGTTCCAGTACGAAGTCATGCCCTATTTTGTCCACTGGAGTTTCTAGTATCTCCTTCATGCTACGCTCTTCTTTAGATTGTCCACATGGGGCTGTGGGAGGTCCTTGAATGTTCGAACGTCTAGAAGATAATTGACTTACAGCTTGATCCAGTTGATGAAGGGTTGTTTGGAGTTGATCTACTTTCTCCTTGAGGCGAACCTCTGATTCTCGGGGTGATGAATTTGGACGTGGTACATGGGGAAGTGGTGGTGTTTGGGAGTAATTGGATTAGAATTGGGGTAAATGAGGATAATATGGTGGTGAATGGTGAAAAGGAGCTTGTGAATGTGGTAGTTCGAAGTTATGTTGAGAGGATGGCCTATAAGCACGGGGTGGGGCTTGTTGGTAACTACAAGGTTGTCCACCATGTCTATTGGCTTGGTATGCATTGTAGAATGGTCTTTGTCCATGATATCGTGGAGGGTGTTATTGCCTAAAGGGTTGATCAGATCCTCTTGGCTCCATCCATCTTTGATTGCTCTGACCTTGATGCATGTTCCTGTTATAACTTTTACTCCTTTCAACAACATTAGAACCAAACTCAAAGCGAGAGAGGTGAGAATTCATAGTAGCTAATGGAAATAAAAAGGGAAAATAAAGACAAATAAACAAGTAAAAGAAAAATATTTATAATAACCAATAATAAGGCACACGATTGTAGTTCCCCGGCAACGGCGCCATTTTGAAAGAACTGAAGATTGATGGTTTAGAAGTTATAGTAAATTCTCGTTGCAAGTATAGTTACTAAACCAATCAATCAACCTTTCTTACAAAAGTTTTGGTTGTCACAAGTAACAAACCCCTTAAAAATTGATAACCGAAGTATTTAAACCTCGGGTCGTCTTCTCAAGGAACTGCAGGGAAGTATGTTCTTATTATTGGTTATGGAGATTGTAAATCGGGGTTTTGAAGATGAGGAACAAGTAATTTAAATTGCAATTAAAATAAGTAAAAGATTGTAAAATAAATAAATAACTGTAAAATAAACTTTTTGCAAGGTATAAGAAATTGGAAGTCCTATCCTAGTTATCCTTATCAATGATGATGAAGATTGAATCTTAATTCAACTTAGTTAGCCTTTACTTAAAGTAAAGGAAGTTCAAATGACTAATTGTGTTGATCTTCGAATCCTAGTTAATCCCTAAGGAAAGATTGGGATTATTGAAGTTCAATTCAATTAGCAAAGATAGCAATTATCGATCATGTTGAGTTTGATAAGTCCTGAGTTGCTGATTTCTTAACCAAGACCAAAGGGGAAAAGTAAATCTACTGGAATAAAAATGTCTTCAGATTGGAAGAAACAGTAACTTAAATAAAAGAGAGCAATAATAAACTGAAATACCTCAAATTACATTAATTCAAAGAATAATCTGTAACATTGAAGAATTTATAAGCTAAATTGAGAAGATAAATAAAAAGGAATGTTGAACCTGATAAAAAGATAATCCTGAAAGCAAAAGAAATCCTAATTCTAAATCCTAAAAGAGAGAGGAGAGAACCTCTCCCTCAAAACTACATCTAATTCATGAAAAAGTAACTAATTGGAGACTCTCCTTTGAATGGATGCATTCCCTCACTTCATAACCTCTGATCTGTGCCTTCTGGACTTGGAATTGGGCCAAAAAGGACTTTAGAAATTGCTGGGAGCATTTTTTGTACTTTCTGGTGCGTGGCCTCTGTCACACATCCGTGTGGGTCACACGGTCGCATCATTTGGAATTTTTCTTGTGACGCGGTCGCTTCAGTCATGCGTCCGCATCATATACGTTTCGCTTATGGCGTGCGATCGCGTCAATGACGCGGTCGCATCACTACCATTTCGCGCTGGCATGCGGCCGCATCGTCAATGCAATCGTGTCACTGCCAGTTTCTTCAAAAACTCCGTTTTATGCTTTCCTTCCAATTTTGTATGTTTCCTTTCCATCCTTTAAGTCATTCCTGCCCTTTGAAGATCTGAAACTACTCAACGCACGAATCACGGCATCGAATGGAAGTAAAGGGTAATTAAAATAATTATTTTTAAAGCATAGGAAACATGTTTTTCACATACATCACATAATAAAGAAGGGAAAGTAAAACCATGCAATTTATATGAATAAGTGAGTGAAGGATTGAATAAATCACTTAAATTAGGCACAAAATATATCATAAAATATGGGTTTATCAGTCTTTCCATGAGAGATTTGGATGATTTCTCCATGAAGGATTATAGGTGTTTCCATAGGGTTCTCCCATGTAATTCACCTCTTCCATTACTGGGTTCTCAGGATCATAAGCTTCTTCTTCAGATGAAGCTTCCTTTGTACTGCCTGGTGCAGCTTGCATTCTAGACAGACTTCGAGAAATCATATTGACTTGCTGAGTCAATATTTTTTTCTAAGCCAGTATGGCATTCAGAGTATCAATCTCAAGAACTCCTTTCTTCTAATTTGTCCCATTATTCACAGGGTTCCTTTCAGAAGTGTACATGAATTGGTTATTTGCAACCATTTCAATGAGTTCCTGAGCTTCTGCAGGCGTCTTCTTCAGATAAAGAGATCCTCCAGTAGAGCTGTCCAATGACATCATGGACAGTTCATATAGACCATCATAGAAAATACCTATGATGCTCCATTCTGAAAGCATGTCAGAAGGACACGTTCTGATCAATTGCTTGTATCTTTCCCTAGCTTCATAGAGGGATTCACCTTCCTTCTGTCTGAAGGTTTGGACTTCCACTCTAAGCTTACTCAATTTTTGAGGTGGAAAGAATTTTGCCAAGAAGGCATTAACTAGCTTTTCCCAAGAGTTCAGGCTTTTTTTAGGTTGTGAATCCAACCTTGTTCTAGCTCTGTCTCTTACAGCAAAGGGAAAAAGCATAAGTCTATAGACCTCGGGATCAACCCCATTGGTCTTGACAGTGTCACAAATTTGCAAGAATTCAGCTAAGAACTGATGAGGATCTTCCAATGGAAGTCCATGAAACTTGCAATTCTGTTGCATCAGAGAAACTAATTGAGGCTTAAGCTCAAAGTTGTTTGCTCCAATGGCAGGGATTGAGATGCTTCTCCCATAGAAGTCAGGAGTAGGTGCAGTAAAGTCACCAAGCACCTTCCTTCCATTGTTGTTGTTTTCGGCTGCCATATCTTCTTCTTGTTTGAAAAGCTCTGTTAGGTCCTCTATAGAGAGTTGTACTTTAGCTTTTCTTAGCTTTCTATTCAAGGTACTTTCAGGGTCAGGATCAGCTTCAACAGGAATGCCATGTCCTTGCTCCTGCTCATATGAAAAGAGAGAAGAAGAAAATATAGAATCCTCTATGTCACAGTATAGAGATTCCTTGAGGTGTCAGAGGAAAAGAAGAATAGAAGGAGGAGGTAGAGAAGAGATAATTCGAACTTATCAAGGGAGATAGAGTTCGAATTGCTTATTGAAGAGGGGTGCTAGTCCTTAAATAGAAGAGTGTGAAAAGAGGGGAAGAATTCTCGAAAATAAATTAAAAAGATTTTGAAAAAAATTAAAAGAAATTTGAAAATTTGATTGATGATTTTTGAAAAAGATTTCAAAATTAGAAATAAAAAAGATATGATTGAGACTTAATTTTGAAAAAGATGTGATTGAAAAGATATGATTGAGAAGATATGATTGAAAATCAAAATAAAAAAAGGAAAGTTTTAAAATTAAAGTTGATTACTTGACTGACAAGAAATTAGAATATATGATTCTAGAATTAAAACTTTTGATCCTTTCTTAATAGGTAAGTAATAACATGAAAATTTTGAATTAAATTACTAATTGAAGCAAGGATTTTCGAAAATAATAATAAAAAATGGAAAGAAATTGATTTTGAAAGGATATGATTGAAAATATATGATTTGAAAAAGATTTGATTTTGAAAAATTATGAATATTTGAAAAAAATTTGAATTAAAAGCAAAATCTTCCCTCTTATGTCATCCTGGCGTTAAACGCCCTGAATGGTATCCATTCTGGCATTTAACGCCCAAAATGCTACCCTGCCTGGCGTTCAAACGCCAGTTTTCCTTCTTCACTGGGCGTTTTGAACGCCCAGCTTTTTCTGTGTAATTCCTCTGCTGCATGTTCTGAATCTTCAATTCTCTGTATTATTGACTTGAAAAGACATAATTTTGAAAAATTTTTGGATTTTTAATGATGAGGAACAATCAAAATGCAATTAAACATGGAAAACTAAGATCAAATACATAATGCATGCAAGGCACCAAACTTAAAAGTTTGTATACTAAGGACTATAACAATTTGAAAAATGCATGTGAGAAACAACTAAACACACAAAACAAGAGAATTTAAAGATTAGAGCAAGGAAATCATCAATAACATCTTGAAGATCAATGACGAACATAATGCATGTAATTTTCGAAAATTAGAAGAATAAAGACATGCAATTGACACCAAACTTAAAATTAGACACTAGACTTAAACAAGAAACGTAGAATATTTTTTATTTTTATGGTTTTTTAAAAATTTTTTTGTGATTTTTTGAAAATTGAGTGGAAAAGAAAATAAAGGGATTCAAAATTTTTAATAAGAATTCTAGGAATCATTGCAATGCTAGTCTAAGACTCCGGTCTAGGAATTAGACATGGCTTACTAGCTAGCCAAGTTTTGAAAGAAAGCTCCAGTCCAAAACACTCGACATGGCCAATGGCCAGCCAAGTATTAGCAGATCATTACTTTCAACAAATTGATAGAAATCAACAAGCTCTTGTGATGATAAGTTGAAACCTCGGTCCAAAAGATTAGACATGGCTTCACAGTCAGCCATACTTCAACAAATCATCATGAAACTCTAGAATTCATTCTTAAAAATACTGAAGAACAAAATAGAATTTTTTTTTGTATTTTTCAAAAAATTTTTTTGAAAATAAAAAGTAAAAAGCTTAAACATAAAATAAAATTACCTAATCTAAGCAACAAGATGAGCCGTCAGTTGTCCAAACTCGAACAATCCCCCGCAACGGCGCCAAAAACTTGGTGCACAAAATTGTGATCATCAATGGCACCAACAACTTGGTACGCACAATTGTAATCTCAACTCTTTATCACAACTCCGCACAACTAACTAGCAAGTGCACTGGGTCGTCCAAGTAATAAACCTTATGTGAGTAAGGGTCGATCCCATGGAGACTGTCGGCTTGAAGCAAGCTATGGTCATCTTGTAAACCTCAGTCAGGAAGATTCAAATGGTTATGGAGATTTGATAATTAAAAGATGGATAAAATATAAAATAAAGATAGAGATAGAGATACTTATGTAATTCATTGGTAGGAATTTTAGATAAGCGTATGAAGATGCTTTGTTCCTCTTGAACCTCTGCTTTCCTATTTCCTTCATCCAATCATTCATACTCCTTTACATGGCAAGCCTTATGTTGGGCATCACCGTTGTCAATGGCTACTTCCCATCCTCTCAGTGAAAATGTTCCAAATGCGCTGTCACCGCACGACTAATCATCTGTCGGTTCTCAATCATGATGGAATAGGATCCATTGGTCCTTTTACGTCTGTCACACGCCCAACGCTCACGAGTTTGAAGCTCATCACAGTCATCCCTTCCCAGATCCTACTCGGAATACCACAGACAAGGTTTAGACTTTCCGGATCTCAGGAATGGCCGCCAATTGATTCTAGCCTATACCACGAAGGTTCCAATCTTAGATTAGAAACCCAAGAGATACACATTCAAGCCATTGCTAGTAGAACAGAGGTGGTTGTCAGGCACATGCTCATAGGTGAGAATGATGATGAGTGTCACAGATCATCACATTCATCAAGTTGAAGAACGAATGGATATCTTAGAGAAGAAGTAGGCGTGAATTGAATAGAAAACAGTAGTAATTGCATTAATTCATAAAGAACAGCAGAGCTCCACAACTTAATCTATGGTGTGTAGAAACTCCACCGTTGAAAATACATAAGAACAAAAGGGTCTAGGCATGGCCGTGAGGCCAGCCCCCAAACGTGAAAAGGTCTATCAAAGTATGATCAAAGTATATCAAAGTATCATAGCAAAAGGTCCTATTTATAGAAAACTAGTAGCCTAGGGTTACAGAAATAGGTAATTAATGCAGAAATCTTCTTCCGGGCCCACTTGGTGTGTGCTTGGACTGAGCATTGAAGCTTCCATGTGTAGAGACTTTTTTTGGAGTTAAACACCAGCTTTTGTGCCAGTTTGGGCGTTTAACTCCAGCTTTTGTGCCAGTTCTGGCGTTTTGACGCCAGAATTCTTAAGCTGACTTGGAACGCCTGTTTGGGCCATCAAATCTCGGGCAAAGTATGGACTATTATATATTTCTGGAAAGCCCAGGATGTCTACTTTCCAAAACAATTGAGAGCTCGCCAATTAGGCTTCTATAGATCCAGAAAATCCACTTCGAGTGCAGGGAGGTCAGAATCCAACATCATCTGCAGTCCTTTTTCAGCCTCTGAATCAGATTTTTGCTCAGGTTCCTCAAATTCAGCCAGAAAATACCTGAAATCACAGAAAAACACACAAACTCGTAGTAAAGTCCAGAAAAGTGATTTTTATTTAAAAACTAATAAAAATATAATAAAAACTAACTAAAACATACTAAAAACAATGCTAAAAAGCGTATAAATTATTCGCTCATCAATCACTTTGAAGATGGGTGTCAAAACAAAGTGTGGGATCCCGGATCGCACAAGAAAAATCAACTTTGGGAGCTCATGGTTTGTGAAGAACTCCATCAAAGCTTGAAGATATTAACATTGAAGAATGGAGCTTATTGGAGCTCCCCATAAGTCCAACTTAAGGACAATAAACAAAAGTGCTAGGTGGGAGACACCCCACCATGGTAAACTCTTTCCACTCTCTTTTAGATTTGGTTAATAAGTGATTTGAGTTGCCATTGTAGGTAGTTTTTGTTATTTTCTATACTCTTATGCATTTTGCTTTTATTGATAGGTTGTTTGTTGCATTCATGCTTTAATTAGAATAGTTGTTGTTAGATTGCATTTTGTTTGTAGTATAAGTTTCGTTTTTAGTGTATTTGAAAAATTTTCAAAAACCAAAAAGATTTATTGTTGAATTTAATTTTGATTGTTTTAGAATGCTTATAGATTAGGAGAATGCCCTGTTTTTTAAAAAATAAAAAAAAATAAAAAATAAAAACGAGCATCGGTGCCCAAGCGCGCTGTGTGCGCGCGCGCCGTTGTGGTTTCACAACTCCTAGTACTAAAACCCGAGAGTTGTGCCCACTTTATGCCTACTTTGTGCTAGGCGATCCGCGCGTAAGCACGCATGGCGCGTGCGCGCGGATTGTTTTTATTGCATCCGCGCCCAAGCACGCATGGCGCATATACACGGATTTGCACCCTGTTTTTCCCCTTTCTCCTTCTTTCTTCTTTTCTTCTTCTTTCTTTCTACTTTTTTTTTTCTTTTTCTTCTTCCTCCTCTCCTGAAAAAAATTTTTTTCCTTTAAAAAAAATAAAATAAAATAAAATAAAAAGAAAAATAAATAAAAAAATAATAAAAAAATTTCTTTTCTTCAATTTTCTTTTATTGCATTTGCTTATTTTCATTTATTGCATTTTAATTTTGTTTTAATACCTTGTTCTTATTTTATTTTCCAAGTTTCTTATTTTAATATTGGTGTTGAATTCTTTTACTCAATTGTTGAGAATTTCTTGGTTAATCTTGGTGCTTCGTGACTTGTTTGGCATTAATTGTAATATTTTCTCTACACACAAGATTAGTGCTTTAGTCCTTCCTGACTCATGATCCCTTGTTTTTATACCTCATCATCATTGAGTTAGGATGGGACCAAATGCTCTCATGCTTATCACTAATCTTGTTTGTGTCAATTATTGATTAAACTTGATGCAACATGCTCTTCATGTCATGTACCCATGCTTTGACTTTACTCTTGCATCAAGTATTAGTTAATATGCCTTTGCTTGAATTGCTTTCTCACTCACATGTTGTAGCTACCATGTATTTCAGAACCTTACTCTTATTTGGCATTAGCCCCTACCTATGTTCTACTTGCTTTGCTATCTTTGTTGTAGGCATAATTTTCTTTCTTTTTCTTTCCTTTTAGGTTGGCCACCAAATGAAGGAAAGGAATGAGAAAGCTTCTAAATGAGGCAACAAACAAGTCCACCCGCACAACCTTCTGAAGGAGCTCATCAATTAGAGCAACCCGTCCACCTTGCTCTTCCTTGCACGCACTGAGGACGGTGCAAATTTCTAAGTGTGGGGAGGTTGTCCGACCGATCTCCATGGGTAACAATTTCCTTTCAACACCAATTTTTCAATTTTTGCCTTTGTTAGATTAGTTGTTGCATTGCATGATAGGTTGCATGTTAGTTAGAATTTGTATATATTTCATCATTTCATTTTATGTTAGGACTACTTGGTTAGGGTGATGATTTCTTTTCCAAGAAAAATTGTTTTAGGTCACCCTACCAATTTGAAAAAAAAAAATTGTGACAAACTTGCTTGAAGAATTTATTTTGGAACATGGTTTTTGAGTTAAGAACACAAGCATGTGAGTTTTGAGCCCAATTGTGTGGTTACATCATATAACCACTTATTTTCATTCTTGTGTGCATTATTCTTTTTCTATGATTGTAATCTTTGATTTGTTTGATTCTTTATGTCCATTATTCCATGTATACATGCATTTATATGATTGAGGCCGTCATTTCATCTAGCTCACTTACCCAAATAGCCTACCTTTCATCAACCATTGTTAGCCAATTTGAGCCTATTTAATTCCTTTTGTTCTTAATTGTAGCATATCACTACCCCTAAGTGAAAAACAATAAATATCCCTTAATTTGGATTTTTGATTAGCTTAGGCTAGTGAGAGTGTGTATCATTTGGGTATGAGAAACTTGGGACATTGGTTGAGGTAAAAGTGTGATTTTTATTTTTGTTGAAAATATTGGGAATTGGGTACATATTCATGCACTATATGTAAAACCATATGCATTGATACGTTTGTATATACTTTAGAAAAAAAATGATAAAGAAAAAAAAAAAAACACACACACACACACACACACACACACATATATATATATATATATATATAAAGAAAAAAATATAAAAAAAGAAAAAATAGAAAAAGAAATAAAAAGGGGACAAAAATGCCCCAAAGTAAAGTTCAATAAAAATCAATGCATATGGAATGTGAATTAAAAAGAATGCATGAGTGTGTGAAAAAGTGGGAATCATGGGTAGCTAGGCATTGTACTAGAATTGTATAGGTTGTTATATGTGTTTGGTGAGAGCTTAGGTTAATCAAAGATTCAAATTCCAAGCTCACTTGACCATATGCATCCTACCTTGACCCTAGCCCCATTACAACCTATGAATAAGTCCTCATGATGAATGTATGCATGCATTGAATAACTGTTGATTGTTAGATAAAAAATAAATCTTAGAAAGCATGATTAGAAGAGAGTTGAGTGATCAACCCTATACACTAGAGCGATTAGAGCGGACACACATCCGGTGAGGGTTCGATGCTCAATTCCTTGTTCCCGGCTTTCATGAGCTTTTCTTCTTGCAAGTCTACTTGTACTTCATTTTTATATTTGAATTGGTAGGATTCATGAATCATCATATGATCTTAGCCCTACTTGTTTATACATGCTCTTGGGGATTGATTTACTTTTAACCAAGTAGATAGAGTCATATTGCATTTAGTTGCATGCATATAGATAGGTGCATATAGTTTATTTGCATTGAATAAATGTTCATACCCTTTTCTTGTCCTTCTTTATTCTTAGCATGAGGACATGCTTGGTTTAAGTGTGGGGAGATTTGATAAACCCTGATTTTATGGTTTATCTTGTGCTTAATTTTGGGAATTTTTTCACCTTTTCTCGCATTTATTCAATGAAATAGCATGGTTTTGCAATTCTTCCTTGATTTGTGCTTAAATGTGAAAACATGCTTTTTAGGCCCTAAAATTAGTGATTCTAATTCACTTTAATTCTATTCGATGTCTTGATGTGTTTGTTGCGTGATTTTAGGTTCATAAGGCAAGTATTGGTTGGAAGAAGTGAGGAGAAAAGCATGCAAATTGGGAGAACTCATGAAGAAATCAAGGAACCGTAAAGCTGTCAAGCCTGACCTATTTGCACTCAATCGACCATAACTTGAGCTACAGAGGTCCAAATGAAGCGGTTCTAGTTGCGTTGGAAAGCTAACATCCGGGGCTTCAAAATGATATAAAATTTGCCATATTTTGCCTGACGCATAGGGGCGCGCATGCGCCATGTACGCGCGCGCGCCGATGGAGCACGTGGGTCCACTAAAGAGAAATCGTGGCCAGCGATTTCTAGCTCATTTTGGGCCCAATCCAACTTATTTCTGATGCTATTGAACCCAAGGATTGAGGGGGGAATGAACCAAGGAGTCATAGTTTAGTTTTCATCATATTTTAGGGTAGAATTCTAGAGAGAGAAGCTCTCCCTTCTCTCTAGAATTTAGGGTAGTTTAGGTTTAATTTTCTTGAATCTCACTTTTAATTCTTGTTTTGATTTAGTTTTCCTTTCAATTTCTTGTTGTTACATCTTAATCTTCTTTGTTTCTCTTGTTCAATTCCTTTATTTTGTTACTTTTATGTCGATGAACCCTTGTTGGATTTCCATTTTCTTTCAATGCAATTTTATGTTTCCATGCTCTTTGATGTTGATCATGATTGTTATTATTGATTTCTTGTTCATGATAGTTATGGGTTCTTTTAATTCTTGCATTTTATGATGTTTACTTTTATTGCACACTAGGTGTTTGATAGAATGTTTCCTTTATTTTTTGATTAGTTCTCTTTACTCTTGGCCTAGGCTAAGGGAATTGAGTAACCTTGAGTCATTGGGTCTCATTGAATTGGTGATTTGAGAACCCTTGGTAATCAATTTAATACTCATTGACGCCAACCCACTACTAATCTAATTAGTAGGTAGGTTTGGAGTTATGGGTTGATGTAATCAAACCTATTTGACGTACTTCAAGCCTAGGAGTAGATATTACGTACTTAAAGCTTTTGGAGGTAGACTTAATAGGTTGGTACCTCATAATTATCAATATATGGTTTGTTGACAAGGATGGTGATCAAAATTTCCCATGTCTTATCCAAGAGTAATTTTCCTTTATTTTGTTAGTTAATTGTTCATTTACTTTTCTTGCCATTTATTTTCTTGCCCAATTATCAACCAAACCCCCCTTGCTCTTCATAGCCAATAATTGACCACTTCATTGCAATTCCTTGTGAGATGACTTGGAGTCCAAATACTCCGGTTAATTTCATTGGGGTTTGTACTTGTGACAACTCAAATTTTTTATGTGGGAATTGTTTGTTGGTTTAGAACTATGCTTACAACGAAGTTCTTATTTCTAGAAGAGAAATTCTAAACCATCGAGCAAAATTCATTCATCACCTTCCCTGGTTATACCTTCTAGGACTAGTTGCTCTTCCATGACTCATTTTCTTTTTAGTTCATCCAAGGTCTCACACTTGGTTACTTATTTCTTAGTTTGTTTGATAATCCATCTTCGCCTTGGTCTCTCTCATTGTTTTTGCACAACTCACAGTGACTCTTATGGGGACAAACTCTACTTTTATTTATGTTAAAATGAAGATGTGAAATACATGGCATTTTCTTTCTTGAAAAAAACTCATAAAGATTTCAAACAGGCATTAAAACTAAGCATAAAGCATAAACTATCCTAGCATGACTATTTATTCAAAAAGTAAATAAAGCAAAAACTTAAACAAGAATTCAGAAGTTGGAAAGTGTCAACCATGGGACTCAACAACCTTGAACAGCTTCATCTTTAGTTCATTGGCCCCTTCCCTTTGTCCTTCTTCTTGGAGGGGGAAGAGCCACCTTCATCTGGCTTGGAGGAACCTTCTTGTGCTTTGGCATCCTTGGGCTTCCAAAATCCTGCCCTCGTCATATAATTCCTTTCATCCTCCTTATGTTTGGCCAGGATTTCCTCTTGTCTTGCACTTAGCTCTTCCATTCCTTGCATGAAGGTTGGATATCCTGGGTTTAGAGCGGCTACGGCATTACACAAGTGATTCAGCTTCGCTTGTATGTTGATGTCATACTACCTCCTGGATATGATTCTGGCATCATAGAGATGTCTAAATTCGGCCAAGTTCCTCTGTTGCCATTTGCCTTGCTCTACTATTTTGTCCAGTGCACTTCACACCTCTCCCCAGTCAAATTGTTCTTGCTGCTCCTTGAGATCCTCAAAACCCCTTGGAGTTATTGAGTGTTTTGGTTGACTTGGCTCCATTGTTGTTGTTGAGTTTGCTTGAGTTGATTGACATCTTCCCTCAAGTGGTGTAGATATCCCTTCATTTGGTGTACATCTCCTTGCAGTTGCTCCCAGTTGAATCCCTCTGGAAATTGCTGATATTGGTATTGTGGTGGTGGTTGAAGTGCCAGGAATTGAGGTTGCTCTTCTGCCTCTTCTTGTTGTTGTTGTTGTTGTTGTTGTTGTTCATGGGCATGAGTTCTTCGTTCTTTGACCCTGTGGGGTGGTAAACAGCCACCACTTTGGCCATCTTTTTGGCAGTTATGAACTTGTCTTGCTTCAAGCACTTCATCAATGATCTTTTCAACTCCAGCCTCATCACATAGCCTCTGTATAATGCTGGAAAATGCCAACCTTGTGTTGTCACTGGTGCTTTTTAGCACTTTGTTGATGTTGTTGGCAATCATCTCCCCCATGTTGATGTTCTCTCCTTTCATGATGCTGTAGATGAGTACAGCTCTCTCCTTGGTCACCTTTGAAGTGTTGGATGTGGGGATTAGGGACCTCCTCACAAATTCTAGCCACCCTCTATCTTGGGGGCTCAAATCTCTTCTCCTCAATTGATTGGGTATCCCATCCTTGTCATTGATCCAACACACATGCATCACACAAATCTCATTCAGGATCTCATCAAACCCAGGGTCTTGCTGCTTCAGTCTTTCTTCATAGCTCCGAGTGGAGCTTGTCCTCTTCAACATTAGCATTCTTTCTATGCTCGAGGGACTGTAGTCAATGGACTTCCCCCTTACATAGCTAATGTAGCCATAGTGTTGCCCTGGTTGAGGCACTACGTTGGCATAAAATTCCCTCACCAAGCTCTCTACCACTTTCCTTGGTGGGTTGCATCTCTATTGTTGACCTCAACGTTGATTTCAATGTGCTCGTTCCTCCCTAATTGGAATCCAACTTCTGGAATGATCTCCCTCTCACTCACCCAACCATAGAATTAATTTTGGTTGAATGCGGAGAGGAACTTGTAGTCATTGAAGGAACTTGAGGATCCAGAGGTTGGTTCCTTGACTTTTCTTTTCTTTGAGGCTGATCTTTTTGGTGGTGCCATGAGGTTGAGAGAGTGTGTTTGAGAGTGAAATGGGGGTTGCAAGAAAGAGCAACCAAAACAAGATTTTGCTCGAACAACAAACTTAGGACTTGATTTTCTCAATCAAGAAAAAAACAAAAAGAAAGAAAGTATGGAAAGAGATGGTAAAAGATGAACAGAGAAAGGAAGGTGAGGGCTGTATGCTCTTCGTGTGTGATTGGGGTTGTTGAAGTGGAATAGGAGATGGTGAAGTGAGGTTTTTATAATGGGTGAATGTTGTGGTGGGAAGGGTGGGAAATAAAAAGGGTTAAATGTTTTCCCACTTGGGGAGTGGCGCCTAGTGTGGGAAGAGGCGCCAACTCTTTTCTCACTGTATCTTCTGCGTGTGTTGAGTTCCAAAGTGTAAGTACACTTTGACTTCCTTGCTTTCTGAGTTGTTTACTATGTAGGCCCCGTCTTCTCTCCTGAAATGAAACTGAACCCATTAGTAATGACAGAAGAACCCTTTCACATTCCTTCTCATCAAGAGTGAATTGGATTGCAACTGATGGGTGTCCCTTGGGACACCAAACTTAATTCTTTGGCATCTTAATAATTGGTTTCATCATTGTGTATTTAATGTGTTCATAAGAGTGGAATAACATCAATCTTTTCATTTTCTTTTGATTCAAATTTCTCTGAACTCATTAAACCACATTCATGTTCTTACCCAAAGCATTAAGTGCTTTCAAACTGGGTGACTTGTGCTACTAGATGATTCTTGGTGGTGGCCACACCAAACTTAATCCTTGGGCTTACTCTTCAAATCAAGATATAAATTATTTGTGCACCTAGATTAAGTTGGTGAGAGGCCATACCAAACTTAGCAATTTAGCTAGTCCTCAGCCCATTCACTCATCATGATCTATGCCTTCATCAAGTTGTAATTCCGAAAAAAAATGTAAAGAAAATCTAGCTACCAAAGCTAAAATCAACTTTCTAATCTGCATTTGTAAACTAATCCTAATATGGTAATGTAAGATAAATGGGAGACTGAAAATCAAAAAGGATAAAGTGTTGGGGTTCCTCCCAACTAGCGCTTCTTTATTGTCATTAGCTTGACATTCCTTCATCTTCAGCTGAGCTTGTAGCTCACTCCCTACTCCTCTAAGGAGCCTCCCAAGTAGTGTTTGAGTCTATGGCCATTGACAGTAAAAGTTCTCTGAGTCTTGTCCTCCATGAGCTCCACATGACCATAGGAAAACACCTTGAGTATGGTGAAAGGTCCTGACCATCTAGATTTCAGTTTTCCAGGGAAGAACTTGAGTCTTGAGTTATAGAGTAACACCTTCTGTCCTTCAGTGAACTCCCTTCTTGCTATCTTTTGGTCATGCCACCTTTTTGTGTTCTCTTTGTAGATTTTTGCATTCTCATATGTTTGATTCCTAAACTCCTCCAGCTCATTAAGTTGCATTAATCTCTTTTCTCCAGCAGCTTGCTCATCATAGTTTAACATTTTTAGAGCCCAAAATGCTCTATGTTCGAGTTCAACTGGCAATTGACAAGCCTTGCCATATACCAGTTGGTATGGAGATATCCCAATGGGAGTCTTGTAGGCTGTCCTGTAGGCCCATAGTGCATCATCCAGCTTCTTAGACCAATCCTTTCTTGAGCTTCCAACAGTTTTTTCAAGGATTCTTTTTAGCTCTCTGTTGGAAATTTCAGCTTACCCGTTGGTCTGTGGGTGGTATGGAGTTGCCACTTTGTGCTTTACTCCATATTTGAGAAGGAGTGTCTCAAGTTGTTTGTTGCAGAAGTGTGTCCCTCCATCACTAATGAGAGATCTGGGCACTCCAAATCTGCTGAAGATGTTCCTTCTCAAGAAGCTTATCACCACCTTGTTGTCATTTGTTGCAGTGGCTATGGCTTCTACCCATCTTGAGACATAATCAACAGCCACCAATATGTAGCTATTAGAGTAGGAGGTTGGGAAGGGTCCCATGAAATCAATCCCTCATACATCAAATAGTTCCAACTCTAGTATGAATTTCTGTGGCATCTCTTTTCTCTTGGTTTGATTACCAGCTCTTTGGCATTCATCACACCTTGACACCATTTCCTTGGCATCCTTAAACATTGTTGGCCAGTAAAATCCAGATTGAAGCACTTTTGCTGCTGTCCTTTCTCCACTAAAGTGACCTCCATATGCAGATCCATGGCACTACCATAATACTTCCTGCCCTTCCTCATGGGGTATACACCTTCTTAGGATTCCATCAGTACACTTTTTGAACAAATAAGGGTCATCCCAGATGTAGTGTTTAGCATCCTTGATTAGCTTCCACCTCATGTGCCTATTGATGTTGGTTGGTAGTTCCCCAATAGCCTTGAAGTTGGCTATGTCTGCAAACCATGGGACTACTCGAATCATCATCAATTGTTCATCAGGGAAGCTTTCATTGACTGCTACTTGCTGCATCTCTTCTTCATGTGGGATCCTTGAGAGGTGGTCAGCTACCTTGTTCTCTGCTCCACTCCTATCTTTAATCTCAATATCAAATTCTTGGAGCAGTAAAATCCACCTTATTAGTCTGGGTTTAGATTCTTGTTTGGTAAGCAAGTATTTGAGTGCTGCATGATCAGTGAACACAATTACTTTTGAGCCAATAAGATATGATCTAAACTTGTCAAAAGCAAAAACTATGGCTAAAAGTTCTTTCTCCGTGGTAGTATAGTTCCTTTGATTCTCATTAAGAACCTTGCTAGCATAGTAAATAACATGTACTAGCTTGTCTTTCCTCTGTCCTAGAACAGCACCAACAGCAAAATCAGATGCATCACACATTAGTTCAAAGGGAAGATCCCAGCTTGGTGGTGCTATAATAGGTGCAGAGGAGAGTTTCTTCTTAAGTTCATCAAAGGCTACCATGCACTCTCTATTAAAAACAAAGGGAGTATTTGAGACAAGTAGGTTGCTAAGGGGTTTTGCAATCTTTGAAAAATCTCGGATAATCCTCCTATAGAACCCAGCGTATCCCAAAAAACTTCTGATTGCTTTGACATTGCAAGGTGGAGGTAATTTTTCAATTACTTCCACTTTTGTCTTGTCCACTTCTATGCCATCTTTTGAAATCTTGTGACCAAGAACCACCCCTTCAGTCACCATAAAATGGCACTTCTCCCAGTTTAAAACTAGGTTGGTTTCTTGACACCTTTTTAGCACAAGAGCAAGATGGTATAGGCAATCAGAATATGAGTTCCCAAATACAGAGAAGTCATCCATGAATACTTCTATGAACTTCTCAATCATGTCTGAAAAAATGGAGAGCATGCACCTTTGGAATGTTGCAGGTGCATTGCACAATCCAAAGGGCATTCTCCTATAAGCAAAGACACCATATGGATAAGTAAATGAAGTTTTTTCCTGATCCTTGGGGTCTACAACAATTTGATTGTAACCTAAATACCCATCTAGGAAGCAATAGTACTTATGTCCTGCCAATCTTTCAAGCATCTGGTCCATGAAAGGTAAGGGAAAGTGGTCCTTCCGGGTGGCTTCATTGAGTTTCCGGTAGTCAATGCACATATGCCATCCGGTCACTGTCCTTGTGGGTATCAATTTATTCTTCTCATTTGCCACTACAGTGATCCCTCCTTTCTTAGGGACTACTTGCACTGGGCTTACCCAAGGGCTGTCTGAGATGGGGTAGATCACCCCTGCTTGCCATAATTTCGATACTTCTTTCTGAACCACTTCATTCATAGTTGGGTTCAGCCTCCTTTGCTGTTGTCTTGAAGGTTTCGCATCTTCTTCAATTAAGATCTTATGCATACACATTGAAGGACTGATCCCTTTTAAATCTACAAGTGTCCAGCCTATGGCATTCTTGTGTTGTCTCAGCACTTAGATGAGCTCCTCTTCTTGTTCCTTACTCAGACTTGAATTTATGATCACTGGTTGGGTGTTGTTGGCACCTAGATATGCATATTTCAAGCTGAGTGGTAATGCCTTCAGCTCTAGTTTTGGTGACTCTGCATCTTTGTTGCTTGTAATGGTTGGCATGATTGAGTTTCCCATGGTTGCTTGTGGTGATTCTCGATCTGGTGCTTGTTCCAGCTCAATAGTTCCTCCACATTGTTCTTCTTCCAAGACTTCTTGAACTATTTGTTCCATGGTGTCTACTAGCATGCATTCTCCTATGGATTCCTTGGGGTAACTCATTGCTTTGAAGACATTGAAGACCATTTTCTCTTCATACAACCTTAAGACTAGTTCCTCTTTTTGCACATCAATGATGGCTCCAGCAGTAGCTAGGAATGGTCTTCCTAATATAATTGATGTGTTGGCCTCTTCTTCCAACTTTGAGATTGCTGCGCCTTGATTTTTTAGATTTGACCTATATTCCTCTTGATTAACATCTATCCTTCTGTCAGTTTGTGCTTGTCTGTCCATGAGGGTGGAGACTGCTCCTGTAATTTGTGAGGACAGTTGTGCTATTGCAGCTTCCATCCTCTCAAAGTTGCTCTTGATCTCACATGGTTGCATAGCTGAGGATGATGTATCTTGATTGAGGTTGTTGTGTGTGGGTTGGTTACTATGGTATGATGTGTTTTGTGAGTTGTGGTAGGGTCTATGGTTCCCTGTTTGATGGTTGGGGTTGTGGTTGAAATGCTGATTTGATGAATAAGGCTTGTTGTGGTCCTGGTTGTGGTTCTATTGATTTTCCCACCCAAAGTTTAGGTGGTTCTTCCAACCTGGGTTGTATGTCTTAGAGTGTGGGTCATATGGTGGTTTGGATGAATTGTTCACATAATTGGCTTGTTCCTAGTCACCTTCAGATTATGGTGCATTCCCTTCTTGTTGAGGAGTTTGGTCTTGAATGACTGAGGCTTGGTTGGCCTCCATCCTTTTGGTTAGGGCTACTATTTGAGCTGCAATTGCTTTGTTCTGAGCTAACAAAGCATCTATAGAGTTGAGCTCTAGCACTCCCTTCTTTTGAGTCCTCTTTGAAGCATAGAAATACTCATTTTCAGCTACAGTCTCAATGACATCTATGGCCTCTTCAATGGTTTTCTTCTTGTTGAGTGAGTCTCATGAAGAATGGTCCACATCCTTCTTTGCTTCATAGGATAGTCCCTCATAAAAGATGTGTATTTGTACCCATTCATTGAACATTTCTGGTGGACATCTTCTTGTCAGATCTTTGAATCTCTCCCAGGCCTCATAAAGTGTTTCTCCATTTTGTTGTCTGAAAGTTTGCACCTCAGCTCTCAGCCTATTGATTCTTTGTGGGGGGTAAAATCTTGCAAGGAATCTGTTCACGACCTCCTCCCATGTAGTTAGGCTATCCTTGGGGAATGATTCCAACCACTTTGCTGCCTTATCTCTGAGTGAGAAAGGGAACAAGAGTAGTTTGTAGATGTTGGGGTGTACCCCGTTGGACTTTACAGTATCACATATCCTCAAGAATGTGCTGAGATGTTGATTAGGGTCTTCTTGGGTACTTCCTCTATATGAGCAATTATTCTGAACAAGTGTGATGAGCTAGGGTTTCAGCTCAAAATTATTGGCATGAATTGTTGGCTTTAGGATGCTGCTACCATAATTTCCTGGGTTTGGGTTGATGTAGAAGCCTAAGACTCTCCTTTCTTGCCCATCATGATTTACTAGGCCTCCTCTATCATTGTGAGCTTCTTCTTCATGGTGGTTTGATGCCAGGGCATCTTGGCCAGTTTCACTGATCTTTTCTTTACTGTTTTTAGGTTAGTTTCATGCATTTCTTTAGGAAATAAGCTAGTTTTGGATAGATATTCACTTATGCCTTGATTCAAGCATACATTGTGCATTTTACATAATTTCATGAGGATTTTGCATAAGTTTAGTGACAATTATTATGTTGCATTACTCATGACTTGGACTAGAGCTTTGATGCACTTTATTGCTTAATTTCAGGACCAAAAGGAAGCAAGAAAAGGGGAGGTAACTTGCAAGGTTAATGAGAAAAGTGATTGCCAATAACACTCTCAAAAAGCCATCAATGCCCACGTTAGAGAGTCACGTTAACTAAGTTAACGTGAACTCTAACGTGGAGAAGAGAAGTTGAGCCAACGTTAGTGACACTTAACATTGTCACTAACGTTGGCAATTACTCATAAGTTGGCAATTACTCAAACAAGGAGCAAAGGAGCTCTAAGAAAAAGAAAAGAAAAACAAAGAAGAGAAAAGTGCCAAGGACATAAGAATAACAAGAGGCCATAGCAGTGTTTGATGGATGCAATGAAAAAGTGATGATCTTACTTGATAAGTATGGAAAAGTGATGCTGCAACTTTCTGCATAAAACCCTTCTGATGAACTTCAAATGCTTGCTAATATAGCCAATGTAATTGCTTTCTGTTTCATACTTTCTTCTCAAATAACTCAGGACTTGCTTAGGGACAAGCAAGTATTAAGTTTGGTGTTGTGATGCCAAGGCATCTTAGGCTAGTTTCACTAGCATTTTTTTGATAGTTTTAGATGTTTTATGCATTTTCTTGAGCTTAAAGTAACCAAGAATGGTTAAAAGAAGAACAAAGCAATGAACCATCCAAACAGTATGATTTTGATGCAAATTCCATGAGTTTTTAGTTATATTACTTGAATGCTATGAATGGAAGATTTCTCATGAAATTTTGCAAGACTTTGATGCAATTGTTTGGATGATTTCAGGGAAGAAGAGGCTAGGCAAGGAAGCAACAAAGTCAATAAAGGAAGCTTGAATATCACATGTTGAGTTTAAGTTCCAGTTTAAGCCTAAACTGGAGCTTAAACGCCAGAATCATGAAGGCTAAGAAATGCTGAAACTGAAGTTTAACCTCCAGTTTAACCTTAAACTGGAGGTTAAACGCCAGAATGAAAGTCTCACCAAAGAAGCATTCCACGTTTAACCTCCAGTTTAACCTTAAACTGGAAGTTAAATGCCAGAATGAGAATGCCAATCAGGAAGCATTTCCACGTTTAACCTCCAGTTTAACCTTAAACTGGAGGTTAAACGCCAGAAATGGGAAGTGCACCAGGGAGCCATTTCCACGTTTAAGCTCCAGTTTGACCTTAAACTGGAGCTTAAACGTGTTCGACCAAGTTTTCTCCTCCAGGGTTGCTTTCTCCATTTCCACGTTTAAGCTCCAGTTTAACCTTAAACTGGAGCTTAAACGTGTTCGACACCTCCAGGGCTACCTTTCTCAGCTTCCACGTTTAAGCTCCAGTTTAACCTTAAACTGGAGCTTAAACGTGTTCGACCTCCAGGATGCCTTCTTCCATTTCCACGTTTAAGCTCCAGTTTAACCTTAAACTGGAGCTTAAACGTGTTCGACCTCCAGGGCTGCCTTTTCTATCTCCACGTTTAAGCTTCAGTTTAACCTTAAACTGAAGCTTAAACGTGTTCGACTAAGTTACCCTCCAGGGCTGCCTTCTTCCATTTCCACGTTTAAGCTTCAGTTTAACCTTAAACTGAAGCTTAAACGTGCTTCCACAAAAGGCATCACTGGAAGTGTCTGGCGTTTAAGCTACAGTTTAAGCTTAAACTGCAACTTAAACGCCACTCTTGGAAAAGGTTTCTGGGCCAAAAATATTGCGGTTTAAGTTAGTCTTTGAGCACAAACATTAACTTAAACTTACTCTGGCATGAAACCCAATTGAATATCATGGTTTATGGGATTGGGCTTGAAGGATTGATGAGTCTGAAATTTCAATTTGTTGAGTCATGTATTATTATTTGATTATCACTAAGTTGGCTCAATGAATGTTACAGAATTTGGATCAGCAGCCTCATCAAGATTATGGATCATAAACCCAAAGTAAAAGGAAAGCAGGGAGAGGCCTCAAAGCCCAAGAAACATAATAGAAGCTCAATATAGAAAGTGTATAAATAGGATAGAATTTAAGTTAGGAAGGACTTTTACTTTTTCATTTGGCTAGTTTTCATATCTTTGTAATTGAATTCAGAGCTATGACTCACTAAACCCCCTTTCATTGGGTTAGGGAGCTCTATTGTAATTCAATGAATCAATAATAGTTTATCTTCTTCTTCAATCTTTTCTCTTGAATTTTGTTAGAAAGCTTCTCGATCTAATTCCATTGGGTAGTTGTCTTGGGAAAGAAACTACCCATAATTGGAATCCTTCGGAACCTTGGGAAAGGAATGGAGGATTCATGCTAGAGAAGCTTTCTCACAGTGAATTGGATTGGGGTTTGGATGGATATTGTGACATGTAATCCTACCAAATTGTGGTTCATGAAACTGTGTGGTATAATCAGTGATCGAGCATCATCTCTTCTTATGAACATTTAAACCAAGGGATTGGGAATTTGTTCGTTTTTAGAGAGAATTGGTGAGCCAAGGGATTGGGATCCAATCATATAAGATTGCCAAGCAAAATTCAATGAACGCATTGGTTGAGGAAGAGATAAACATGTTTTGATTCGGAGATCTCAATATCTCCTATAACCCAATGAATTCCCCATCTCCAATTTCCACTTTCTCTTTACATTCTGCAATTACATTCATGCAATCACCCCCATTCCCTTTAAATTTCAGCAATTTAGCTTATGCTCTTTAATTAATGCACTTTAATTTCCCTATCATTCTTCCCTTTCTCTTGAGGATTTCTTCATTGACCCTTATGCTAGGAAGATCCTTCTGATCTGTTTCCATTGATTCTTGTGGCTTTAACTCTTGCAACTCTTGTTTGCCTTCCAAGGATTGTTTTAGAGTTTCAGCTGCTGGATTACTTTCCTCCAAACACAGATGGCTACTATCATCCTTAGGCTTTTCAGGTTCTGGTTCAGGCTCAGATGCAGGTTTGAAAACTTTGAAAATGAGCTGTTCATCATGTATTCTCAGAATTAGCTCTCCTTGTTCTACATCTATGAGCGCTCTAGTAGTGGCTAGAAATGGTCTTCCCAGAATGATAGGGTGTAGGTAGCTTTCCTCCATGTCCAAAATGACAAAGTCTGTGGGGAAGTAATAATCTCCCACTTTCACCAGCACATTCTCAACCACCCCTTCAGCTTGCTTCTGAGTTTTGTCAGCCAGTTGTATGATTACATCAGTGGATCTCACCTCATTCAGTTGTAGCCTCTTCATAAGAGTTAGAGGCATCACATTTATGCTAGCTCCTAGATCACAGAATCCTCTGTCAATTTTTGTTTCTCCTATGATGCAAGGAATATGAAAACTTCCTGGGTCTGTTTTCTTAGAGACTGTGTCCTTCTTGATGAGGGCACTGCATTCTTTGTTCATTGTTACCGTTTGTCCTCCCTTCAAAACTCTTTTCTTGCTCAACAATTCCTTTAAATACTTGATGTGTGTAGGCATTTGATGGAGAATCCCACAATAGTTGGCCTCTTCCCAATCACCTCCTTCAATGCTTACTTCCTCTTGATCTTGTGTGTGAATTGCAGCCACTTGCTTTGTTTCTAATTGCCTGGTAAGCTCTGCTAGTTGCTTGGCAAACACCTTGTTTTGGGCTAGAATTGTATCCACATGGTTCAGCTCCATGACTCCCTTAGTGTTGTGCCTCTCTGATGCATAGTAGTACTCGTTCTCAGCCACTGTCTCAATCACTTCAATGGCTTCTTCCACAGTCTTTTTCCTGTTCAATGAACCTCCTGATGAATGGTCTACAGCCTTCCTTGATTCATAAGAGAGTCCATCATAGAAAATATGCAATTGCACCCAATCATGGAACATGTCTGGTGGGCATTTCCTTGTCAAATCCTTGAATCTCTCCCATGCCTCGTAGAGAGTTTCACCATCTTGTTGTCTAAATGTCTGAACCTCAGATCGAAGCCTATTGACCTTTTGTGGGGGGTAGAAACGTGCCAGAAACTTGCTTTCCACCTCATCCCATGTTGTTAGACTCCCCCTTGGGAATGATTCCAGCCACTTAGCTGCTTTGTCCCTAAGTGAAAATGGGAACAAAAGCAGTTTATAGGCATCTTCCTGGACTCCATTGGACTTCACAGTGTCACAAATTCTCAGGAATTTTGTGAGATGTTGGTTTGGGTCTTCATTAGCACTTCCACCAAATGAACAATGATTCTCCACAAGTGATATTAGCTGTGGTTTGAGCTCAAAATTGTTGGCCTGGATGGGTGGTTTCTGGATGCTGCTACCACAATTCCCAGAGGTTGGGTTTATGTATGAACTAAGAACCCTCCTCTCAGGAATGGCATTGTTTCTATCAGCTCTCTCATGGTTGTGAATTTCTCTATCCATGTTGAGATCTAAAGCTTCCTCAAAATTGTCCTCAGATTCTCCTTCAGATTCCTCTTCTCCCAGTACTCTCTTCCCTCTTGCTTCCCTTCTCAGTCTATGAAGGGTCCTCTCTGGTTCGGTATATGGAGGAGTTGATGTCTCTCCTCTCCTACCTGTCATACAAGAACACAGCACAGGCAACAAACAAGTGAAATACTCTTGGTTAATGGAAGAGTATGGTTAGAGCAGTTGAGGAATTAATTCAAATAGTTAGTGAGTCAGTGAGTTAGTTGCTTGAATTTAAAGGCATAAAGAAAGAAAGTATGTAACAGAGTGCAGAAATTAAAATTCAACAAGTAACTTGTACTGAATTAATCAAAACAAAAAAAAAATGCTCAATCTAGTTAACTTCCAATTTGAGAATTGTCAATCGAAAACCAATCCCCGGCAACGGCGCCATAAACTTGATGCGCATAAACTAGTTATGCTACGATTTAGGAAATTGCACGATCGGCAAAATTCCTTCCGGCAAGTGCACCGGTTATCGTCAAGTAAAAACTCACAATAGAGTGAGGTCGAATCCCACAAGGATTGGTTGAGTGAGCAATTCGGATTAGAAGTGTGTTCTAGTTGAGCGGAATCAAGATTTAGATGAGAATTGCGGAATGTAAAATTGGCGGGAAAAGTAAATGACAAGAAATTGAAATGGCAGAATCTTAAATTGCATTAATTAAAGAGCATAAGCTAAATTGCTGAAATTAAAAGGGAATGGGGGTGATTGCATGAATGTAATTGCAGAATGTAAAGAGAAAGTGGAAATCGGAGATGGGGAATTCATTGGGTTATAGGAGATATTGAGATCTCCGAATCAAAACATGTTTATCTCTTCCTCAACCAATGCGTTCATTGAATTTTGCTTGGCAATCTTATATGATTGGATCCCAATCCCTTGGCTCACCAATTCTCTCTAAAAACGAACAAATTCCCAATCCCTTGGTTTAAATGTTCATAAGAAGAGATGATGCTCGATCACTGATTATACCACACAGTTTCATGAACCACAATTTGGTAGGATTACATGTCACAATATCCATCCAAACCCTAATCCAATTCACTGTGAGAAAGCTTCTCTAGCATGAATCCTCCATTCCTTTCCCAAGGTTCCGAAGGATTCCAATTATGGGTAGTTTCTTTCCCAAGACAACTACCCAATGGAATTAGATCGAGAAGCTTTCTAACAAAATTCAAGAGAAAAGATTGAAGAAGAAGATAAACTATTATTGATTCATTGAATTATAATAGAGCTCCCTAACCCAATGAAAGGGGGTTTAGTGAGTCATAGCTCTGAATTCAATTACAAAGATATGAAAACTAGCCAAATGAAAAAGTAAAAGTCCTTCCTAACTTAAATTCTATCCTATTTATACACTTTCTATATTGAGCTTCTGTTATGTTTCTTGGGCTTTGAGGCCTCTCCCTGCTTTCTTTTTGCTTTGGGTTTATGATCCATAATCTTGATGAGGCTGCTGATCCAAATTCTGTAACATTCATTGAGCCAACTTAGTGATAATCAAATAATAATACATGACTCAACAAATTGAAATTTCAGACTCATCAATCCTTCAGGCCCAATCCCATAAACCATGATATTCAATTGGGTTTCATGCCAGAGTAAGTTTAAGTTAATGTTTGTGCTCAAAGACTAACTTAAACCGCAATATTTTTGGCCCAGAAACCTTTTCCAAGAGTGGCGTTTAAGTTGCAGTTTAAGCTTAAACTGTAGCTTAAACGCCAGACACTTCCAGTGATGCCTTTTGTGGAAGCACGTTTAAGCTTCAGTTTAAGGTTAAACTGAAGCTTAAACGTGGAAATGGAAGAAGGCAGCCCTGGAGGGTAACTTAGTCGAACACGTTTAAGCTTCAGTTTAAGGTTAAACTGAAGCTTAAACGTGGAGATAGAAAAGGCAGCCCTGGAGGTCGAACACGTTTAAGCTCCAGTTTAAGGTTAAACTGGAGCTTAAACGTGGAAATGGAAGAAGGCATCCTGGAGGTCGAACACGTTTAAGCTCCAGTTTAAGGTTAAACTGGAGCTTAAACGTGGAAGCTGAGAAAGGTAGCCCTGGAGGTGTCGAACACGTTTAAGCTCCAGTTTAAGGTTAAACTGGAGCTTAAACGTGGAAATGGAGAAAGCAACCCTGGAGGAGAAAACTTGGTCGAACACGTTTAAGCTCCAGTTTAAGGTCAAACTGGAGCTTAAACGTGGAAATGGCTCCCTGGTGCACTTCCCATTTCTGGCGTTTAACCTCCAGTTTAAGGTTAAACTGGAGGTTAAACGTGGAAATGCTTCCTGATTGGCATTCTCATTCTGGCGTTTAACCTCCAGTTTAAGGTTAAACTGGAGGTTAAACGTGGAATGCTTCTTTGGTGAGACTTTCATTCTGGCGTTTAACCTCCAGTTTAAGGTTAAACTGGAGGTTAAACTTCAGTTTCAGCATTTCTTAGCCTTCATGATTCTGGCGTTTAAGCTCCAGTTTAGGCTTAAACTAGAACTTAAACTCAACATGTGATATTCAAGCTTCCTTTATTGACTTTGTTGCTTCCTTGCCTAGCCTCTTCTTCCCTGAAATCATCCAAACAATTGCATCAAAGTCTTGCAAAATTTCATGAGAAATCTTCCATTCATAGCATTCAAGTAATATAACTAAAAACTCATGGAATTTGCATCAAAATCATACTGTTTGGATGGTTCATTGCTTTGTTCTTCTTTTAACCATTCTTGGTTACTTTAAGCTCAAGAAAATGCATAAAACATCTAAAACTATCAAAAAAATGCTAGTGAAACTAGCCTAAGATGCCTTGGCATCACATATGCACTGTTCAAGCATTCATTCAAAAGACAAAAAGCATTGCCACCACATGTAAATAATTAGAATTTTTTCTTATTAAAAACTCGAAAAATGTTGCCTCCTTATTCTAAAGAAAATCTTCTATTTTATTCATGTTTAATGATGATGAGAAAAATAAATTATAGCTTAATTGGAGATAAAATCAGAATATAGATACTAATTACTACTACTCATATATAACTTCTAAGGTAAAACTCAAATAAGAACAATTATCACAGAGTTAAGGCTAAGATTAGAACTCAACAACCTTGAATTTGGGAGGTGGATGCCTCTTTAGTCTGTGGAGTGCTTGGCCCTTCAAGAGATAGTTTCTGACGCTTTAATTCCTTCAGTTCATGCCCTTGCTCTTCTTGTTCTCTAAGCAATTCGCAGAGCATGCTGTTTTGATTTTGCTGTTCTTCCTTCAGTTGATCCACAGCTTTTTGCAACTTGGTGACAGATGCTTCTAGGCGCTCCCAGTATTCAATTTGAGGGATTTCCGGGAGGAACTCCTCTTCTTTTCTCTTGATGGGGTCATCCTGCACTTGTTGTCCTTCCATAGACTTTTTGGTGATTGGTTGCTCAACTGAGATATACTTATCTACTCCCATCTTTATCCCAGCATCTTTACATAACAGAGAAACTAAGCTTGGATAGGCCAATTTGGCATCTTTGGAGCTCTTGTTTGCAATTTTGTAAAGCTCACAAGCAATCAGCTGATGAACTTCCACTTCTTTTTCCAGCATAATGCAATGAATCATCACTGCTCTTCTGATGGTGACTTCAGAGCGGTTGCTAGTGGGCAGAATAGAGCGCCCAATGAAGTCCAGCCAGCCTCTGGCGACTGGTTTGAGATCTCCTCTCGAGTTGGTTCGGGGCACCCTTTGTGTTGGTTGTCCACTTGGCTCCAGGGAGGCACATATCCTCTAGAATTTTATCCAAGCCTAGGTTTGATCTCATCATTCTCCTATTAAAGGAGTCTGGGTCATCTTGCAGTTGAGGCAGCTTGAAGATCTCCCGTATTTTATCAGGGTGGGTGTGAACAACCTTCCCTCTGACCAAAGTTCTATAGTCATAGAATGCGGTTCCAGCTATCCTCTGCCTGTCCGTCTGCCATAGATTAGCATAGAATTCTTGAACCATGTTTCTTCCCACCTTTGTTTCAGGATTAGCTAGGACTTCCCAGCTCCTGTTTTGAATTTGCTCTTGGATCTTCGGATATTCATCTTCTTTCAGATCGAATTTAACTTCCGGGATCACTGACCTTAGAATCATTATTTTGTAAAAATGGTGTGAATGTTCTTTGGTTATGAACTTCCCTTGATTCCAAAGTGGTTTTGGAATATTCTCTTTCTTGCCTCTTGAGTCGATTTCTTTTCCCTTAGGAGCCATGATCTTAGTGGGTATTGGTCTAGTGATCATGGATAATCACACCAAACATAGAGGTTTGCTTGTCCTAAAGCAAAAGAAAGGAAAGGAGAGGGAAAAAGGGAGAGCCAAGCGCAACTTGTGGAGTAGAGGGGGAGAGGCCGAACCAAAATTTAAAGGGAAGGGGGGGTGGGTTTCGAAAATTATTTCAAAAAGATATGATAGAAAAAGTGATTTGGAAAAGATAAGTATGATAGGAAAAGATGTGATTTAAAATTGAAAAGATATAAAAGATATTTGAAAAAGATAAATCTGGATTTTGAAAAAGATGATGTGAAGATTTGAAAAAGATATTGATGAGTTGAAAAGATTTTAGAAGGAAAAGAGATAGATTTGTTTTGAAAAGGATTTGAAAATAATTTGAAGACGAAAAGGGGTTTATGAATTAAGATACATTTGATATATTTTTTTTTTGAAAAAGGATTTGAAAAATTAGGATTTGTAACATGTTTGTGCAAGAAATCATGAATTGAAACATAAAAAAGGAAAAAAATTTGAATTGAAAACGAAATTGCCTACTCCCCACAATCCTGGCGTTAAACGCCCAACTGCTGCATGTTTTGGGCGTTTAACGCCCAGTTGCTGCTTGGTTTGGGCGTTTAACGCCCAGCTGTTGCTTCTAGCTGGCATTAAATGCCAGAAACCCCTTTGTCACTGGACGTTTTTCTGAACGCCTAGGATGCTGTAAATCTGGCGTTAAACGCCCAGATGGCTATTCTTACTGGCATTTTCTTGCCAGTGAGCTCCTTTTTCCTGTTTTGTGCTCTAAATTCTTCTGTAACCCTGTGGACTTATGCAATTGATTCTTTACCTTGTTAATATTAAGCTCATATATTTTAAAAATAAACAAAATGAAAAATAACAGAAAAAGTTTTGCTAATGGCTGGGTTGCCTCCGAGCAAGCGCTTCTTTATTGTCTTTAGCTGGACCTTGCTGAGCTTTTAATCTAGCCTCAGCCTTGAGCACTCTTGCTCAACATTGCTTTCAAGATAGTGCTTGATTCTCTGTCCATTAACAATGAACTTTTTATCAGAATCAATGTCTTGAAGCTCCACATAACCATATGGTGATACACTTGTAATCACATATGGTCCCCTCCACCGGGATTTCAGTTTCCCGGGGAATAGCCTGAGCCTAGAGTTAAACAATAGAACCTTTTGTCCTGGTTCAAAGACTCTAGATGACAGCTTTCTGTCATGCCACCTTTTTTATTTCTCTTTTTGATTTCTCTTTATAAAGCTTGGCATTTTCGAAAGCAGTGAATCTGAATTCCTCTAGCTCATTCAGCTGGAGCAATCTTTTTTCTCCTGCTAATTTGGCATCAAGGTTTAGGAATCTGGTTGCCCAGTAGGCCTTATATTCCAATTCCATGGGCAGATGACAGGCCTTACCATACACAAGTTGGTATGGAGAG
Source organism: Arachis hypogaea (assembly GCF_003086295.3). NCBI lineage: Eukaryota > Viridiplantae > Streptophyta > Magnoliopsida > Fabales > Fabaceae > Arachis > Arachis hypogaea. The sequence continues at coordinate 47,519,061 of NC_092049.1, read as the reverse complement.
GTCTCTATAGGAGTCTTGAATGCTGTTCTGTAAGCCCACAGAGCATCATCAAAGCTTCTTGCCCAATCCTTTCTACAGGTACTTACAGTCCATTCCAGGATTCTTTTTAGCTCTCTGTTAGAAACTTTAGCTTGCCCATTTGTCTGTGGATGATATGGAGTCACCACCTTATGGTGAATCCCATACCGGACCATGGCAGAGTAAAGCTGTTTGTTGCAGAAGTGAGTGCCCCCATCACAGATTAGTACTCTAGGGACACCAAACCTGCTGAAGATATGTTTCTGGAGGAACTTCAGCACTGTTTTAGTATCATTGGTGGGTGTGGCAACGGCCTCTACCCATTTTGATACATAGTCGACTGCCACCAGAATATAAGTGTTTGAGTATGATTGTGGGAAAGGTCCCATGAAGTCAATTCCCCATACATCAAACAACTCAATCTCTAAGATTCCTTGTTGAGGCATGGCGTAACCATGAGGCAGATTACCAGCTCTTTGACAACTGTCACAGCTACGTACAAACTCTCGGGAATCCCTATAGAGTGTAGGCCAGTAGAAGCCACATTGGAGGACCTTGGTGGCTGTTTGCTCACCTCCGAAATGGCCTCCATATTTTGATCCATGGCAATGCCATAAGATCCTCTGTGCTTCTTCTCTAGGTACACACCTACGGATTATTCCGTCTGCACATCTCTTAAAGAGATAGGGTTCATCCCACAAGTAGTACTTTGCATCAGTAATTAATTTTTTCTTTTGTTGTCTGCTGTACTCCTTGGGTATGAACCTTGCAGCTTTATAGTTTGCAATATCTGCAAACCATGGTGTTTCCTGAATGGCAAACAAATGCTCATCCGGAAAGGTCTCAGAGATCTCAATAGAGGGGGGAAACTCCCCTTCTATTGGTTCTATCCGGGACAGATGATCAGCCACTTGGTTCTCTGTCCCTTTTCTGTCTCTTATTTCTATATCAAACTGTTGCAGAAGCAACACCCATCTTATGAGCCTGGGTTTTGAATCCTGCTTTGTGAGTAGATATTTAAGAGCAGCAAGGTCAGTGTACACAATCACTTTTGATCCTACTAAGTATGATCTAAACTTGTCAATGGCATAAACCACTGCAAGCAATTCTTTTTCTGTGGTTGTGTAATTTTTCTGGGCATCATTTAAAACACGGCTAGCATAATAAATGACATGCAGAAGCTTGTCATGCCTCTGCCCCAGTACTGCACCAATGGCATGGTCACTGGCATCACACATTAATTCAAATGGTAAAGTCCAGTCTGATATAGAAATAACTGGTGCTGTGACCAACTTAGCTTTCAGAGTCTCAAATGCTTGCAGACACTCTGTGTCAAACACAAATGGCGTGTCAGGAGCTAGCAGATTGCTCAGGGGTTTTGCAATTTTTGAAAAATCCTTTATAAACCTCCTGTAGAATCCTGTATGCCCTAGAAAGCTTCTGATTGCCTTAACATTAGCAGGTGGTGGTAATTTTTCAATTACTTCCACTTTAGCTTGATCCACCTCTATCCCCATGTTTGAAATTTTATGCCCAAGGACAATTCCTTCAGTCACCATAAAGTGACATTTTCCCAGTTTAAAACTAGTTTGGCCTCTTGGCATCTTTTCAGAACAAGTGCTAAATGGTCAAGGCAGGAGCTGAATGAGTCTCCAAATACTGAAAAGTCATCCATGAAGACTTCCAGAAATTTCTCTACCATATCAGAGAAGATAGAGAGCATGTACCTCTGAAAGGTTGCAGGTGCATTATACCACACAATAAACTTGGTAGTGATTCATTCATGACCTCTAAATGTTCCATAGAAAGAACTTTCTTGATTGTGAACACTTGAGGGAGCTGGGAAGGAATGGTCTTGAGGCCAGGTGGGATTGGCAGATAATGACTTGAGATCACTTTATCTCCCGGAGAAAAACCTTCAGTGGGAATTTTCTTGTTTCTCCATCCTCTTGGCAATCTCCCTATCACTCTTCCCTTTCTCTTGAGGATTTCTTCATTGACCTTTATGTCAGGAGGATCCTTCTGATCTGTTTCCACTGATTCTTGTGGCTCTAACTCTTGCAACTCTTGTTTGCCTTCCAATGACTGTTTTAGAGTCTCAGCTGCTGGATTACTTTCCTCCAAACACGGATGGCTACTCTCATCTTTAGGCTTTTCAGATTCTGGTTCAGGCTCAGATGCAGGTTTGAAGACTTTGAAAATGAGCTGTTCATCATGTATTCTCAGAATTAGTTCTCCTTGTTCTACATCTATGAGCGCTCTAGTAGTGGCTAGAAATGGTCTGCCCAGAATGATAGGGTGTAAATAGCTTTCCTCCATGTCCACAATGACAAAGTCTGTGGGGAAATAATAATCTCCTACTTTCACCAGCACATTTTCAACTACCCCTTCAGCTTGCTTCTGAGTTTTGTCAGCCAGTTGTATGATTACATCAGTGGATCTCACCTCGTTCAGTTGTAGCCTCTTCATAAGAGTTAGAGGCATCACATTTATGCTAGCTCCTAGATCACAGAATCCTCTGTCAATTTTTGTTTCCCCTATGATGCAAGGGATATGAAAACTTCCTGGGTCCGTTTTCTTAGAGAGTGTGTCCTTCTTGATGAGAGCACTGCATTCTTTGTTCATTGTTACCGTTTGTCCTCCCTTCAAAACTCTTTTCTTGCTTAACAATTCCTTTAAATACTTGATGTGTGTGGGCATTTGATGAAGAATCTCAAGAAAGGGAATATTGACATGCAGAGAATTAAATGTCTCTAGAAACCTTGAATAGGTTTTCCTTTTTTCACCTCCTCCTAACCTCTCAGGAAATGGTGCTTTTGGTTGGTATACTTCCATCATGCCTTTTTGCAGATCCTTGGCTTGCTCAGTTCCACTTTCCTGCTTAACTTCTTCCACATCTTCTTTCAAGATTTCTGGTTCCTGCTGTGAGGACCTGATTCCTTCTTCTTCTGAGACTTCCTTCAATATGGTGATGGCCTTGCACTCTTCCCATCTTACTCTCTTTTGTTCCCCCTTAGGATTCTTTTCTGTGTCACTAGGGAACACTGCAGTTGATTTGGGTGCCTGTTGAGATAGCTCTCCTACTTGAGATTCCAACCTTTTGAGTTTTTCACCATGGTTTCTTAAGGTAGTTCTCACATCATCCCTGAAGCTCTTCAATTCAATTATGTCTTGGCTCATGGTTGCCATCATTCCTTCCATCCGGTTTAATTGATCTTGAAATTGTTGGTTCGGATTAGGTTGGGTATGTTGATTATTTTGGCCATGATATGATGATTGGGGGTAAGTGTTTTGTGTGGCTTGGTATGATCTTTGGTTGGAGTTTTGGTATGTGGAATTGTTTTGTTGGTTGTGGTTGTAAGGTTTGTGGTTTTGTGGTTGGGTTTGTTGGTTTCCCCACCCAAAGTTTGGGTGGTTTCTCCAGCCTGGGTTGTAAGTGTTGGAGTGTGGATCATATGATTGCCTTTGTTGGTTTCCCACATAGTTAACCTCATCCCAATCACCTCCTTCAATGCCTACTTCCTCTTGATCTTGTGTGTGTATTGCAGCCACTTGCTTTGTTTCTAATTGCCTGGTAAGCTCTGCTAGTTTCTTGGCAAACACCTTGTTTTGGGCTAGAATTGTATCAACATGGTTCAGCTCCATGACTCCCTTAGTGTTGTGCCTTTCTGATGCATAGTAGTACTCATTCTCAGCCACTGTCTCGATCACTTCAATGGCTTCTTCCACGGTCTTTTTCTTGTTCAATGAACCTCCTGATGAATGGTCTACAGCCTTCCTTGATTCATAAGAGAGCCCATCATAGAAGATGTGCAATTGCACCCAATCATGGAACATGTTTGGTGGGCATTTCCTTGTCAAGTCCTTGAATCTCTCCCATGCCTCGTAGAGAGTTTCACCATCTTGTTGTCTAAAAGTCTGGACCTCAGATCGAAGCCTATTGACCTTTTGTGGAGGGTAGAAACGTGCCAGAAACTTGCCTTCCACCTCATCCCATGTGGTTAGACTCCCCCTTGGGAATGATTCCAGCCACTTAGCTGCCTTGTCCCTAAGTGAAAATGGGAACAAGAGCAGTTTATAGGCATCTTCCTGGACTCCATTGGACTTCACAGTGTCACAAATTCTCAGGAATTTTGTGAGATGTTGGTTTGGGTCTTCATTAGCACTTCCTCCAAAGGAACAATGATTTTCCACCAATGATATTAGCTGTGGCTTGAGCTCAAAATTGTTGGCCTGAATGGGTGGTTTCTGGATGCTACTACCACAATTCCCAGAGGTTGGGTTTATGTATGAACTAAGAACCCTCCTCTCAGGAATGGCATTGTTTCCATCAGCTCTCTCATGGTTGTGAACTTCTCTATCCATGTTGAGATCTAGAGCTTCCTCAAAATTGTCCTCAGATTCTCCTTCAGATTCCTCTTCTCCCACTACTCTCTTCCCTCTTGCTTCCCTTCTAAGTCTATGAAGGGTCCTTTCCGGTTCGGTATATGGAGGAGTTGATGTCTCTCCTCTCCTACCTGTCATACAAGAACACAGCTCAAACACAAACAGGTAAAATACTCTTGGTTAATGGAAGAGTATGGTCAGCTCAATTGAGGAATTAATTCAAACAGTTAGTGAGTCAGTGAGTTAGTTGCATGAATTTAAAGGCATAAAGAAGGAAAGCATGTAACCAAGTGCAGAAATTAAAATTCAACAAGTATTTAGAACAGAATTAACAAAGCAAGAGAAAATTGCTCAATCTAGTTAGCTTCCAATTTGAGAATTGTCAATCGAAAACCAATCCCCGGCAACGGCGCCATAAACTTGATGCGCATAAACGTGTTATGCTACGATTTAGGAAATTGCACGATCGGCAAAATTCCTTCCGGCAAGTGCACCGGTTATCGTCGTCAAGTAAAAACTCACAATAGAGTGAGGTCGAATCCCACAAGGATTGGTTGAGTGAGCAATTCGGATTAGAAGTGTGTTCTAGTTGAGCGGAATCAAGATTTGAGATGAGAATTGCGGAATGTAAAATTGGCGGGAAAAGTAAATGACAAGAAAATTAAATGGCTGAATCTTAAATTGCATGAATTAAAGAGCAGAATGTAAATTGCTGAAATTAAAAGGGAATGGGGATGATTGCAAGAATTGAATTGCAGAATGTAAAGAGAAAGTGGAAATCAGAAATGGGGAATTCATTGGGTTTAGGAGATATTGAAATCTCCGAATCAAAACATGTAAATCTCTTCCTCAACCAATGCATTCATTGAATTTTGCTTGGCAATCTTATATGATTGGATCCCAATTCCTTGGCTCACCAATGCTCTCTAAAAACAAACAAATTCCCAATCCCTTGGTTTAAATGTTCATAAGAAGAGATGATGCTTGATCACTGATTATACCACACAATTTCATGAACCACAATTTGGTAGGATTACATGTCACAATATCCATCCAAACCCCAATCCAATCCACTGTGAGAAAGCTTCTCTAGCATGAATCCTCCATTCCTTTCCCAAGGCTCCGAAGGATTCCAAGTATGAGTAGTCTCTTTCCCAAGACAACTACTCAATGGAATTAGATCGAGAAGCTTTCTAACAAAATTCAAGAGAAAAGATTGAAGAAGAAGATAAACTATTATTGATTCATTGAATTACAATAGAGCTCCCTAACCCAATGAAAGGGGGTTTAGTGAATCATAGCTCTGAATTCAATTACAAAGAAAAAGAAACTAGCTAAAAGTGAAATTAAAAGGGAATGGGGATGATTGCAAGAATTGAATTGCAGAATGTAAAGAGAAAGTGGAAATCAGAAATGGGGAATTCATTGGGTTTAGGAGATATTGAAATCTCCGAATCAAAACATGTAAATCTCTTCCTCAACCAATGCATTCATTGAATTTTGCTTGGCAATCTTATATGATTGGATCCCAATTCCTTGGCTCACCAATGCTCTCTAAAAACAAACAAATTCCCAATCCCTTGGTTTAAATGTTCATAAGAAGAGATGATGCTTGATCACTGATTATACCACACAATTTCATGAACCACAATTTGGTAGGATTACATGTCACAATATCCATCCAAACCCCAATCCAATCCACTGTGAGAAAGCTTCTCTAGCATGAATCCTCCATTCCTTTCCCAAGGCTCCGAAGGATTCCAAGTATGAGTAGTCTCTTTCCCAAGACAACTACTCAATGGAATTAGATCGAGAAGCTTTCTAACAAAATTCAAGAGAAAAGATTGAAGAAGAAGATAAACTATTATTGATTCATTGAATTACAATAGAGCTCCCTAACCCAATGAAAGGGGGTTTAGTGAATCATAGCTCTCAATTCAATTACAAAGAAAAAGAAACTAGCTAAAAGTGAAAGTAAAAGTCCCCTTTTCTAACTTAACTTCTATCCTATTTATACACTTTCTATATTGAGCTTCAGTTGTGCTTCTTGGGCTTTGAGGCCTCTCCTTGCTTTCCTTTTGTCTTGGGTTTATGATCCATAATCTTGATGAGGTTGTTGATCCAAATCCTGTAACATTTATTGAGCCAACTTAGTGATAATCAAATAATGGCACATGACTCAATAAATGAGATTTCAAACTCATCAATCCCTCAGGCCCAATCCCATAAACCATGATATTCAATTGGGTTTCATACCAAAGTAAGTTTAAGTTAATAATTGTGCTCAAAGACTAACTTAAATCACAATATTTTTGGCCCAGAAAATTTTTTTTCAAGAGTGGCGTTTAAGTTGTAGTTTAAGCTTAAACTGCAACTTAAACGCCAGACACTTCCAGTGATGCCATTTGTAGAAGCACGTTTAAGCTTCAGTTAAGGTTAAACTGAAGCTTAAACGTGGAAATGGAAGAAGGTAGCCCTGGAGAGTCATGTAGTCGAACACGTTTAAGCTTCAGTTTAAGGTTAAACTGAAACTTAAACGTGGAGATAGGAAGGGCAGCCCTGGAGGTCGAACACGTTTAACCTCCAGTTTGAGGTCAAACTGGAGGTTAAACGTGGAAAAGGGTGGAGGCATACTGGAGGTCGAACACGTTTAACCTCCAGTTTGAGGTCAAACTGGAGGTTAAACGTGGAAGCTTGGAATGGTGGCCCTGGAGGTGTCGAACACGTTTAACCTCCAGTTTGGGGTCAAACTGGAGGTTAAACGTGGAGATGGAGAGAGCAACCCTGGAGTGAAAAAACTATCGAACACGTTTAAGCTCCAGTTTGAGTCAAACTGGAGCTTAAACGTGGAATGGCCCCTGGTACTCTTCCTGGTTCTGGCGTTTAACCTCCAGTTTGAGGTCAAACTGGAGGTTAAACGTGGAACTCCTCCCTGGGTGGCATACTCATTCTGGCGTTTAACCTCCAGTTTGAGGTCAAACTGGAGGTTAAACGTGGAATGCTCCTTAAGTGAGGCTTTTCATTCTGGCGTTTAACCTCCAGTTTGAGGTCAAACTGGAGGTTAAACTTCAATCCCAGCATTTCTTATCCTTCATGATTTTGGCGTTTAAGCTCCAGTTTAGGCTTAAACTGGAACTTAAACTCCACATGTGATATTCAAGCTTCCTTTATTGATTTTGTTGCTTCCTTGCTTAGCCTCTTCTTCCCTGAAATCATCCAAACAATTGCATCAAAGTCTTGCAAAATTTCATGAGAAATCTTTCATTCATAGCATTTAAGTAATATAACTAAAACTCATGGAATTTGCATCAAAATCATATTGTTTGGATGGTTCATTACTTTGTTCTTCATTTAACCATTTTTGGTTACTTTAAGCTCAAGAAAATGCATAAAATAACTAAAACTAACAGAAAAATGCCAGTGAAACTAGCCTATGATGCCTTGGCATCACAACACCAAACTTAATACTTGCTTGTCCCTAAGCAAGTCCTGAGTTATTTGAGAAGAAAGTATGAACAGAAAGTAATTACATTGGCTATATTAGCAAGCATTTGAAGTTCATCAGAAGGGTTCTATGCAGAAAGTTGCAGCATCACTTTTTCATACTTATCAGGTAGGATTATCACTTTTTCATTGCATCCGTCAAAAATTGCTATGGCCTCCTGTTATTCTTATGTCTTTGGCACTTCTCTTTTGTTTTTCTTTTCTTTTTCTTAGAGCTTCTTTTGCTCCTTGTTTGCTTAGTGTCATGTGTTGCACAAGCCTTTGGCATTTTCTTTTTCTTATCAGTGCACTACACATATCCACTTTAGGCATTTTAGTTCACATTTCTTCTTGAGACATTGGTGCCCAGCACCTCTTTGTGTGACTAAATGTTTTGTATTGAGGTTGCTCTTGATAATGGACTTTTGGTTGATAATCCCGGGTTAGTTAACCCAAGTTACCAAGTGTTGAAACACTCCTCAGAACCTATTCATCCAAGCATATCCTTAATACATAAACACCACAGGCATTTGTCTCAGAAGTTCAAACCATTGGTGCCTAGCTTATTTTCTCAATTTTTTTGCTTTTTGGTTGCCTTTTTCCGTGGCTTTTTCTTTTCCTTTTTCTTTCTTTTTCATGGCCAAAGACATTTATTCATCAAGATCCATAGACAATTTTTACTTCTACATAAAAAATGATAATTCTACACTCTAATTTTAGTGATGTGACTAAACAATCAAGCATGCATACCACCACTTAATTCTACTTGATTTGTCACTAATTTAGCCAAGTTACTTTTGTTCAAGCTTTTCTTTTATTTTTGGAAACAGAACAAGCATGGCAGGCACTTGTTTAAGAAGGTGAAGTTATATCCAAACATCTAAGCATTCACTTTATTCAAAGCAATTAACAAAAAAAAACTACACATTCCAGAAAGAGTCAACATTTACAGTTTAAACCAGAACACGCATGCTTTTGTTTAACCTTTTTAAAGAATTATCAAGGAATAATACCACCTTGTGAAATTCCTTGTTTTCTCTTTGTTGTCAGGAAACACTTTGATTTCTCCTTCTTCTTCCTAAATGTTGCTTCATGCTTTAAGGTTCTTGTTTCCTTTCCTGCAAAGAGTAATGAAGTTGCTTGCTCCTCAAGCACTTAAGTGGTTAGCTCAACTATGTGTGGGTAAGTATCGGATTCTTAAGTTGGTGTGTGAACACCAAACTTAGTCTCCTACTTACTCCTCTGTGTTCTTTGAATCCTTGAGTTATCTTGGAATGATGTTGCTACTAAGGGTTTTAAGCATTTCTGTGACTGCTTAGAATAGTTGTTCCTTTCACATAATTCAAAGGTTGTTGTGTTCAGTTGATCTTTATGGTGGAACACCAAACTTAGAGTCACACATTCCCCTTTGACTTATGGATCCATGAATTCATTGTTTGGTGTGAAACACCAAACTTAATTCTTTGCAATGCACAGAAACTACTTTACCCCTTTTATTGAAACAAATAAAAGAAACAGCAAAAAGGTATTACCTCAGGTTGGGTTGCCTCCCAACAAGCGCTTGTTTAACGTCATTAGCTTGACGGTCAGCTTCCTCAGTTGAGGTGATATTTAACTTTGTCCTTCTCCTCCACATCTCCCAAGTAATGTTTGAGTCTTTGACCGTTAACAATGAAGGTTCGTTGCGACTTTTCTTCCATGATTTCTACTTGTCCATAGTTGGAGACCTTGGTGACAAGGAATGGTCCAGACCACCTTGATTTTAACTTCCCTGGAAATAGCTTTAGCCTAGAATTGTAGAGCAATACTTTTTGTCCTTCTTTAAATTTCCTTGGGGCTATGTTGCTGTCATGCTTCTTCTTTGCTCTTTCTTTGTAAATTTTGGCATTCTCATAAGCTTCCGCTCTGAATTCTTCCAATTCTTGAATTTGCAACATCCTTCTTTCTCCAGCGGCTTTGTTGTCCAAGTTCAGAAGTTTCAAGGCCCAGTATGCCTTGTGCTCCAACTCCAGTGGCAGATGGCAAGCTTTTCCATATACTAGTTGGTAAGGAGACATTCCAATTGGTGTTTTGAAAGCTGTCCTATATGCCCAAAGAGCATCATCTAGCTTAATCGACCAGTCCTTTCTTGAAGTTCCCACAGTTTTTTCCAGGATTCTTTTGAGTTCTCTGTTAGATATTTCGGCTTGCCCACTTGTCTGTGGATGGTATGGTGTGGCTACCCTGTGTTTGACTCCATATTTTAGGAGCAATGCCTCTAATGGTTTGTTGCAAAAGTGGCTTCCTCCATCACTGATGATTGCTCTTGGAACCCCAAAACGGCAAAAAATGTGTTTTCTGAGGAAGTTCATGACTACCTTATTATCATTGGTTGGAGTTGCTATTGCTTCAACCCATTTGGAGACATAATCTACTGCCACAAGAATGTAATTATTCGAGTATGAGGAGGGAAATGGTCCCATGAAATCTATCCCCCATACATCAAACAATTCAAGTTCCAGAATGAATTGTTGTGGCATTTCATTTCTTCTTGGCAGGTTCCCAGCTTTCTGGCATTCAGGGCAGTGCTTCACTAATTCTTTTGCATCTTTGAAAATAGTAGGCCAATAAAAACCACACTGCAACACCTTAGCTGCTGTTCTTTCCCCTGCAAAGTGCCCTCCATAAGTGGAGCCATGGCAGTCCCATAAAACTTCCCTTCCTTCTTCCTCGGATATGCATCTTCTGAGTATGCCATCGGAACATTTTTTGAACAAGTATGGTTCGTCCCAGATGAAGTATTTGGCATCATTTACCAATTTCTTCTTTTGATGTTTGTTAAATTCCAAAGGTAAACTCCCAGTGGCCTTGAAGTTTGCTATGTCTGCAAACCAGGGTGCTTTGTGAATTAGCATGAGTTGTTCATCAGGAAAGCACTCATTTACATGTGTGCTTTGTGTGCTTCCTTCTTCACATGGTATCCTTGATAAATGATCTGCCACCTTGTTCTCTACACCCTTCTTGTCTTTGATTTCAATGTCAAATTCCTGCAACAAAAGAACCCATCTAATAAGTCTCGGTTTAGATTCTTGTTTGGCAAGTAAATATTTTAACGCTGAATGATCAGTGAAAACAATGACTTTAGATCCAATGAGATAAGATCTAAATTTTTCAAATGCAAAGACTATTGCCAAGAGTTCTTTTTCAGTGGTTGTGTAATTCCTTTGGTTAGCATTCAAGACTTTACTGGCATAATAAATCACATGTACCAAATTGTCTTTCCTTTGTCCTAACACTGCCCCAATAGCAAGGTCTGATGCATCACACATCAGTTCAAACGGTAAGTTCCAATCAGGTGGGGCAATGATAGGTGCAGAGGAAAGTTTTTGCTTCAAAAGTTCAAAGGCTAGCATGCAATTTCCATCAAATACAAAGGGTGTATCAGAGACAAACAAGTTACTCAAAGGTTTGGCTATTTTAGAAAAGTCTCTAATAAACCTTCTGTAAAAACCAGCGTGGCCCAAAAAGCTCCTAACTGCCTTGACATTACTTGGTGGAGGTAGTTTTTCAATGATTTCCACCTTAGCTCTGTCCACCTCCATGCCTCTATTAGAGATTTTGTGGCCAAGGACTATTCCTTCTGTGACCATGAAATGACACTTTTCCCAGTTTAATACTAGATTAGTCTCTTGGCACCTCTTAAGCACCAAGGCAAGGTGGTGTAGGCAGCTGGGAAAAGAATCCCCAAACACAGAAAAATCGTCCATGAAGACCTCAATAAATTTTTCAATCATGTCCGAAAAGATGGACAGCATGCATCTTTGGAAAGTGGCAGGTGCATTGCACAATCCAAAGGGCATGCGTCTATAAGCAAAAACTCCATATGGACAAACAAATGATGTTTTCTCTTGATCACTAGGATCAACTACTATTTGGTTGTAGCCTGAATATCCATCCAAGAAACAATAGTAAGCATGTCCGGCAAGCCTTCAAGCATCTGATCCATGAATGGGAGTGGGAAATGATCTTTTCTGGTGGCTTCATTGAGCTTCCTGTAGTCTATGCACATCCTCCACCCAGTAACGGTTCTTGTGGGTATGAGTTCGTTCTTCTCATTTGGCACCACCGTTATGCCACCTTTCTTGGGAACTACATGGATGGGACTAACCCATGGGCTATCAGAAATGGGGTAGATTACCCCTGCCTGCCATAACTTCCTCACTTCCTTTTGTACCACTTCTTTCATGACGGGATTCAATCTTCTTTGAGCTTGAATGGAGGGTCTAGCATCTTCTTCTAACAAGATTTTATGCATGCATATGGATGAACTTATCCCCTTCAAATCAGCTAGGGTCCATCCAATGGCATCTTGATGAGTTTGCAGCACCTTGATCAATTCTTCTTCTTGTTCTTGGCTCAAGGCCGAGCTAATGATAACAGGGTGACTCTCATCACTACCCAAGTATGCATACTTGAGATTAGGGGGCAATGCTTTGAGCTCAGGTTTTGGTGCTTCCTTTTCTTCTTTCACTTTCTCTGGCCTTCTTAGCATAGTTGTGTCATCATCCTTGATATCACTAACTTCAATATCCTTGGTGAACTCCTCCTCTGCCACTTCCTTTATTGTTTCCTCAAAAGTTTCTTGTACTGCAATGTCCACTACATCAACCCTCATGCATTCCCTTAGTGATTCTGATGGATAGCTCATTGCCTTGAATACATTAAACACCAATTTCTCATCATGGAGTCTAAGAGTGAGTTCACCCTTTTGTACATCTATGATGGCTCCAGCAGTAGCTAGGAAGGGTCTTCCCATAATTATTGAAGCTTTGGCTTCTTCCTCCATATCTAACACCACAAAATCAGCAGGAAATATAAATTCTCCCACCTTCACCAACAAATCCTCAACTATCCCATGAGGGAATTTAAAAGTTCGATCTGCCAATTGGAGGGCCATTCTTGTTGGTTTGGCCTCTTCAATCTTCATTCTTTTCATCATTGTTAGCGACATCAAATTGATGCTGGCCCCTAAATCACACAAGGCCTTCTCCACCATGACTTCTCCTATAATACAGGGGATTTGGAAACTGCCTGGGTCCTTCAATTTCTAAGGCAATTTGTGCTGAATGATGGCACTGCATTCTTCAGTTAACAACACAGTTTCCTCATTTCTCCAGCTTCTCTTCTTGGTCATCAATTCTTTTAAGAATTTTGCATAGAGTGGCATTTGCTCTATTGCTTCAGCAAAGGGAATGTTGATTTGAAGCTTCTTGAAAATCTCCAAGAACCTGGAGAATTGGCCATCCTTTTCACTTTTCATCAAACGTTGAGGATAAGGTGCTTTAGGTGTGTAAGGCTTCAAGACCTCTTTTTCTTTTTCTTTTGTTGCAAACGGTGTAACAGATTGTCCTTGTTCTTTGTCTTTCACATTTTCCTTTACTTCATCCTCTGTGGTTTCCCTTGAAATCTCCTTTAGATTCTTTCCACTTCTGAGGGTTATGGCCTTACATTCCTCCCTTGCAATAGCCTTAACAGTATGAGAACTGCTTGTCCCAGGAGCTTGCTTAGTCAAATACAAAATTTGATTTTCTAGCTTCTGGATGGCAGCTCCTTGGTTTTGCAAGTTAGAATTTACTTCTTCCTTAAAAGCCTTCAATTCAATTATGTCTTGGCTCATGGTTGCAAGCATTCCTTCCATCCGGTTTAATTGATCTTGAAATTGTTGGTTCGGATTAGGTTGGGTATGTTGATTATTTTGGCCATGATATGATGATTGGGGGTAAGTGTTTTGTGTGGCTTGGTATGATCTTTGGTTGGAGTTTTGGTATGTGGAATTGTTTTGTTGGTTGTGGTTGTAAGGTTTGTGGTTTTGTGGTTGGGTTTGTTGGTTTCCCCACCCAAAGTTTGGGTGGTTTCTCCAGCCTGGGTTGTAAGTGTTGGAGTGTGGATCATATGATTGCCTTTGTTGGTTTCCCACATAGTTAACCTCATCCCAATCACCTCCTTCAATGCCTACTTCCTCTTGATCTTGTGTGTGTATTGCAGCCACTTGCTTTGTTTCTAATTGCCTAGTAAGCTCTGCTAGTTGCTTGGCAAACACCTTGTTTTGGGCTAGAATTGTATCAACATGGTTCAGCTCCATGACTCCCTTAGTGTTGTGCCTTTCTGATGCATAGTAGTACTCATTCTCAGCCACTGTCTCGATCACTTCAATGGCTTCTTCCACGGTCTTTTTCTTGTTCAATGAACCTCCTGATGAATGGTCTACAGCCTTCCTTGATTCATAAGAGAGCCCATCATAGAAGATGTGCAATTGCACCCAATCATGGAACATGTTTGGTGGGCATTTCCTTGTCAAGTCCTTGAATCTCTCCCATGCCTCGTAGAGAGTTTCACCATCTTGTTGTCTAAAAGTCTGGACCTCAGATCGAAGCCTATTGACCTTTTGTGGAGGGTAGAAACGTGCCAGAAACTTGCCTTCCACCTCATCCCATGTGGTTAGACTCCCCCTTGGGAATGATTCCAGCCACTTAGCTGCCTTGTCCCTAAGTGAAAATGGGAACAAGAGCAGTTTATAGGCATCTTCCTGGACTCCATTGGACTTCACAGTGTCACAAATTCTCAGGAATTTTGTGAGATGTTGGTTTGGGTCTTCATTAGCACTTCCTCCAAAGGAACAATGATTTTCCACCAATGATATTAGCTGTGGCTTGAGCTCAAAATTGTTGGCCTGAATGGGTGGTTTCTGGATGCTACTACCACAATTCCCAGAGGTTGGGTTTATGTATGAACTAAGAACCCTCCTCTCAGGAATGGCATTGTTTCCATCAGCTCTCTCATGGTTGTGAACTTCTCTATCCATGTTGAGATCTAGAGCTTCCTCAAAATTGTCCTCAGATTCTCCTTCAGATTCCTCTTCTCCCACTACTCTCTTCCCTCTTGCTTCCCTTCTAAGTCTATGAAGGGTCCTTTCCGGTTCGGTATATGGAGGAGTTGATGTCTCTCCTCTCCTACCTGTCATACAAGAACATAGCTCAAACACAAACAGGTAAAATACTCTTGGTTAATGGAAGAGTATGGTCAGCTCAATTGAGGAATTAATTCAAACAGTTAGTGAGTCAGTGAGTTAGTTGCATGAATTTAAAGGCATAAAGAAAGAAAGCATGTAACCAAGTGCAGAAATTAAAATTCAACAAGTATTTAGAACAGAATTAACAAAGCAAGAGAAAATTGCTCAATCTAGTTAGCTTCCAATTTGAGAATTGTCAATCGAAAACCAATCCCCGGCAACGGCGCCATAAACTTGATGCGCATAAACGTGTTATGCTACGATTTAGGAAATTGCACGATCGGCAAAATTCCTTCCGGCAAGTGCACCGGTTATCGTCGTCAAGTAAAAACTCACAATAGAGTGAGGTCGAATCCCACAAGGATTGGTTGAGTGAGCAATTCGGATTAGAAGTGTGTTCTAGTTGAGCGGAATCAAGATTTGAGATGAGAATTGCGGAATGTAAAATTGGCGGGAAAAGTAAATGACAAGAAAATTAAATGGCTGAATCTTAAATTGCATGAATTAAAGATTGCTGAAATTAAAAGGGAATGGGGATGATTGCAAGAATTGAATTGCAGAATGTAAAGAGAAAGTGGAAATCAGAAATGGGGAATTCATTGGGTTTAGGAGATATTGAAATCTCCGAATCAAAACATGTAAATCTCTTCCTCAACCAATGCATTCATTGAATTTTGCTTGGAAATCTTATATGATTGGATCCCAATTCCTTGGCTCACCAATGCTCTCTAAAAACAAACAAATTCCCAATCCCTTGGTTTAAATGTTCATAAGAAGAGACGATGCTTGATCACTGATTATACCACACAATTTCATGAACCACAATTTGGTAGGATTACATGTCACAATATCCATCCAAACCCCAATCCAATCCACTGTGAGAAAGCTTCTCTAGCATGAATCCTCCATTCCTTTCCCAAGGCTCCGAAGGATTCCAAGTATGAGTAGTCTCTTTCCCAAGACAACTACTCAATGGAATTAGATCGAGAAGCTTTCTAACAAAATTCAAGAGAAAAGATTGAAGAAGAAGATAAACTATTATTGATTCATTGAATTACAATAGAGCTCCCTAACCCAATGAAAGGGGGTTTAGTGAATCATAGCTCTCAATTCAATTACAAAGAAAAAGAAACTAGCTAAAAGTGAAAGTAAAAGTCCCCCTTCTAACTTAACTTCTATCCTATTTATACACTTTCTATATTGAGCTTCAATTGTGCTTCTTGGGCTTTGAGGCCTCTCCTTGCTTTCCTTTTGTCTTGGGTTTATGATCCATAATCTTGATGAGGTTGTTGATCCAAATCCTGTAACATTTATTGAGCCAACTTAGTGATAATCAAATAATGGCACATGACTCAATACATGAGATTTCAAACTCATCAATCCCTCAGGCCCAATCCCATAAACCATGATATTCAATTGGGTTTCATACCAAAGTAAGTTTAAGTTAATAATTGTGCTCAAAGACTAACTTAAATCACAATATTTTTGGCCCAGAAACTTTTTTTCAAGAGTGGCGTTTAAGTTGTAGTTTAAGCTTAAACTGCAACTTAAACGCCAGACACTTCCAGTGATGCCATTTGTAGAAGCACGTTTAAGCTTCAGTTAAGGTTAAACTGAAGCTTAAATGTGGAAATGGAAGAAGGTAGCCCTGGAGAGTCATGTAGTCGAACACGTTTAAGCTTCAGTTTAAGGTTAAACTGAAACTTAAACGTGGAGATAGGAAGGGCAGCCCTGGAGGTCGAACACGTTTAACCTCCAGTTTGAGGTCAAACTGGAGGTTAAACGTGGAAAAGGGTGGAGGCATACTGGAGGTCGAACACGTTTAACCTCCAGTTTGAGGTCAAACTGGAGGTTAAACGTGGAAGCTTGGAATGGTGGCCCTGGAGGTGTCGAACACGTTTAACCTCCAGTTTGGGGTCAAACTGGAGGTTAAACGTGGAGATGGAGAGAGCAACCCTGGAGTGAAAAAACTATCGAACACGTTTAAGCTCCAGTTTGAGTCAAACTGGAGCTTAAACGTGGAATGGCCCCTGGTACTCTTCCTGGTTCTGGCGTTTAACCTCCAGTTTGAGGTCAAACTGGAGGTTAAACGTGGAACTCCTCCCTGGGTGGCATACTCATTCTGGCGTTTAACCTCCAGTTTGAGGTCAAACTGGAGGTTAAACGTGGAATGCTCCTTAAGTGAGGCTTTTCATTCTGGCGTTTAACCTAAACTTCAATCCCAGCATTTCTTATCCTTCATGATTTTGGCGTTTAAGCTCCAGTTTAGGCTTAAACTGGAACTTAAACTCCACATGTGATATTCAAGCTTCCTTTATTGATTTTGTTGCTTCCTTGCTTAGCCTCTTCTTCCCTGAAATCATCCAAACAATTGCATCAAAGTCTTGCAAAATTTCATGAGAAATCTTTCATTCATAGCATTTAAGTAATATAACTAAAACTCATGGAATTTGCATCAAAATCATATTGTTTGGATGGTTCATTACTTTGTTCTTCATTTAACCATTTTTGGTTACTTTAAGCTCAAGAAAATGCATAAAATAACTAAAACTAACAGAAAAATGCCAGTGAAACTAGCCTATGATGCCTTGGCATCAATTACACAGACCAAAAGGCATTCTTCTGTAAGCAAATACTCCAGAAGGACATGTGAATGCTGTTTTCTCTTGGTCCTGAGGATCTACTGCAATTTGGTTGTAACCTGAATAGCCATCCAAAAAGCAGTAATATTCATGAGCTGCTAGTCTCTCTAGCATCTGGTCTATGAATGGTAAAGGAAAATGATCCTTTCTGGTGGCTGTGTTGAGCCATCTTTAGTCAATACACATGCGCCACCCTGTAACTGTTCTTGTAGGAACCAATTCATTTTTTTCATTATGAACCACTGTCATGCCTCCCTTCTTGGGAACAACTTGAACAGGGCTCACCCAGGGGCTATCAGAAATAGGATAAACAATCCCAGCCTCCAGTAACTTGGTGACCTCTTTCTGCACCACTTCCTTCATGGCTGGATTTAGCCACCTATGTGGTTGAACCACTGGCTTAGCATCATCCTCCAATAGGATTTTGTGTATGCATCTAGCTGGGCTTATGCCCTTAAGGTAACTTATGGACCACCCATGAGCTGTCTTGTGTGTCCTTAGCACTTGAATTAGTGCTTCCTCTTCCAGTGGGTTTAAAGCAGAGCTTATGATCACTGAAAAAGTGTCACCTTCTCCCAGAAATGCATATTTCAGGGATGGTGGTAATGCCTTGAGCTCGGATTTAAGAGGTTTCTCCACTTCCTGAGGAAATCTCAGAGGCTCTTTCAGTTCCTCTGAACCCTCCAAATCAGGCTGAACATCTTTAAAGATGTCTTCCAGCTCTGATTCGAGACTCTCAGCCATGTTGACCTCCTCTACCAAAGAGTCAATGAGATCAACTTTCATGCAATCTTTTGGTGTGTCTGGATGCTGCATGGCCTTGACAGCATTCAACTTAAACTCATCCTCATTGACTCTTAGGGTTACTTCCCCCTTTTGGACATCAATGAGAGTTCATCCAGTTGCTAGGAAAGGTCTTCCTAGAATGAGAGTAGCACTCTTGTGCTCTTCCATTTCCAGCACTACAAAGTCAGTGGGAAAGGCGAATGGCCCAACCCTGACAATCATGTCCTCAATCATGCCTGATGGGTATTTAATAGAGCCATCAGCAAGTTGGAGACATATTCAAGTTGGTTTAACTTCTTCAGTTAAACCAAGCTTTTTGATAGTGGATGCAGGTATTAAGTTGATGCTTGTCCCAAGATCACATAAAGCTGTCTTGGTGCAATTACCCTCTAATATGCATGGTATCAGAAAGCTCCTGGGATCTTTAAGCTTTTCTGGAAAGCTTTTCAGAATGACTGCACTGCATTCTTCAGTGAGGAGAACTCTTTCAGTTTCTCTCCAATCCTTCTTATGACTCAAGATCTCCTTCATGAACATGGCATAAGAAGGTATTTGCTCAAGTGCCTCTGCAAATGGAATCTTTATTTCAAGAGTCCTGAGGTAATCTGCAAAGCGAGCAAATTGCTTATCCTGCTCCTCTTGGCGGGGTTTTTGTGGATAAGATATCTTGGCTTTATATTCCTCAACCTTAGTTGCTGTAGGTTTATTTCCTACAGAGGTGGTTGGAGAAGCCTTTTTAGAGGGGTTGTTATCAGCACTTGTGAGTGTCTGATCCCTCACTGGCATTTGAATGCCAGGGTTAGAAGCTGGATGGCATTGGACGCCAACTCTTTACTTGTTCCTGGCATTTAAACGCCAGAACTGAGCTTCCATTGGGCGTTTGACGCCAAATCCTTGCCTGTTTCTGGCGTTTGAATGCCAGAGTTATTCCTCTCTAGGCTCTTACTGTCCTCAGAGGGATTTTGGATGGCAGTTTGTTCTTTTCTTGGCTTTCTGCTGCCTTGAAGTGAGGTATTTAATATTTTCCCACATCTTAATTGAACTGCTTGGCACTCTTCTTTTATTTGTTTTGATAACTGTTGTTCTGTTTGCTTCAACTGTACCTCCATATTTATATTAGCCATGCTTGTGTCTTGTAGTATCTCTTTGAATTCAGCCAGCTGTTTTGTTAGAAAGTCTAATTGCTGATTGAATTCAGTAATTTGTTCTGCATGACTGAGTTCAGCAGTTACTGTTTTAGCCTCTTCTTTCATGAAAGATTCACTGTTTAGGTACAGATGCTGATTTCTGGCAACTGTATCAATAAGCTCTTGAGCCTCTTCAATTGTCTTTCTCATGTGTATAGATCCACCAGCTAAGTGATCTAGAGAAATTTGAACTTTCTCTGTAAGCCCATAATAGAAGATGTCTAACTGCACCCATTCTGAAAACATTTCAGAGGGGCATTTTCTTAGCTTCTCTCTGTATCTCTCCCAGGCATCATAAAGAGATTCATTATCTCCTTGTTTAAAGCCTTGGATGTCCAGCCTTAGCTGTGTCATCCATTTTGGAGGGAAGTATTGATTCTGGAATTTGTCTGACAGCTGTTTCCATGTCCTTATGCTAGCCTTAGGTTGGTTATTTAACCACCTCTTAGCTTGGTCTTTTACAGCAAATGGAAACAGTAATAATCTGTAGACATCCTGATCTACTTCCTTATCATGTACTGTGTTAGCAATCTATAAAAACTGTGCCAGAAACTTTGTAGGTTCTTCCTGTGGAAGACCGGAATACTGGCAACTTTGCTGCACCATGATAATGAGCTGAGGATTCAACTCAAAGCTACTGACTCCAATGGAGGGTATACAGATACTACTCCTATATGAAGCAGTAGTGGAGTTGGCATATGACCCGAGAGTCCTTCTGGACTGCTCATTTCCACTTAGGTCCACGATGGAGAAAAGGGAATTGATGTGAATTGCAATTAAAATATATTTTTATTTTTATTTTATAAAAAGAGAACGAAAAGAAAAATGAAATAAAATAACTAGAAATTAATTATAGATTTCGAAAATTAAGAAAAAAATTAAAACTAAAATAATTACTTAATTAAGAAGATTTGAAAAGCTTTGGATATGATTTTTGAAAAAGATTTTAAATTTTGAAATTGAAATCTGAATTTTAAAGGGAATTTTCAAAAATTCACTTTAAAATAGAGAGAAAAGATAGTTTTTTTTTTTATTTTTGAATTTTATCATGAAAGAGAAAAACACACAAAAGACACACAATTTAAAATTTTTAGATCTAATGTTCCTTATTTTCGAAAATTTTGGAGAGAAACACCAAGGAACACCAAACTTAAAAATTTTAAGATCAAAACACAAGGAAGACTCAAGAACACTTTGAAGGCTCACAAGAACAACATGAACATGAAGATAGAACACCAAACTTAAAATTTTTAGAAAACCAAAATAAAATTTTCGAAAACTAAAGAAAAATCGACAAGAAAACACCAAACTTAAAGTTTGGCACAAGATTTATTCAAAGAAAAATTATTTTTGAAAAAGTTTTTAAAAAAGAAGATAGCCAATTACCAAGAACATAAGCACCACGCTCTAGCCAATTGAGCTATAAATTTAAAGTGTTTTAACAAGGTATTTAATAAATAATTTTTTTTAGATACTAATAATTCGAAAATGCACAAGAAAAACAAGAAAAATCACAAAACAAGAAAAACTAAAGATCAAACAAGGAAAATAAACAAGAACAACTTGAAGATTAAGAAAGAACAATGAACACAATTTCCAAAATTTAAAAGAAAATAAAAACATGCAATTGACACCAAACTTAAAACATGAAACTAAACTCAAACAGAAAAACTCAATTATTAGTTTATAAAATTTTCGAAAAATTTTAAAAAGAGAAAATAAGGATTTAAAAAAAGAAATATCAACCAAAAACAACAATAAAAGACTCTAAACCAAAAAGAAAAAATTTTCCTAATCTAAGAAACAAAATGAACCGTCAGTTGTTCAAATTCGAACAATCCCCGGCAACGGCGCCAAAAACTTGGTGCATGAATTGTGAATCACACTTTTCACAACTCGTACAACTAACCAGCAAGTGCACTGGGTCGTCCAAGTAATACCTTACGTGAGTAAGGGTCGAATCCCACGGAGATTGTTGGCTTGAAGGAATCTATGGTTATCTTGTAACTCTTAGTCAGGATATCAATTTTATTTATCAGTTTGAATTGCGAGAAATAAAAGAGCATGAAATAAATACTTATTCTGCAGTAATGGAGAATATGTTGGAGTTTTGGAGATGCTTTGTCTTCTGAATCTGTACTTTACCCATGTCTTCTTCTTCACGCACGCAAGGTTCCTCCTATTGCAAGCTGTATGTTGGTGGATCACCGTTGTCAATGGCTACCATTCGTCCTCTCAGTGAAAATGGTCCAGCTGCGCTGTCACCGCCCGGCTAATCATCTGTCGGTTCTCACTCATGCTGGAATAGGATCCGTTGGTTCTTTTGCGTCTGTCACTACGCCCAACCTTTGTGAGTTTGAAGCTCGTCATAGTCATTCAATCCTTGAATCCTACTCAGAATGCCACAGACAAGGTTTAGACTTTCCGGATTCTCAAGAATGCTGCCAATGGATTCTAGCTTATACCACGAAGATTCTGATTAAGGAACCCAGAGATACTTATTCAATCTAATGTAGAACAGAGGTGGTTGTCAGGCACACGTTCATGGGTTGAGAATGGTGATGAGTGTCACAGATCATCACATTCATCATATTGAAATGCGAATAAATATCTTAGATAGAAACAAGCGTGTTTGAATGGAAAACAGAAGTAATTGTATTAATTCATCGAGACACAGTAGAGCTCCTCACCCCCAACAATGGAGTTTAGAGACTCATGCCATCAAAGAGTACAAAGTTCAGATCTAAAATGTCATGAGGTACAAAATAAATCTCTAAAAGTTGTTTAAATACTAAACTAGTAACCTAGGTTTACAGAAAATGAGTAAACTAAGATAGATAGTGCAGAAATCCACTTTTGGGGCCCACTTGGTGTGTGCTGGGGCTGAGACTTAAGCTTTACACGTGCCTAGGCTGTTTCTGGAGTTAAACGCCAGGTTGTAACCTGTTTTGGGCGTTTATCTCCAACTTGTAACTTGTTTCTGGCGTTTAATGCCAGACTACAACATGGAACTGGTGTTGAACGCTAGTTAACGTCGTCTATCCTTGAGCAAAGTATGGATGTCTACTTTCCAACGCAATTATGAGCGCGCCAATTGGACTCCTGTAGCTCCAGGAAATCCATTCCGAGTGCAGAGAGGTCAGAATCCAACAGCATCAATGGTCATTTTTCAGCCTGAATCAGATTTTTGCTCCGCTCCCTCAATTTCAGCAAGAAAATACCTGAAATTATAGAAAAACACACAAACTCATAGTAAAGTCCAGAAATATGAATTTTGCCTAGAAACTAATGAAAATATACTAAAAACTAACTAAAACATACTAAAAACTACATGAAATTAACCCCAAAAAGTGTATAAAATATCCGCTCATCACAACACCAAACTTAAACTGTTGCTTGTCCCCAAGCAACTAGATAAATATAATAGAATACAAATAAGTCAAGAAGCAATAATATCTCAGACTTTTTGAGTGAAGCTCAGATTCTAATTAGATGAGCGGGACTAGTAGCTTTTTTATTCCGAACAGTTTTCGCATCTCACTTTATCCATTGAAGCTCAGAATGATTGACATCTATAGGAACTTAGAATTCAGATAGTGTTATTGATTCTCCTAGTTCAGTATGTTGATTCTTGAACACAGCTACTTTATGAGTCTTGGCCGTGGCCCTAAGCACTTTGTTTTCCAGTATTACCACTGGATACATAAATGCCACAGACACATAATTGGGTAAACCTTTTCAGATTGTGACTCATCTTTGCTAAAGTCCCCAATTAGAGGTGTCCAGGGTTCTTAAGCACACTCTTCTTTTTTGCTTTGGACCTTGACTTTAACCGCTCAGTCTCAAGTTTTCACTTGACATTTTCATGCCACAAGCACATGGTTAGGGACAGCTTAATTTAGCTGCTTAGGCCAGGATTTGATTCCGTTAGGCCCTCCTATCCACTGATGCTCAAAGCCTTGTATCCTTTTTATTACCCTTGTCTTTTGGTTTTAAGGGCTATTGGCTTTTTCTGCTTGCTTTTTCTTTTTCTTTTTTTTTTCTTTTATTTTTGCCATTTTTTCAATTTTTTTCTGCAAGCTTTTGTATTCACTGCTTTTTCTTGCTTCAAGAATCATTTTTATGATTTTTCAGATTATCAAATAACATTTCTCCTTTTTCATCATTCTTTCAAGAGCCGACATATTTAACATTCATAGACATCAAATTCAAAAGACATATGCACTGTTCAAGCATTCATTCAGAAGACAAAAAGCATTGCCACCACATGTAAATAATTAGAATTTTTTTCTTATTAAAAACTCGAAAAATATTGCCTCCTTATTCTAAAGAAAATCTGCTATTTTATTGATGTTTAATGATGATGAGAAAAATAAATTATACCTTAATTGGAGATAAAATCAGAATATAGATACTAATTACTACTACTCATACATAACTTCTAAGGTAAAACTCAAATAAGAACAATTATCACAGAGTTAAGGCTAAGATTAGAACTCAACAACCTTGAATTTGGGAGGTGGATGCCTCTTTAGTCTGTGGAGTGCTTGGCCCTTCAAGAGATAGTTTCTGACGCTTTAATTCCTTCAGTTCACGCCCTTGCTCTTCTTGTTCTCTAAGCAATTTGCAGAACATGTTGTTTTAATTTTGCTGTTCTTCCTTCAGTTGATCCACAGCTTCTTGCAAATTGGTGACAGATGCTTCTAGGCGCTCCCATTATTCAATTTGAGGGATTTCCGGGAGGAACTCCTCTGCTTTTCTCTTGATGGGGTCGTCCTAGACTTGTTGTCCTTCCATAGACTTTTTGGTGATTGGTTGCTCAACTGAGATATACTTATCTACTCCTATCTTTATCCCAGCATCTTTACATAACAGAGAAACTAAGCTTGGATAGGCCAATTTGGCATCTTTGGAGTTCTTGTTTGCAATTTTGTAAAGCTCACAAGCAATCAGCTGATGAACTTCCACTTCTTTTTCCAGCATAATGCAATGAATCAGCACTGCTCTTCTGATGGTGACTTCAGAGCGGTTGCTAGTGGGCAGAATAGAGCGCCCAATGAAGTCCAGCCAGCCTCTGGCGAGTGGTTTGAGATCTCCTCTCTTGAGTTAGTTCGGGGCACCCTTTGTGTTGGTTGTCCACTTAGCTCCAGGGAGGCACATATCCTCTAGAATTTTATCCAAGCCTAGGTTTGATCTCATCATTCTCCTATTAAAGGAGTCTGGGTCATCTTGCAGTTGAGGCAACTTGAAGATCTCCCGTATTTTATCAGGGTGGGTGTGAACAACCTTCCCTCTGACCAAAGTTCTATAGTCATAGAATGCGGTTCCAACTATCCTCTGCTTGTCCGTCTGCCATAGATAAGCATAGAATTCCTGAACCATGTTTCTTCTCACCTTTGTTTCAGGATTAGCTAGATCTTCCCAGCTCCTGTGTCGAATTTGCGTTTGGATCTCTAGATATTCATCTTCTTTCAGATTGAATTTAACTTCCGGGATCATGGACCTTAGACTCATTATTTTGTAAAAATGGTCTGAATGTTCTTTGGTTATGAACTTCCCTTGATTCCAAAGTGGTTTTGGAATATTCTCTTTCTTGCCTCTTGAGTCGGTTTGTTTTCCCTTAGGAGACATGATCTTAGTGGGTATTGGTTTAGGATGTTTACTAATCTGACTAATATGGAACTTGGTAAGACAAGGGGGTTAAATAACTGAAAAATAAGATTAGTAAAGAATATTCTTTGAATGCTAAATTTACGTATTGAATTTTTTTTCTTGTCCCCATAATTCAAAAATTTTTTTTATTATGGCCGAAGAAATGAAATAAAAGATAGGGTAGAATCAATGGAAAAAGAATCGGAAGTGATCAATATATCTCTCGAAACAAACGAAAAGAAATGACATCTCTTATCTCACTGACACCAAAGAGGGGGATCTAAAATGATTGGAATTTTGATATGGGTGGAATATAATGAAATAGAGGGAAAGAGGAATTGAACTCATAATCACACCAAACTTAGAGGTTTGCTTGTCCTCAAGCAAAAGAAAGGAAAGGAGAGGGAAAGAGGGAGAGCCAAGCGCAACTTGTGGAGGAGAGGGGGAGAGGCCAAACCAAAATTTAAAGGGAAGGGGGTGGGTTTCGAAAATTATTTGAAAAAGATATGATAGAAAAAGTGATTTGGAAAAGATAAGTATGATAGGAAAAGATGTGTTTTAAAATTGAAAAGATATAAAAGATATTTGAAAAAGATAAATCTGGATTTTGAAAAAGATGATGTGAAGATTTGAAAAAGATATTGATGAGTTGAAAAGATTTTAGAAGGAAAAGAGATAGATTTGTTTTGAAAAGGATTTGAAAATAATTTGAAGAGGAAAAGGGGTTTATGAATTAAGATACATTTGATATATTTTTTTTTTTTGAAAAAGGATTTGAAAAATTAGGATTTGTAACATGTTTGTGCAAGAAATCATGAATTGAAACATAAAAAAGGAAAAAAATTTGAATTGAAAACGAAATTGTCTACTCCCCACAATCCTGGCGTTAAACGCCCAACTGCAGCATGTTTTGGGCGTTTAACGCCCAGTTGCTGCTTAGTTTAGGCGTTTAACGCCCAGCTGTTGCTTCTAGCTAGCGTTAAATGCCAGAAACCCCTTTGTCACTGGACGTTTTTCTAAACGCCTAGGATGCTGTAAATCTGGCGTTACACGCCCAGAAGTTGCTTCTTTCTGGCATTTAACGCCCAGATGGCTATCCTTACTGGTGTTTTCTTGCCAGTGAGCTCCTTTTTCCTGTTTTGTGCTCTAAATTCTTCTGTAACCCTGTGGACTTATGCAATTGATTCTTTACCTTGTTAACATTAAGCTCATATATTTTAAAAATAAACAAAATGAAAAATAACAGAAAAAGTTTTGCTAAAGGCTGGGTTGCCTCCCCGCAAGCGCTTCTTTATTGTCTTTAGCTGGACCTTGCTGAGCCTTTAATCTAGCCTCAGCCTTGAGCACTCTTGCTCAATATTGCCTTCAAGATAGTGCTTGATTCTCTGTCCATTAACAATGAACTTTTTATCAGAATCAATGTCTTGAAGCTCCACATAACTATATGGTGATACACTTGTAATCACATATGGTCCCCTCCATCGGGATTTCAGTTTCCCGGGGAATAGCCTGAGCCTAGAGTTAAACAATAGAACCTTTTGTCCTAGTTCAAAGACTCTAGATGACAGCTTTCTGTCATGCCACCTTTTTGATTTCTCTTTATAAATCTTGGCATTTTCGAAAGCAGTGAATCTGAATTCCTCTAGCTCATTCAGCTGGAGCAATCTTTTTTCTCCAGCTAATTTGGCATCAAAGTTTAGGAATCTGGTTGCCCAGTAGGCCTTATGTTCCAGTTCCACGGGCAGATGACAGGCCTTACCATACACAAGTTGGTATGGAGAGGTCCCTATAGGAGTCTTGAATGCTGTTCTGTAAGCCCACAAAGCATCATCCAAGCTTATTGCCCAATCCTTTCTACGGGTACTTACAGTCCATTCCAGGATTCTTTTTAGTTCTCTGTTAGAAACTTCAGCTTGCCCATTTGTCTGTAGATGATATGGGGTCGCCACCTTGTGGCGAATCCCATACCAGACCATGGCAGAGTAAAGCTGTTTGTTGCAGAAGTGAGTGCCCCCATCACTGATTAGTACTCTAGGGACACCAAACCTGCTGAAGATATGTTTCTGGAGGAACTTCAGCACTGTTTTAGTATCATTGGTGGGTGTGGTAACGGCCTCTACCCATTTTGATACATAGTCGACTGCCACCAGAATATAAGTGTTTGAGTATGATGGTGGGAAAGGTCTCATGAAGTCAATTTCCCATACATCAAACAACTCAATCTCCAAGATTCTTCTGTAAGCAAATACTCCAGAAGGACATGTGAATGCTGTTTTCTCTTGGTCCTGAGGATCTACTGCAATTTGGTTGTAACCTGAATAGCCATCCAAAAGGCAGTAATATTCATGAGCTGCTAGTCTCTCTAGCATCTGGTCTATGAATGGTAAAGGAAAATGATCCTTTCTGGTGGCTGTGTTGAGCCTTCTGTAGTCAATACACATGCGCCACCCTGTAACTGTTCTTGTAGGAACCAGTTCATTTTTTTTCATTATGAACCACTGTCATGCCTCCCTTCATGGCTGGATTTAGCCGCCTCTGTGGTTGAACCATTGGCTTAGCATCATCCTCCAATAGGATTTTGTGCATGCATCTAGCTGGGCTTATGCCGTTAAGGTCACTTATGGACCACCCAAGAGCTGTCTTGTGTGTCCTTAGCACTTGAATTAGTGCTTCCTCTTCCAATGGGTTTAAAGCAGAGCTTATGATCACTGGAAAAGTGTCACCTTCTCCCAGAAATGCATATTTCAGGGATGGTGGTAATGGCTTGAGCTCGGGTTTAGGAGGTTTTTCCTCTTCCTGAGGAAATCTCAGAGGCTCTTTCAGTTCTTCTGAACCCTCCAAATCAGGCTGAACATTTTTAAAGATGTCTTCCAGCTCTGATTCGAGACTCTCAGCCATGTTGACCTCCTTTACCAAAGAGTCAATGAGATCAACTTTCATGCAGTCTTTTGGTGTGTATGCATGCTGCATGGCCTTGACAACATTCAACTTAAACTCATCCTCATTGACTCTCAGGGTTACTTCCACCTTTTGGACATCAATGAGAGTTCGTCTAGTTGCTAGGAAAGATCTTCCTAGAATGAGAGTAGCACTCTTGTGCTCCTCCATTTCCAGCACTACAAAGTCAGTGGGAAAGGCGAATGGCCCAACCCTGACAATCATGTCCTCAATCACGCCTGATGGGTATTTAATGGAGCCATCAGCAAGTTGGAGACATATCCGGGTTGGTTTAACTTCTTCAGTTAAACCAAGCTTTATGATAGTGGATGCAGGTATTAAGTTGATGCTTGCCCCAAGATCACATAAAGTTGTCTTGGTGCAATTACCCTCTAATATGCATGGTATCAGAAAGCTCCCGGGAACTTTAAGCTTTTCTGGAAAGCTTTTTAAAATGACTGAACTGCATTCTTCAGTGAGGAGAACTCTTTCAGTTTCTCTCCAATCCTTCTTATGACTCAAGATCTCTGATGAGCAGATAATTTATATGCTTTTTGGCATTGTTTTTAGTATATTTTTAGCATGTTTTAGTTAGTTTTTGTTATATTTTTAGTAGTTTTTATTTAAAATTCACTATTTTGGACTTTACTATGAGTTTGTATGTTCTTCTATGATTTAAGGTATTTTCTGGCTGAAATTGAGGGACCTGAGCAAAAATCTGATTCAGAGGCTAAAAAGGACTGCAGATGCTATTGGATTCTGACCTCCCTACACTCAAATTGGATTTTCTGGAGCTACAGAAACCCAATTGGCGTGCTCTAAATTGCGTTGGAAAGTAGACATCCTGGGCTTTCCATCAATATATAATAGTTGATACTTTGCCTGAGATTCGATGGCCCAAACTGGCGTTCAAAGTCAGCTCAAGAATTCCCAGCGTTAAACGCCGGAACTGTCACCAAAGTGGGAGTTAAACGCCCAAACTGGCACAAAAGCTGGCGTTTAACTCCAGGAAAAGTCTCTACACGAAAATGCTTCAATTCTCAGCCCAAGCACACACCCAGTGAGCCCGGAAGTGGATATTTACGTCATTTTCTCATTTTTTGTAAACCCTAAGCTACTAGTTCTCTATAAATAGGACCTTTTGCTATTGTATTTAGGGAGGAATCTTTGAGTAGTTCTTTGCTACCTTAGATCACGTTTTGGGGCTGGCCTCACGGCCATGCCTAGACCATGTTCTTATGTATTTTCAACGGTGGAGTTTCTACACACCATAGATTAAGGTGTGAAGCTCTGCTGTACCTCGAGTATCAATGCAATTACTATTGTTCTTCTATTCAATTCAGCTTGTTCTTGTTCTAAGATATCACTTGTTCTTCAACTTGATGAATGTGATGATCCGTGACACTCATCATCATTCTCACCTATGAACGTGTGCCTGACAACCACTTCTGTTCTACCTTCGATTGAGTGTTTATCTCTTGGATTCCTTAATCAGAATCTTCGTGGTATAAGCTAGAATTGATGGCGGCATTCTTGAGAATTCGGAAGGTCTAAACCTTGTCTGTGGTATTCTGCGTAGGATTCAAGGATTGAATGACTGTGACGAGCTTCAAACTCGTGATTGTGGGGCATTAGTGACAGACGCAAAAGAATCACTGGATTCTATTCCGACATGATCGAAAACTGACAGATGAATAGCTGTGCTGTGACAGAGTGCGTTGAACATTTTCACTGAGAGGACGGGATTGTAGCCACTGACAACGGTGATGCCCAACATACAGCTTGCCATGGAAAGGAGTAAGAAGGATTGGATGAAGACAGTAGGAAAGCAGAGAGACGGAAGGGACAAAGCATCTTTATACGCTTATCTGAAATTCTCACTGATGAATTACATAAGTATCTCTATCTTTATTTTATGTTTTATTTATCTTTTAATCATTCATCATCCATAACCATTTGAATCCGCCTGACTGAGATTTACAAGATGACCATAGCTTGCTTCATACCAACAATCTCCGTGGGATCGACCCTTACTCACGTAAGGTTTATTACTTGGACGACCCAGTGCACTTGCTGGTTAGTTGTGCGAAGTTGTGATAAAGAGTTGAGATTACAATTGAGCGTACCAAGTTTTTGGCGCCCTTGCCGGGGATTGTTCGAGTTTGGACAACTGACGGTTCATCTTGTTGCTTAGATTAGGTACTTTTCCTTTTTATTTTTCGAAAAAAATTTTTCAAAAATACAAAAAGATTTTCTATTTTGTTCTTAAGAGTTTTTAAGAATGAATTCTAGAGTTTCATGATGATTTGTTGAAGTCTGGCTGGCTGAGAAGCCATGTCTAATCTTTTGGACCGAGGTTTCAACTTATCATCACAAGAGCTTGTTGATTTCTATCAATTTTGCTGTTGAAAGCAATAATCTGCTAAAGCTTGGCTGGCCATTGGCCATGTCTAGTGTTTTGGACCGGAGCTTTCATTGAAAGCTTGGCTGGCTAGTAAGCCATGTCTAATTCCTGGACCTGAGTCTTAGACTAGCATTACAATGATTCCTGAAATTCTTATTAAAAGTTTTGATTCTCTTTATTTTCTTCTCTATCTAATTCTCGAAAATCACAAAAAAATTTATAAAACCATAAAAACCAAAAATATTTTATGTTTCTTGTTTGAGTCTAGTATTAATTTTTAAGTTTGGTGTCAATTGCATGTTTCTATTTTTCTTGCATTTTTCGAAAATTACATGCATGTGTCTTCATTTATCTTCAAGTTGTTCTTGATGATTTCCTTGCTCTGATCTTTAAATTCTCTTGTTTAGTGTGTTTTGTTGTTTCTCATATGCATTCTCAATTTGTTAGTGTCTCCTATATGAAAATTTTTAAGTTTGGTGTCCAGCATGCATTGTTTATTTGATCTTAGTTGCATTTTTATTGTTTTTCATCATCAAAAAAATTCAAAAATATTTTTCAAAACTATGTCTTTTCAAGTCAATAATACAAAGAATTGAAGATTCAGAACATTCAGCAGAGGAATCAAACAGAAAAAGCTGGGTGTTCAAAACGCCTAGTGAAGAAGGAAAACTAGCATTTAAACGCTAGCCATGATACCTGGCTGGGCATTTAACGCCCAAAAAGGTAGAGATTTGGGCGTTAAACGCCAGAATGGGCACCATTCTGGGCGTTTAATGCCAGGATGACACTAGAGGGAAGATTTTGTTTTTAATTCACATTTTTTTCAAGTTTTCATCTTTTTTAAAATCAAATCTTTTTCAAATCATATCTTTTCAATCATATCTCTTTCAAAATCAATTTCTTTCCATTTTATATCTATTTTTACCATTTTTCAAAAATCCTTGCTTCAAATCAAGATTTACTTAAAAAATTTTCAAGTTGTTACTTGCCTATTAAGAAAGTATCAAATTTTAAATTTTAGATTCATATCTTTTAATTTCTTGATAGTCAAGTAATCAACTTTAATTTTAAAAATTTTCTTTTTCTAAATTGATTTTCAATCATATCTTTTCAAACATATCTTTTCAATCACATCTTTTTCAAAATTAATTTTTTCAATCATATCTTTTTCTAATTTCAAAATCTTTTTCAAAAATCACTTTATTTCTTTCCCAATCTTAGTTTTCGAAAATCTCAATCAAATTTTCAAATTTCTTTTTAAAATCTTTTAATTAATTTTCAAAAATTCTTCGCCTCTTTTCACATCCTTCTATTTAAAGGACTAAGACTCCTCATCAAGGTGCAATTCGAACTCTATCCCTCTTGATAAGTTCAAATTCCCTCTTCTCCACCTCCTCCTTCTATTCTTCTTTTCTTCTGACACCTCAAGGAATCTCTATACTGTGACATAGAGGATTCCCTACTTTCTTGTTCTCTTCTCTTTCATATGAGCAGGAACAAAGATAAAGGCATACTTGTTCAAGCTGACCCAGAACCTGAAAGGACCTTGAAGCGAAAGCTAAGAGAGGCTAAAGCACAACTCTCTGGAGAGGACCTAACAGAAATCTTCAAACTAGAAGAAGATATTGCAGCCGAAAACAACAACAATGCCAATAATGCAAGGAAGGTGCTTGGTGACTTTACTGCACCTACTCCTGATTTCTATGGGAGAAGCATCTCAATCCCTACCATTGGAGCAAACAACTTTGAGCTTAAGGCTCAATTAGTTTCTCTAATGCAACAGAATTGCATGTTTTATGGACTTCTATTGGAAGATCCTCATCAGTTCTTGGCTGAATTCTTGCAAATCTGTGACACTGTCAAGACCAATGGGGTTGACCCTGAGGTCTATAGACTTATGCTATTCCCTTGTGCTGTAAGAGACAGAGCTAGGATATGGTTGGATTCACAACCTAAGGAAAGCCTGAACTCTTGGGAGAAGCTAGTCAATGCCTTCTTGGCAAAGTTCTTTCCACCTCAAAAATTGAGTAAGCTTAGAGTGGAAGTCCAAACCTTCAGACAGAAGGAAGGTGAATCCCTCTTTGAAGCTTGGGAGAGATACAAGAAATTGATCAGAAGGTGCCCTTCTGACATGCTTTCAGAATGGAGCATCATAGGTATCTTCTATGATGGTCTGTCTGAACTGTCCAAGATGTCATTAGACAGCTCTGCTGGAGGATCTCTTCATTTGAAGAAGACGCCTGCAGAAGCTCAGGAACTCATTGAAATGGTTGCAAATAACCAATTCATGTACACTTCTGAGAGGAATCATGTGAATAATGGGACAGTTCAGAAGAAAGGAGTTCTTGAGATTGATACTCTGAATGCCATATTGGCTCAGAACAAAATATTGACTCAGTAAGTCAATATGATTTCTCAAAGTCTGTCTGGAATACAAGCTGCACCAGGCAGTACTAAGAACGCTTCATCTGAAGAAGAAGCCTATGATCCTGAGAACCCATCAATGGAAGAGGTGAATTACATGGGTGAACCCTATGGGAACACCTACAATCCTTCATGGAGAAACCATCCAAATCTCTCATGGAAGGACCAACAGAGGCCTCAACAAGGCTTCAACAACAACAATGGTGGAAGAAACAGGTTTAGCAATGGCAAGCCTTTTCCATCATCTTCTCAGCAGCAGACAGAGAACTCTAAGCAGAACCACTCTGACTTAGCAACCATGGTCTCTGATCTAATTAAAACCACTCAGAGTTTCATGACTGAAACAAGGTCCTCCATTAGAAATTTAGAAGCACAAGTGGGTCAGCTGAGCAAGAAAGTTACTGAACTCCCTCCTAGTACTTTTTCTAGCAATATAGAAGAGAACCCAAAAGGAGAGTGCAAGGCCATAAACACAATCAACATGGCCAAATTTAGAGAGGAGGAAGAGGCAGTGATCACCACTGAGGAAGACCTCAATGGACGTCCACTGGCCTCCAATGAGTTCCCTAATGAGGAACCATGGGAATCTGAGGCTCACACTGAGACCATAGAGATTCCATTGGATTTACTTCTGCCATTCATGAGCTCTGATGAGTATTCCTCCTCTGAAGAGGATGAAGATGTCACTGAAGAGAAAGTTGCTAAGTACTTTAGAGGAATCGTGAAGCTAAATGACAAGTTATTTGGTAATGAGACTTGGGAGGATGAACCCCCTTTGTTCACCAAAGAACTGGATGACTTGACTAGGCAGAGATTACCTCAAAAGAGACAAGATCCAGGGAAGTTCTCAATACCTTGTACCATAGACACCATGACCTTTGAGAAGGCTCTGTGTGACATAGGGTCAGGTGTAAACCTCATGCCTCTCTCTGTAATGGAGAAGCTAGAGATCCTTGAGGTACCAGCTACAAGAATCTCACTAGAGATGGCAGACAATTCAAGAAAACAAGATTATGGACTTGTAGAGGATGTCTTGGTAAAGGTTGGAGACCACTACATCCCTGCTAATTTCATAGTCCTAGAGACTGGGAAGTGCATAGATGAATCCATCATCCTTGGCAGACCCTTCCTAGCCACAGCAAAGGCTGTGATTGATGTTGACAGAGGAGAATTGACCATTCAAGTGAATGAATAATCCCTTGTGTTTAAGGCTCAAGGATATCCCTCTGTAACCATGGAGAGGAAGCATGAAGAGCTTCTCTCAAAACAGAGTCAAACAGAGCCCCCACAGTCAAACTCTAAGTTTGGTGTTGGGAGGTTCCAACATTGCTCTGAACATCTGTGAGGCTCCATGAGAGCCCACTGTCAAGCTACTGACATTAAAGAAGCGCTTGTTGGGAGGCAACCCAATGTTATATCTATCTATTTTCCATTGTTATTTTATGTTTTCTATAGGTTGATGATCATGTAAAGTCACAAAAACAATTGAAAAAGAAAAAACAGAATGAAAAATAGAGAAAAAAATAGCACACCCTGGAGGAAAAGCTTGCTGGCGTTTAAACGCCAGTAAGGGCAGCAAATGGGCGTTTAACGCCCAGTCTGGCACCATTCTGGGCGTTTAACGCCAGAAAGGGGGCACCAGACTGGCGTTTAACGCCAGGAATGGGCAAGGAGCTGGCGTTAAATGCCAGAAAAGGGCAGCAGCCTGGCGTTTTACGCCAGAATTGGCAGAAAGGGCATTTTTGCACGCCACTCGGTGCAGGGATGAGCTATCCTTGACACCTCAGGATCTGTGGACCCCACAGGATCCCCACCTACCCCACCACTCTCTCTCTTCTTCACCCATTCACCAATCACCTCAATACCTCTTCCCCAAAAACCCCTCACCTATCAAATCCCACCATTCTCTTCACCACTCACATCAATCCTTCATAAAACCCCACCTACCTCACCATCCAAATTCAAATCACTTTCCCTCCCAAACCCACCCATACTAGCCGAACCTTACACCCCTCTCAACTCCTATATGAACCCATCTTCACTCCTTCATTTTCACATAACCTCAACACCACTTCTCCCCCTTGGCCGAACCACAAAGCCTCCTCCATCTCCTCCATATTTCTTCTTCTTCTACTCTTCTCTTTCTTCTTTTGCTCGAGGACGAGGAAACCTTCTAAGTTTGGTGTGGTAAAAGCATTTGCTTTTTGTTTTTCCATAACCATTTATAGCACCTAAAGCCGGAGAAACCTCTAGAAAGAGGAAAGGAAAGGCAAAAGCTTCCACCTCCGAGTCATGGAAGATGGAGAGATTCATCTTAAGGGTGCATCAAGACCACTTCTTTGAAGTTGTGGCCATGAAGAAGGTGATCCTCGAGGTCCCTTTTAAGCTCAAAAAGGGCGAATATCCGGAAATCCGACATGAGATCCGAAGAAGAGGTTGGGAAGTTTTCACCAGCCCCATTCAACAAGTTGGGATCTTAATGGTTCAAAAGTTCTATGCCAATGCATGGATCACCAAGAACCCTGATCAAAGTGTGAACTCGGACCCAAAGAATTGGCTTACAATGGTTCGGGGGAAACGCTTAGATTTTAGTCCGGAAAATGTAAGGTTGGCATTCAACTTGCCCATGATGCAAGGAGATGAACACCCCTACATTAGAATGGTCAACTTTGATCAAAGGTTGGACCAAGTCCTCATAGACATTTGTGAAGAGGGCGCTCAATGGAAGAGAGATTTAAGAGGAAAGCCGGTTCATTTAAGAAGGCATGACCTCAAGCCCGTGGCTAGGGGATGGTTGGAGTTTATCCAACGTTCAATCATTCCTACTAGCAACCGGTCCAAAGCTACTATAGACCGGGCCATCATGATTCATAGCATCATGATTGGAGAGGAAGTGGAAGTTCATGAGGTTATATCCCAAGAACTCTACAAGGTGGCGGACAAGTCCTCTCCTTTGGCAAGGTTAGCCTTCCCTCATCTCATTTGTCACCTTTGCAATTCGGTTGGAATTGACATAGAGGGAGACATTCTCATTGATGAGGACAAGCCCATCACTAAGAAAAGGATGGAGCAAACAAGAGACCCCACTCATGGACATGAGCATGAGGAAATTCCTCATCATGAAATCCCTGAGATGCCTCAAGGGATGCATCTTTCTCCACAAAACTATTGGGAGCAAATCAACACCTCCCTAGGAGAATTGAGTTCCAACATGGGACAACTAAGGGTGGAGCACCAAGAACATTCCATCCTCCTCCATGAAATTAGAGAAGATCAAAGAATCATGAGAGAGGAGCAACAAAGGCAAGGAAGAGACATTGAGGAGCTCAAGAACTCCATAAGATCTTCAAGAGGAAGAACAAGCCGCCATCACTAAGGTGGACCCGTACTTTAATCTCCTTGTTCTTTACTTTCCTGTTTTTTGAATTTTTTATGCTTATGCTTATCTATGTTTGTGTCTTATGATCATTAGTATCTTAGTGTCTATGCTTTAAAGCTATGAGTGTCCTATGAATCCATCACCTTTCTTAAATGAAAAATGTTTTTAATTGAAAAAGAAAAAGAAGTGCATGAATTTCAAATTTTAAAACAGTTTAATTATCTTGATGTGGTGGCAATGCTATTGTTTTTCTGAATGAATGCTTGAACAGTGCATATTTTTGAATTTAATTGTCTATGAATGTTAAAATTGTTGGCTCTTGAAAGAATGAAAGGAAAAGGAGAAATGATATCTGATGATCTGAAAAATCATAAAATTGATTCTTGAAGCAAGAAAAAGCAGTGAAAAGCTTGCAAAAAAAAAAAAAGATATATGCGAAAAAAAAGAAGAAAAAGCAAGCAGAAAAAGCCAATACCCCTTTAAACCAAAAGGCAAGGGTGATAAAAAGGATCCAAGGCTTTGAGCATCAGTGGATAGGAGGGCCCACAGGAATAAAATCCTGGCCTAAGCGGCTAAACCAAGCTGTCCCTAACCATGTGCTTGTGATGTGAAGGTGTCAAGTGAAAACTTGAGACTGAGCGGTTAAAGTCGAGGTCCAAAGCAAAAAGAAGAGTGTGCTTAAGAACCCTGGACACCTCTAATTGGGGACTCTAGCAAAGCTGAGTCACAATCTAAAAAGGTTCACCCAATTATGTGTCTGTGGCATTTATGTATCCGGTGGTAATACTGGAAAACAAAGTGCTTAGGGCCACGGCCAAGACTCATAAAGTAGCTGTGTTCAAGAATCAACATACTTAAATAGGAGAGTCAATAACACTATCTGGATTCTGAGTCCCTATAGATGCCAATCATTCTGAACTTCAAAGGATAAAGTGAGATGCCAAAACTGTTCAGAAGCAAAAAGCTAAAAGCTCCGCTCATCTAATTAATACTGATCTTCATAGATGTTTTTAGAATTCATTGTATATTCTCTTCTTTTTATCCTATTTTATTTTCAGTTGCTTGGGGACAAGCAACAATTTAAGTTTGGTGTTGTGATGAGCGGATAATTTATACACTTTTTGGCATTGTTTTTAGTATGTTTTTAGCATGTTTTAGTTAGTTTTTACTATATTTTTAGTAGTTTTTATTTAAAATTCACTTTTCTGGACTTTACTATTAGTTTGTTTATTTTTCTGTGATTTCAGGTATTTTTTGGCTGAAATTGAGGGACCTGAGCAAAAATCTGATTCAGAGGCTAAAAAGGACTGCATATGCTATTGGATTCTGACCTCTCTGCACTCAAAGTGGCTTTTCTGGAGCTACAAAAGCCCAATTGGCTCGCTCTCAGTTGCGTTGGAAATTAGACATCCTGGGCTTTCCAGCAATATTTAATAGTCCATACTTTGCCCGAGATTTGATGGCCCAAACCGGCATTTAAAGTCAGCTCAAGAATTCCCAGCGTTAAACGCCGGAACTGGCACCAAAGTGGGAGTTAAACGCCCAAACTGGCACAAAAGCTGGTGTTTAACTCCAGGAAAAGTCTCAACACGAAAATGCTTCAATACTCAGCCCAAGCACACACCCAGTGGGCCCGAAAGTGGATATTTACGTCATTTTCTCATTTTTTGTAAACCCTAAGCTACTAGTTCTCTATAAATAGGACCTTTTGCTATTGTATTTAGGGAGGAATCTTTGAGTAGTTCTATGCTACCTTAGATCACGTTTTGGGGTTTGGCCTCACGGCCATGCCTAGACCATGTTCTTATGTATTTTCAACGGTGGAGTTTCTACACACCATAGATTAAGGTGTGGAGCTCTGCTGTACCTCGAGTATTAATGCAATTACTATTGTTCCTCTATTCAATTCAGCTTGTTCTTGTTCTAAGATATCACTTGTTCTTCAACTTGATGAATGTGATGATCCGTGACACTCATCATCATTCTCACCTATGAACGTGTGCCTGACAACCACCTCCGTTCTATCTTCGATTGAGTGTTTATCTCTTGGATTCCTTAATCAGAATCTTCGTGGTATAAGCTAGAATTGATGGCGGCATTCTTGAGAATCTGGAAGGTCTAAACCTTGTCTGTGGTATTCTGAGTAGGATTCAAGGATTGAATGACTGTGGCGAGATTCAAACTCGTGATTGTGGGGCGTTAGTGACAGACGCAAAAGAATCACTGGATTCAATTCCGACATGATCGAGAACCGACAGATGAATAGCCGTGCTGTGACAGAGTGCGTTGATCATTTTCACTGAGAGGACGGGATTGTAGCCACTGACAACGGTGATGCCCAACATACAGCTTGCCATGGAAAGGAGTAAGAAAGATTGGATGAAGACAGTAGGAAAGCAGAGAGACGGAAGGGACAAAGCATCTTCATACGCTTATCTGAAATTCTCACCAATGAATTACATAAGTATCTCTATCTTTATTTTATGTTTTATTTATCATTTAATCATTCATCATCCATAACCATTTGAATCCGCCTGACTGAGATTTACAAGATGACCATAGCTTGCTTCATACCAACAATCTCCGTGGGATCGACCCTTACTCACGTAAGGTTTATTACTTGGACGACCCAGTGCACTTGCTAGTTAGTTGTGCGAAGTTGTGATAAAGAGTTGAGATTACAATTGAGCGTACCATGTTGATGGCGCCATTGATGATCACAATTTCGCCTACCAATCTCCTTCATGAACTTGGCATAAGAAGGTATTTACTCAAGTGCCTCTGCAAATGGAATCTTTATTTCAAGAGTCCTGAGGTAATCTGCAAAGCGAGCAAATTGCTTATCCTGCTCCTCTTGGCGGAGTTTTTGAGGATAAGGTATCTTGGCTTTATATTCCTCAACCTTAGTTGCTGCAGGTTTATTTCCTATAGAGGTGGTTGGAGAAGTCTTTTTAGAGGGGTTGTTATCAGCACTTGTGAGTGTCTGATCCCTCACTGGCATTTGAATGCCAGGGTTAGAAGCTGGAGTGGCATTGGACGCCAACTCCTTACTTGTTCCTGGCGTTTGAACGCCAGAACTAAGCTTCCATTGGGCGTTTGACGCCAAATCCTTGCCTGTTTCTGGCGTTTGAACACCAGAGTTATTCCTCTCTAGGCTCTTACTGTCCTTAGAGGGATTTTGGATAGCAGTTTGTTCTTTTCTTGGCTTCCTGTTGCCTTGAAGTGAAGTATTTAATGTTTTCCCACTTCTTAATTGAAATGCTTGGCACTCTTCTGTTATTTGTTTTGATAACTGTTGTTCTGTTTGCTTCAACTGTACCTCCATATTTATATTAGCCATTCTTGTGTCTTGTAGTATCTCTTTGAATTCGGCCAGCTGTTTTGTTAGAAAGTCTAATTGCTGATTGAATTTAGTAATTTGTTCTGCAGGACTGAGTTCAGCAGTTACTGTTTTAGCCTCTTCTTTCATGAAAGATTCACTGTTTAGGTACAGATGCTGATTTATGGCAACTGTATCAATAAGCTCTTGAGCCTCTTCAATTGTGTTTCTCATGTGTATAGATCCACCAGCTGAGTGATCTAGAGAAATTTGAGCTTTCTCTGTAAGCCCATAATAGAAGATGTCTAACTACACCCATTTTGAAAACATTTCAAAGGGGCATTTTCTTAGCATCTCTCTGTATCTCTCCCAGGCATCATAAAGAGATTCATTATCTCCTTGTTTAAAGCCTTGGATGTCCAGCCTTAGCTGTGTCATCCGTTTTGGAGGGAAGTATTGATTCAGGAATTTGTCTGACAGCTGTTTCCCTGTCCTTATGCTAGCCTTAGGTTGGTTATTTAACCACCTCTTAGCTTGGTCTTTTATAGCAAATGGAAACAGTAATAATCTGTAGATATCCTGATCTACTTCCTTATCATGTAATGTGTCAGCAATCTGTAAAAACCTGTGCCAGAAACTCTGTAGGTTCTTCCTGTGGAAGACCGGAATACTGGCAACTTTACTGCACCATGATAATGAGCTGAGGATTCAACTCAAAGCTACTGACTCCAATGGAGGGTATATAGATACTACTCTCATATGAAGCAGTAGTGGGGTTGGCATATGACCCCAGAGTCCTTCTGGACTGCTCATTTTCACTTAGGTCCATGATGGAGAAAAGGGAATTGATGTGAATTGCAATTAAAATATATTTTTATTTTTATTTTATAAAAAGAGAACGAAAAGAAAAATGAAATAAAATAACTAGAAATTAAATATAGATTTCGAAAATTAAGAAAAAAAATTAAAACTAAAATAATTACTTAATTAAGAAGATTTGAAAAGCTTTGGATATGATTTTTGAAAAAGATTTTAAATTTTGAAATAGAAATATGAATTTTAAAGGCAATTTTCGAAAATTCACTTTAAAATGGAGAGAAAAGAAATTTTTTTTTTATTTTTGAATTTTATGATGAAAGAGAAAAACACACAAACGACACACAACTTAAAATTTTTAGATCTAATGTTCCTTATTTTCGAAAATTTTGGAGGGAAACACCAAGGAAAACCAAACTTAAAAATTTTAAGATCAAAACACAAGGAAGACTCAAGAACACTTTGAAGGCTCACAAGAACAACAAGAACATGAAGATAGAACACCAAACTTAAAAATTTTAGAAAACCAAAATAAATTTTTCGAAAACTGAAGAAAAATCGACAAGAAAACACCAAACTTAAAGTTTGGCACAAGATTTATTCAAAGAAAAATTATTTTTGAAAAAGTTTTTAAAAAAGAAGATAGCCAATTACCAAGAACATAAGCACCACGCTCTAGCCAATTGAGCTATAAATTTAAAGTGTTTTAACAAGGTATTTAATAAATAAATTTTTTTTAGATACTAATAATTCGAAAATGCACAAGAAAAATAAGAAAAATCACAAAACAAGAAAAACTAAAGATCAAACAAGGAAAATAAACAAGAACAACTTGAAGATTAAGAAACAACAATAAAAACAATTTCAAAAATTTAAAAGAAAATAAAAACATGCAATTGACACCAAACTTAAAACATGAAACTAAACTCAAACAGAAAAACTCAATTATTAGTTTATAAAATTTTTGAAAAATTTTAAAAAGATAAAATAAGGATTTAAAAATAGAAATTTCAACCAAAAACAATAATAAAAGACTCTAAACCAAAAAGAAAAAAAATTTTCCTAATCTAAGCAACAAAATGAACCGTCAGTTGTTCAAACTCGAACAATCCCCGGCAACGGCGCCAAAAACTTGGTGCATGAATTGTGAATCACACTTTTCAAAACTCGT
Organism: Arachis hypogaea; assembly: GCF_003086295.3. Classification (NCBI taxonomy): domain Eukaryota; kingdom Viridiplantae; phylum Streptophyta; class Magnoliopsida; order Fabales; family Fabaceae; genus Arachis; species Arachis hypogaea. Next base: position 47,477,409 of record NC_092049.1, on the reverse strand, counting down.
ACAACTAACCAGCAAGTGCACTGGGTCGTCCAAGTAATACCTTACGTGAGTAAGGGTCGAATCCCACGGAGATTGTTGGCTTGAAGCAATCTATGGTTATCTTGTAACTCTTAGTCAGGATATCAATTTTATTTATCAGTTTGAATTGCGAGAAATAAAAGAGCATGAAATAAATACTTGTTCTGCAGTAATGGAGAATATGTTGGAGTTTTGGAGATGCTTTGTCTTCTGAATCTCTACTTTACCCCTGTCTTCTTCTTCACGCACGCAAGGTTCCTCCTATGGCAAGCTGTATGTTGGTGGATCACCGTTGTCAATGGCTACCATCTGTCCTCTCAGTGAAAATGGTCCAGGTGCACTGTCACCGACTGGCTAATCATCTGTCGGTTCTCACTCATGCTGGAATAGGATCCGTTGGTCCTTTTGTGTCTGTCACTACGGCCAACCTTTGTGAGTTTGAAGCTCGTCATAGTCATTCAATCCTTGAATCCTACTCAGAATACCACAGATAAGGTTTAGACTTTCCAGATTCTCAAGAATGCTGCCAATGGATTCTAGCTTATACCACGAAGATTCTGATTAAGGAACCCAGAGATACTTATTCAATCTAATGTAGAACGGAGGTGGTTGTCAGGCACGCGTTCATGGGTTGAGAATGGTGATGAGTGTCACAGATCATCACATTCATCATATTGATCGAGACACAGCATAGCTCCTCACCCCCAACGATGGAGTTTAGAGACTCATGCCATCAAAGAGTACAAAGTTCAGATCTAAAATGTCATGAGGTACAAAATAAATCTCTAAAAGTTGTTTAAATACTAAACTAGTAACCTAGGTTTACAGAAAATGAGTAAACTAAGATAGATTATGCAGAAATCCACTTCTGGGGCCCACTTGGTGTGTGCTGGGGCTGAGACTTAAGCTTTACACGTGCCTAGGCTGTTTCTGGAGTTAAAGGCCAGGTTGTAACCTGTTTTGGGCGTTTAACTCCAACTTGTAACTTGTTTCTGGCGTTTAACGCCAGACTGCAACATGGAACTGGTGTTGAACGCAAGTTTACGTCATCTATCCTTGAGAAAAGTACGGACTATTATATATTTTTGGAAATCCCTGGATGTCTACTTTCCAACACACTTGGGAGCGCGCCAATTGGACTCCTGTAGCTCCAGAAAATCCATTCCGAGTGCAGAGAGGTCAGAATCCAACAGCATCAGCAGTCCTTTTTCAGCCTGAATCAGATTTTTGCTCCGCTCCCTCAATTTCAGCCAGAAAATACTTGAAATTACAGAAAAACACACAAACTCATAGTAAAGTCCAGAAATATGAATTTTGCCTAGAAACTAATGAAAATATACTAAAAACTAACTAAAACATACTAAAAACTACATGAAATTAACCCCAAAAAGCGTATAAAATATCCGCTCATCAGAGAGGGATGTTCATGGAAGGCACAAACATCTGAGAAGAGGTGATCTCTCCCCTGAAGCAAAAGGGTGGTATGAACTTATAATGAGATCAATCTTGGGTACTGTAAACACTTTAAAAGTTAACAAGAAAAGGGCCACCATGCTGCACTGCATTATGGTAGGAGGGGAGATAAAAGTCCATGAGATCATTGCAAAGGCCATTCAAAAGATCTCTGAGAAAAGTTCTGCTGAAGCCTGGCTCCACTACCCCAGCACCATCATGCGGTTATGCGTATAAGCCAGAGTGCCACTAGAGGATGCAAATCCAATTTGGCTGAATCTGGACATGCCAATGATATTGGAAAGAATGATGAGTGTTACAGTTGTCCAACAACGTTGAAGACCATTAAGGAGGCAAAGGAGATAGGAACCACAAGGAGAAGAACAACAGGAACAAGAAATAGAAGAAGAGCAACAATTCCAAGCACAACCCACCATGGACATGAGCCAAATGCAGGAAGCTATTGAAAGGTTATCCTAACAACATATAAGAGCTCAAGAAAAACAAGAAGAGTTCCACTCACAATACATGAGAGCTCAAGAAAGACAAGAGGAGCTCCAGTTGAGGATGATAGACCAGCAAAAAGATTTTCAGTCAAGATTCATGGATATGCAAAGAGAACAATCTACACAATTTCAAGAATCTTTCAACCAGCTGTCCAAACAACAAGATGAGCAACAAGGTTACATCCTGAACATGTTCAACTGGAAGAATGTGCACCACACTGTTGGAGAAGCTAGGCATAGGGATAGGATGGAATATGACTTAGACTCTCAAGCACAACTTAACTATCTAGTGGGCAGCATACCTTTCCTAAATTGAATAATCCCAGCATACTTAACGGTCACTCAACCAATGGATGCACAATTGGCAAGATGTAAAAGAAATGAGGAAAGGATGCAGCAAGGGTTGAGAGATGCTGGACTATGGGATGAGGAGCTGTTTGGAACTGAAAAACAACTAGAAGAAAAAAGAAGCAAAAAGAAGCTAAACCCCAAGAAGAAAGGAGAATCAAGCAAGGGAAAGCAACCAAAGGAATGAAAGGTGGTGTTGCTCTTTGTTCATCAATAAGAAAGAACATGTCTTCATGTTTAGTTTACTTTAAGTTGAAATCTTTTGAATTGTGTTTGTTTAATGTTTTTAATTAAGTGCTATTCTAAGTGCCGGGTTTTACTTCATCTTGCTAAAATGTATGTCTTGTCTCCTTGTTTTCAATTGAATAAAAGAAAATTGTTGAAACAGAAAGTGTAATTGTTCATTTAGGAAAGAACAGAATAAGATCAAGTGGTGGTATATATGTCTGATTGTGTATCTAGCTCACTAATAATGTATGAAGGGTAGAATATCTCTTTATAGTGTGACCTTGGCTGCTGTTTGTGGAACCTTAATGAATAAACATCCTTAGAAGAAAGAAAAGCCAAAAGTTGGCAACAAAAGTGAAACAAACAAGGAATAATAAGCTAGACACCAATAGTTTGAGCCTTAAGGCATGTGTCTGTGGTGTTTTTGTGGAAGGATATGCTTGAATGAGTAAGTTCTTAAAAGTGCTTCATCACTTGACAACTTGGGTTAACTAACCCGGGATTGTCAACTGAAAATTCACAATCAAGAGCAATCTTGTCACAAAACATTTATCAACCCAAAGAGGTGCTCGACACCATGGTCTTAAGAATAAATAACAAACCATGTGCCTGTAGTGAATATGTGTTGAGGAGAGACTTGAGTGATTAAGTCCTTAGGAGTGCTTCAACACTTAGCACCTTGGACCAACTGGTTTGGGAGTGTTGACTAAAAGCCTACTTTAAAGAGTTTCCTCAAAAACAGAACATTGAGCTGCTATAATTAAAGAATAAGTTCTCAAAAAAAGAAAAACAAAGAAATAGAATGTCAAGGATGAGTGAATAATAAGGTTTCACAGTAGCATCTTGGTTAGTACTTAGAGAGACATTCCACACCTGAAACTAATAAAAGGATGAGCTACAACACTTCCTGCATGAAACCCTATTAATCAAACTCAATTACTCTCTAATAAGGACATGTATTGCCTTCTGTTTTCATTCATTTTTCTCATGATTTACTACTTTCTTGGGGACAAACAAGATTTAAGTTTGGTGTTGTGATGCCAAGGCATCTTAGGCTAGTTTCACTAGCCTTTTTCTTTTTTTTTTTATTAGTTTTATGCACTTTCTTGTGCCACAAGTAAGCATTTGGATTAAAAGTTCTTGCATGCCTTGATTCATTCAAACATAGTTAATTTGATACTTTTTCCTAAGATTTATGCCATAATTACTTGTGTGCTAAGAATGATGCAATCTCTTGTGATCTTAGTAAGGTTTTGATGCATGTATTGTTTGATGATAGGTGAAGAAACGCATGGAAGGAAGTTGAAGAATGGCCATGGAAAGAAGGAGGAGAAGCAACGTTGGTGGCCAAAGTTGGACCACCAACGTTGCCTCAAATGTTGAAAGGAGGGGCAGAGCAAAAGTTCTGCATAATTCTGGTGCCAACGTTGGAGGGAACATTGGCAAGCCAATGTTACCTCCAATATTTTTGATATAATGTGCTTTCTGAAAATTGGGAAAATTTGTGGCGACGCGTACGCGTGCTACACGCACACGCATGGATTGTGAATTTTGACAATCCACACGCATGGGTAGGTAATGGGCACGGGTAGATAAGCCAGCGTTGGAGGGAACGTTGCCAGTCCAACGCTGAGGCCAACGTCTTCGAAAAGCTTTCAAAAACTGGAATTGGGGAATTTGCATGCACGCGCATGCGTAGGTAACACGCATGCATGGATGTGTATTCTGGTCCCAACGCGCACACACGTAGGTAACGTGCATGCGTGGATAGGCCACTGTTGGCGGAAACATTGCCAGTCCAACGCTGATGCCAACGTGCGCGATATGAAGCTCAATTCTTGAATTTGGAAAAATGCATTGACGCGCACGCGTATGCAACGCGTACACGTGGATCATGAATTTTGATAATCCACGCGCATGCGTAGGCCACGCGCACGCGTGGATAGGCGAATGTTGGCACCCAAACGCTGAGTCAAACGTTGATTGCAACACCCAGAACCCATTTTCTCTAAAGGAACATTTGACTTAATGTTTGCCCAAAAATGTTGACTCCAATGTTGATATCAAAGCTTCACGATTGACACCTTTCTCTCCTCAACTGCATTAGGAGCCAATCCAATCAACTTCAATAAAGGCCAAAAGCCTAATCCAGATGACTTGAAGATCAATTGAAGAAAGTGTATAAATAGCTTAGAGTTTAAGTTAGAGGGGGGTTAGAGAGTCAGTAACCCAAATTGGGGGAAAATTCCATTTTCTCTGAACTTTCCTCTGCTTTTCTTTTCTGCACTTTTTCTTCTTTGTAATTTGAATTGAGCTATGAAGAACTAAACCCTCTTTCATTGGGTTAGGGAGCTCTGTGTAATTCAATGGATCAATATTAGTTTTCATTCTTCTTCTTCTTTCTTTTCTCTTGATTTTGCTAGAAAGCTTTCGTTCCTCATCTAATTGGATAGTTGTCTTGGGAAAGAAGCTATTCATAATTGGATCTCCTCTGAACCTTGGAAGAGGAATGAGGAGATTATGCTAGAAATGCTTTCTCACATTGGATTAGATTAGGGTTTGGATGGATATAGTGACATGTAATCCTACCAATGCTTTGATCTATGAATGTGTGTGGTATAATCAGTGACCAAACTTCATCTCTTCCCATGAGCACTTAAATCAAGGAATTGGGCAATTGTTCATTCTTAGAGAGATTAGATTGCCAAGGAATTGGGATCTAATCACCTAAGATTGCTAAGGAGATCAATGAATGCATTGATTGAGGAAGAGATGAAAATGAATTTGATCCAAAGGATTATCACATCTCCTGATCCCAATGAGCTCTCTGACTTCTGTTCTTACCCATTCTTTTAATTCTGCAATTTAATTTGATGCTCAGCAACGCCATTCCCTTTTAATTTCTTACAATTTAAGCTTCTGCACTTTAGTTACCTGTAATTTTCTTTCTGCCATTTAATTTTTGTCATTTACCTTTAGTTATTTACATTTCTTGTACTTTAAGTTTCCCGCCAATTTACATTCTGCTACCTTCAATTCCATTCTAATTTCGTTCAACTAGCACAATTCTCCAATTAAAGTTGATCAACCAACCAATCCCTGTGGGATTCGACCTCACTCTACTGTGAGTTTTTACTTGACGATATTTCGGTGCACTTGCCGGTAGGAAATTAGTTGCGAGACAAGTTTTTGGTGAATCAATATGTTTGTTAAGTGATTTCAGGTTTAGAAGGCAAAGATTAGGTTGAAGAAATGAAGAAAAAGCATGCAAAAATATAGAATTCATGAAGAAATGAGATTTTGGTAATCTGCCAGCGACCCGTGTACGTGGCCCATGCATACGCGTGGGAAGAAAATTTGCCAGCAACGAGTGTACGTGGCCCACGTGTGCGCATGGGAAGGAAATCTTCCAGCGACACGTACGTGTAACCCATGTGTACACGTGAAAAGCAGCATGTGACCTCGTTAAAGGCAATATGCTGGGGGCAATTTCTGAGCGAAAGGAGGCCCAAATCCAACTTATTTCTAGTGCTTTTGAAACCAAGAATTGTAGGGAAATAGGGGGAGTAGTCATAGTTTAGTTTTCATCATGTTTTAGGTTAGAATTCTAAGCTCTCCCTTCTCTCTAGCTTTTAGGGTAGTTTAGGTCAAATTTTCTTAGATTCAAGTTTTAATTCTTGTTTTTAGTTCAACTTTTTTCATATTTTATTGTTCTATTGTCTTAATCCTCTTTGTTTCTCTTGTTAATTTCTTTATGTTACCATTTTTACTTTAATGAACTCTTGTAGATTTTAATTCCCTTTTAATGCAATTTTATGTTTCCATATCTTTTTATGTTTATCTTAATTGCTATTGTTGATTTCTTGTTTGTATAAGTTATGGGTTTCATTAATTCTTGCAATTTGTGATGTTTACTTTTATTGCACTCTAGATGTTTGATAAAATGTTTTCACTACTCATAGAGTAGTTTTCTTTACTCTTAGCCTTGGCTAATGGAATTGGGTGACCTTGAGTCATTGGATCTCATTGGACTAGTGATTTGGGTCCCTTGTTGATCAATTTGATGTCCATTGACACTAACCTACCATTAAGATAATTAATGGCTAGGTTGGGACTTATGATTGATGGTGATCAAGCCTATTTGACTTACTTCAAATATAGAAGTAGACTTGATGGGTTGGTCCCTCATAATTGTCAATATATGATTGTTAGACAAGGATGGTGATCTCAATTTTTATACCTTAGCCAAGAGTTCTTTTCCCTTCCTTTATTAGTTAATTGTCATTTACTTTATTGTTATTTATTTTTCTTCTCAATCACCAAATTAAACCCCCTTATTTCTTCATAGCCAATAATTGAGCACTTCATTGCAATTCCCTGTGAGACGACCCGAGGTTTAAATACTCTCAGTTTTTATTGGGGTTTGTACTTGTAACAATCATTTTTAAACTTTGATTGAGAGTTACTAGTTGGTTTGGAACTATGCTTACAACGAAGTAATTCTATTTCTGTTGAGAAATTCTAGACCGACAATAATTCTCACATCAAGTTTTTAGCGCCGTTGCCGGGGAATTGCAATGGTGTTATATTATTGGCTATTGTGAATATGTTTACCTTTTGGTTGTTTATTAGTTTTTGTTAGGTTTAGGACTTTGGTGCTTATGTTTGTTAGCTTTTGTTCTTATTTGCCACTATGAATTCTCACCCTTTTGGCTATGAGTGTGGTTACAACTATGTTGTAGGAGATGGAAACTACAATGAGAATAAGCATCAAGGATGGAACAATCAAAGGACGGAAGAGCCTCAAGGATTTGATCAACCTTCTTGGAAACATCCTCCCCAAATGTATTATGAGCAAGAACCATACCATGATGAATACCAATCCAATAGCTATGGTGGACCTCCTTGTGGTTATCAACCACAACCACCATATGCCTATGAACCCTGGTGCACAGAATTGTGATCACACTTTTCACAACTCCGGTACAACTAACCAGCAAGTGCACTGGGTCGTCCAAGTAATACCTTACATGAGTAAGGGTCTATCCCACAGAGATTGTCGGCTTGAAGCAAGCTATGGTCATCCTGTAAATCTTAGTCAGGCGGATTCAATTGGTTATGAGTTTTGATAATTGAAAGATAAATAAAATGTAAATTAAAATAAAGATACTTATGTAATTCATTGGTGGGAGTTTCAAATAAGCATTTGGAGATGCTTTGTTGCTTCTGAACCTCTGCTCTCCTATTGTCTTCATCCAATCATGCGTGCTTCCTTCCATGGCAAGCTGTATGTTGGTGGATCATCGTTGTCAATGGCTACCATCCGTCCTCTCGGATGAAAAATACCAGGTACGGTTTCTGTACGGCTAATCAACTGTCGGATCTCTCGTCTCGGATGAAAAATACCAGGCACCGCTACCGCACGGCTAATCATCTGTCGGTTCTCACTTGTGTCGGAATAGGATCTCTCTATCCTTTTGCACACTGTCACTGCACCCAACATTTGTGAGTTTGAAGCTCGTCGCAGTCATCCCATCCCAGATCCTACCCGTAATACCACAGACAAGGTTTAGACTTTCCGGATCTCAGGAATGCTGCCAATTGGTTCTAGCCTCTACCACGAAGGTTCCAATCTCACGGATTCGAATGCTCTGTTGTTAGGAGAGGCTGGTCAAATCTATGGATCAGAGACCTAAGAGATTATACTCCAGCTATCGTCCAATGACTACGTTGAACATCATGTAGACCGCTAGTGGTTGTCAGGCGTGGATCTTGGCTAAGCGAGTAATGAAGATAATGGGTGATTGTCACGGGTCAACCCTCCATTCTGACTTAACTGAATTAAGTACGAGAGTATATCTTGGAGAAGAAGTAAGTGTGAATTGAAAGAGAAATAATAGTACTTGCATTAATTCATGAAGAACAGCAGAGCTCCGCACCTTAATCTATGAGGTGTAGAAACTCCACCGTTGGAAAATACATAAGAGAAAAAGGTCTATGCATGGCCAAATGGTCAGCCTCCCTAAAATGATCCAAAATTCCAAAAGATCTCTAAATACAATAGTAAAAAATGCTATTTATATTAAACTAGTTACTAAGGATTACAGAAAAATAAGTAACTAAGTGCAGATAGTGCAGAAATCCACTTCCGGGGCCCACTTGGTGTGTCCTTGGGCTGAGCATTGAGTTTTACATGTGCATAGGCCTTTTCTAGAGTTAAACGCCAGCTTGGATGCCAGTTTGGGTGTTTAACTCCAGTTCTGGTGCCAGTTCTGGCGTTTTACGCCAGAAAAGGGTCTTTGGCTAGCGTTTAAATGCCAGTTTGGGCCATCAAATCTCAGGCAAAGTATGGACTATTATACATTGCTGGAAAATCCAAGATGTCTACTTTCCAACGCAATTGAAAACGCGCCAATTGGGATTCTGTAGCTCTAGAAAATCCACTTCGAGTGTAGGAGGGTCAGAATCCAACAACATCTGCAGTCCTTTCTCAGCCTCTGAATCAGATTTTTGCCCAGGTCCCTCAATTTCAGCCAAAAAATACCTGAAATTACAAAACAAACACACAAACTCATAGTAAAGTCCAGAAATGTGATTTTTTCATAAAAACTAATAAAAATATAATAAAAAGTAACTAAAATATACTAAAAACTATGTAAAGACAATGCCAAAAAGCGTATAAATTATCCGCTCATCACAATACCAAACTTAAATTGTTGCATGTTCCCAAGCAACTAAAAACAAAATAGGATAAAAAGAATAGAAAATACAATAAATTTCAAAATATCAACGAAGCTTAGTTCTAATTAGATGAGCGGGACTAGTAGCTTTTTGCTTCTGAACAGTTTTGGCATCTCACTTTATCCTTTGAAGTTCAGAATGATTGGCATCCATAGGAACTCAGAATTCAGATAGTGTTATTGATTCTCCTAGTTTAGTATGTTGATTCTTGAACACAGCTACTTTATGAGTCTTCGTCGTGACCCTAAGCATTTTATTTTCCAGTAATACCACCGGATACATAAATGCCACAGACACATAACTGGGTGAACCTTTTCAGATTGTGACTCAGCTTTGCTAGAGTCCCCAGTTAGAGGTGCCCAGAGTTCTTAAGCATACTCTTTTTGCTTTGGATCACGACTTTAACCATTCAGTCTCAAGCTTTTCACTTGAACCTTCATGACACAAGCACATAGTTAGGGACAGCTTGATTTAGCCTCTTAGGCCAGGATTTTACTCCTTTGGGCCCTCCTATCCATTAATGCTCAAAGTCTTGGATCCTTTTTACCCTTGCCTTTTAGTTTAAAGGGTTACTGGCTTTTTCTGCTTGCTTTTTTTCTTTATTTTTATTTTATTTTATTTTTTTATTTTATTTTTTTCGCAAGCTTTGTGTTTTTCACCGCTTTTTCTTGCTTCAAGAATCAATTTTATAATTTTTTAGATTATCAACAAAATTTCTCTTTTTTTTAATTATTCTCAGGTGAATAGATTGACCTTAAAACAACAACGATTAATTACGATTGCTATAAAACAAGCTCGTATTTTATCTCGGTTACCCTTTCTTAATAATGAAAAAAAGATTCTTAATAATGAAAAAAAATTTGAAAAAATTAATGTTCTACTTTATAAATAGACTAAGTACTAAATAGACTAAGTAGAAATTGTTTACTAAAATTTGATTATCATTCATTAGAATGATAACAATAGTTTATTACAATTCAGAATTCTATTTTCTACTGAAATTAGACTCTTTGTTCTTTTTTCGTCATAAACTTCACTATAAAAAATATGCACTGTTCAAGCATTCATTCAAAAAACAAAAAGTATTGCCACCACATCAAAATAATTAAACTATTTTCAAGATAGAATTCGAAATTCATGTACTTATTTTTCTTTTTCAGAAAACATTTTTCATTTAAGAAAGGTGAAAGATTCATGGAACATTCATAGCAAACACTAATGATCATGTAATGAAGACACAAACATAGTCAAAACATAAAGCATAAAAACCGAAAACAGAAAAATAAGAACAAGGAAATTAAAGAACGGGTCCACCTTAGTGACGGCAGCTAGTTCTTCCTCTTGAATATCCTATGGAGTGCTTTAGCTCCTCAATATCTCTTTCTTGCCTTTGTTGCTCCTCCCTCATGACTCTTTAGTCCTCTCTGATTTCATAGAGGATAATGGAGTGCTCTTGGTGCTCCATCCTTAGTTGCTCCATATTAGAACTCAAATCTCCTAAAGAGGTGTTGAGTTGCTCCCAATAGCTTTGTGGAGGAAGGTGTATCCCTTGAGGCATCTCAGGGATTTCTTGATGAGGAATTTCCTCATGCTCTTGTTGAGGTCCATGAGCGGCCTCTCTTGTTTGCTCCATCCTCTTTTTAGTGATGGGCTTGTCGTCTTCAGTGAGGATGTCTTCCTCTATGACAATTCATGCTGAATTGCATAAGTTACAGATGAGATGAGGGAAGGCTAACCTTGCCAAAGTGGAGGGTTTGTCAGCCACCTTGTATAGTTCTTGAGGTATGATCTCATGAACTTTTACTTCCTCTCCATTCATGATACTATGGATCATGATAGCCCGGTCCACCATAACTTCAAATCGGTTGTTAGTAGGGATGATAGAGCGTTGGATGAACTCTAACCATCCTCTAGCCACAGGCTTGAGGTCAAGCCTTCTCAGTTGAACCGGCTTGGCTTTAGAATCTCTCTTGCATTGAGCTCCTTCCACACAGATGTCCATGAGGACTTGGTCTAACCTTTGATCAAAGTTGACTCATCTAGTGAAAGGATGAGGATCTCCTTGCATCATTGGCAAGTTGAATGCCAACCTCACAGTTTTCGGACTGAAATCCAAATATTTTCCCCGAACCATTGTGATGATTGGAATTTTTTGATGGTTTTTAATTTCACTAATGAATTCTCATCGCAAGCATAGTTTTTAAACCAAACAATAGTCCCCTCATACAAAAGATTGTTTATCACTAAAACAAACCCCTAAATTTATAAACCGAAGTATTGAACCTCGGGTTGTTCTCCCTAGGAATTGCAATAAAGTGTCTTGGTATTGGTTATGAGTTATGTTTGGGGTTTTTGATAAGAGACATGAAATGTAAATGGCAATGAATTAAACTAATAGCTATGAAGGCTCTTGGCAAGGTTATGAGAATTGGAAGTCATATCCTCATTATCCTCCTCAATTATGACCACAATTGTCCATTGCTACCACTTAGTTAACCTCTAACCATGGAGGAAAGTCAAGTGGATGAATCAACTTGATTCCACAAGACCTAGCCAACTCCCAAGGGAAAGACTAGCTTTAGTGGTATCCAAATCAATTAGTAACTTCTAATTGTCAATCAACAAAGGAATTAGATAAGAGTAACTAATTACTCTACCAAAGCCAAGAAGAACAAAATCTAACTCATAGAAGGCAATAAAGGAAAACATTATTAATTGCAAGAATTAAAGGAATCTATAACTACAAAAGCAAGAGATTAACAATAGAAAGGCAAAACAATTATGAAACAACAAAGAACTTACCAATTGCATTGAAGAAGAAATGTAGATCTAGAAAAGAAAGTTCATAAACTATAACTAACAATACAAAGGAATTACAAGAGAAGAAGAATTCTACAACTACAAGAGAGCAATTAGGGATGAAAAAGGAAAATTAGAAGAGGAGAAGAAGTAGATCTAGATCTAAAACCTAATCTTAATTCTAGAGATAAGAGGAGCTTCTCTCTCTAGAAACTAACTCTAACTACTTCTAAAACTTAAACTATGACTAATGATCCAAAGTATGTTAATTCCCCTTCAATCCTTGGCTTAAATAGCATCAGAAATGAGTTAGATTGGGCCCAAAATGCTCCTAAAATTTCTGGCCACGAGTTGCATTAAATAAATCACGTGCAGCATCGATGCGTACGCATATAGTGTGCGTGCGCGCCCTTAAACACAATGCAACTATGGCAAATCTTATATCATTTCGAAGCCCCGGATGTAAGATTTCCAATGCAACTAGAACCGCGTCATTTGGACCTCTCTAACTCAAGTTATGATCGATTAAGTGCGAATAGGTCAGGCTTGACAGCTTTTGCGATTCCTTCATTTCTTCATGATTTCTCCACTTTGCATGCTTTCCTCTCCATTCCTTTGTTCATTCCTAGCCTTTTCAACCTGAAATCACTTAACAAACAAATCAAGGCATCTAATGGAATCAAAAGTGAATTAGATTTAGCTAATTAAGGGCCTAGAAAGCATGTTTTCACACTTAAGTACAAATTAGGAGACAATCATGAAACCATGCTATTTCATTGAATAAATGTGGGTAAAAGGTCATAAAATCCCCTAAAATCAATACAAGATAAACCCTACAAATGGGGTTTATCAATCTCCCCACACTTAAACTAAGCATGTCCTCATGCTTAAACCAAGAGAGAACAAAGGGTATCAACATTTATTCAATGTAAACTAATCTAAATGCAATCTTATCTATATGCAACTATCTTCATGAATGTAATTGCTTGGTCAAAATAAATCAATTCCCAAGAATATATATATATATATATATATATATATATATATATATATATATATATATATATATAAGCACAAGGGCCAACGGTATTAATCAACCAAGCCAAACCACAGTTAAATTTAGTTATTAAATATTTTTACAAACTTGCATGAAGAAATGATCATAGGTGGAAACATGTAATTGAGCATCAAACCCTCACCGGATGTGTTTGCACTCTATTCGCCCAAGTGTTTAGGGTTGATTCACTCAATTCTCCCCTAATCATGCTTTCCAAGATTTGTTTTTCTTCTAACAATCAACATTTATTTCATGCATGCATACAATTATCATGAGGTCTTTTCATAGGTTGTAATGGGTCTAGGGTAAAGGTAGGATGCATATTTGGTCAAGTGAGCTTGAGATTTGAATCTTCGACAAGCTTAGACTTCCCACCTAACCTATGACATCTTATACAATTAAGTTCTAACCTAAGTACCCATTCTTCACTTTTTCACATACTCATGCATTTTCTTTTCTTGATCACAACTCATATGCATTGATTTTTATTGAACTTCGCTTTGGGGCATTTTGTCCCCTTTTTATTTCTTTCTTTTTTCTTTTTCTTTCTTTTTCTATTTTTTTTCTTTTGCCATATATTTTTTTCTTTTTCTCTTTCTTTTATTTTTCTCATTTTTTTTTCTTTTGAAATAAAGTGTATACAAGAGTATCAATGCATATGGTTTTACATTTTAATTAGCACATGAGCATGTACCCAATTCCCAATATTTACAACAAAATTATAAGACTACCCTTTTATTCCCCCAATGTCCCAGGTTTTTCCACACTTGAATGTTACACACTCACTAGCCTAAGCCTATCAAAGATCCAAATTAAGGACATTTATTGTTTTCCACTTTAAGGCTTGTAATGTGCTAAATTAAAAATAAGTGGGTTAAGCGTAGGCTCAAAGTTGGCTAACAATGGAAGATAAAGGGTAAGGCTATTTGGGTAAGTGAGCTAAATGAAGTGATGGCCTCAATCATATAAATGTATGAATACATATAATAATGGACATAAAGAATCAAACAAATCAAAGATTACAATCATAGAAAGAGAATAATGCACACAAGAAGGAAAATAAGTGGTTATAAGACGTAACCACACCATTAGACTCAAGTCTCACTTACTTGTGTTCTTAGCTCAAAACATGTTCCACAAAATATATGATTCAAGCAAGTTCTATGAAAGATTTTCACTCAAATCAATTGAGGTGCTCTATAGATAGAAATCTTGAAAAATCTCATTATTTTGACTAAGCTTATTGTGTATATATGCAAAATTAAGAAAATGAAACTAAAATTCTAAAAAGTCCTAAAAAAGAAATGCAAAAGTATTGGGATTAGAAATTTGTCACCCAAAATTGTCGACCGGTCGGACGACTTCCCCACACTTACAAGTTTGCACCGTCCTCGGTGCATTCAAAGATGAGCAAGGGGGTACGGCGACTCTCCGGATTGCTACCTTCAGCTGGTAGGTCAATCGGTTGCTGCGTGTTCTTTCTTCCACTTTCATTTTTGCTTGTGGTGCATCAATCATGAAAAACAAAAATATAACACCATAAGATGAGAAAATACATAAGCAAGGAAGCATACATTGTTGGAATGAGGTAATAATCACTAGAATTGAGTGAGTCAATTAGTGTGACATTAATGACAAAAAGGAATGTGAGTCCTAAATTAGGCGCTTTTTAGAACACACATTATCATAAAAAGTGATGTCACAAAAGAAGCATGCACTTCACTTATCCTAGTGTGCTTGAGATGCTTTAAGTAAACTTGTGAGGTAAAACAAGCATTAAAGAAGTATGAGAGCATTCAAGCCAAAAGCATATGGATGCATATGATCAATAAGCACAATGCATTAAGATAAATGCTCAACATCCAATATCAAGAGATTTCCTAATCGAGGAAAAGGATTGAAATTACATGGTGGCTAAATCATGCATTTCAAGAAGAGTTACAAGCTCGAAAGCGATTCTCATCACTTGGTATTTTCAAAAGGTAAGCATGAAAAATTCAAAACCAAGTAGCAAAAGATAACTTCAATCAAGGAATCCAACAATGAATATCCAAAAACAATTATGCTAAGATAGCATTTAATTAGTAATAAGCTACAATATATGGTAAACAAAATCCATAATCCAACATTTATAATAAGAAAGAGAAAATGAAATGAAAACTAAACTAAAGCTAACTAACTAACTAACTAAATAACTAATTAACTAACTAAAATAAATAGTTATCGATGGTGTTTGGAAGTGTTGGATGAGGGGTAGGAGAAGGGAAGAAAAAAGGGAAAGGAAAGAAATGGAAAGAGGAGAAGAAAAGAAGTGTAGTGAAGGAAGGGCATCCGCGCGTACGCGTGCATGGCGCGTGTGCGCGGATGATGGTGCAATGGATGCGACGCGTACACGTGTGTGGCACATCCGCGTCGATGGCTTATTTCGAGAGTGGCACGTACGCGTCATGTGCGCGTACACATGAGTTGGTTTGTGCCTCAGGCACAGTGCGCGCACAGCGTTCGCACAACTCTCGGGTCAATGTATGGAGGAATGAAATCTTGCAATCCATTCGTACGCGTACCTGGCACGTGCGCGTGGATGGTTAAAAATGCTTGATGCACGCATACGCGTATAGTGCGCATACGCGTGGGTGGTTGACGAGCGGATAATTTATACGCTTTTAGGCATTGTTTTTACATAGTTTTTAGTATGATTTAGTTTGTTTTTAGTATATTTTTATTAGTTTTTAAATAAAAATCACATTTCTGGACTTTACTATGAGTTTATGTGTTTTTCTGTGATTTCAGGAATTTTCTGGCTGAAATCGAGGGACTTGAGCAAAAATCATATTCAGAGGTTGAAGAAGGACTGCAGATACTGTTGGATTCTGACCTCCCTGCACTCAAAGTGGATTTTCAGGAGCTACAAAACTCCAAGTGGCACGCCCTCAATTGCGTTGGAAAGCAGACGTCCAGGTCTTTCCAGCAATATATAATAGTCCATACTTTGCCCGAGTTTAGACGACGCAAACTGGCGTTCAATGCCAGCTCCATGTTGCATTCTGGAGTTAAACGCCAGAAACAGGTTGCAAAGTGGAGTTAAACGCCAGAAATAGGTTACAAACTGGCGTTCAACTCCAAGAGAAGCCTCTACACGTGTAAAGCTCAACGTTCGTCCCAAGCACACACCAAGTGGGCCCCGAAAGTAGATTTCTGCATCATTTACTCATTTCTGTAAACCCTAGTAACTAGTTTAGTATAAATAGGACTTTTTATTATTGTATTCAAAGTCTTGGTTACTCCAGTTCCCCTCTGGGGCTGAGACCAATGAACTCCATTATCACTTATGTATTTTCAACGGTAGAGTTTCTACACACCATAGATTAAGGTGTGGAGTTCTGCTGTTCCTTGAGTATTAATGCAAAGTACTATTGTTTTTCTATTCAATTCAAGCTTATTCATATTCTAAGATATTCATCCGCGCCCAAGAACATGATGAATATGATGATTATGTGATGCTCATCACCATTCTTCCCTATGAACGCGTGCTTGACAACCACTTCCGTTCTACATGCAAACAAGCTAGAATGAGTATCTCTTAGGTATCTAATACAGGGGACTGAGTCCGAGATATTAGAATCTTCGTGGTATAAGTTAGAACCCATGGATGACCATTCTTGAGATTCGAAAAGTCTAAACCTTGTCTGTGGTATTCCGAGTAGGATCTGGGAAGGGATGGCTATGACGAGCTTCAAACTCGCGAGTGCTGGGCATAGTGACAGACGCAAAAGGATAGTAAATCCTATTCCAGTATGATCGAGAACCGACAGATGATTAGCCATGCAGTGACAACGCATTGGACCATTTTCACAGAGAGCATGGGATGTAGCCATTGACAACGGTGATGCCCTACATACAGCTTGCCATGGAAGGGAGTAGGAATGATTGGATGAAGACAGCAGAAAAGCAGAGGTTCAAGAGGAAGGAAAGCATCTCCATACGCTTATCTGAAATTCTCACCAATGAATTACATAAGTATCTCTATCCTAGTTTATATTTTAATTATATTTTAATTATCAATTTACCATAACCATTTGAATCTGCCTGACTAATATTTACAAGGTGACCATAGCTTGTTTCAGGCCGACAATCTCCGTGGGATCGACCCTTACTCACGTAAGGTTTATTACTTGGATGACCCAGTGCACTTGCTGGTTAGTTATGCGAAGTTGTGACAAAGTGTGATTCACGTTTGAGAGCACCAAGTCTTTGGCGCCATTGTTGAGGATCGCAATTTCGCATACCAAGTTTTTGGCGCCGTTGCCGGGGATTGTTCGAGTTTGGACAACTGACGGTTCATCTTGTTGCTCAGATTAGGTAATTTTATTTTAATTTTAAGCTTTGTGTTTTTATTATTCTTAATTTCGAAAAAAAATAAAAATAAATATTTTCAAAAATATATTTTTCTTCAGAATTTTTAAGAATGAATTCTAGTGTTTCATGATGATTTGTTGAATCCTGGCTGGCTGTAAGCCATGTCTAATCTTTTGGACCGGGGTTTCAACTTATCATCACAAGAGCTTGTTGATCTTCACCCATTTGGCAGTTACACACATAGTTGTTGTAAACACGGGAGGTATCAATATCTGCTGAAGCTTGGCTGGCCATTGGCCATGTCTAGTGTTTTGGACCGGAGCTTTCACTGAAAGCTTGGCTGGCTAGTAAGCCATGTCTAATTCCTGGACTGGAGCTTTAGACTAACATTGCAAGATTCTTGGAACTCCTATTAAAAATTTTGAAATCCTTATTTTTCCTTTTTCAATTAAATTTTTGAAAAATATACAAAAAAATTAATAAAATCATAAAACCAAAAATAATTTTGTGTTTCTTGTTTGAGTCTTGTATCACATTATAAGTTTGGTGTCAATTACATATTTTACAAACTTTCTTGCATTTTTCAAAAATCCATGCATTGCATTCTTCATGATCTTCAAGTTGTTCTTGGTAAGTCTTCTTGTTTGATCTTTAAAATTTCTTGTTTTGTGTCTTTTCTTGTTTCTCATATGCATCTTTGAATTATCAATGTCTCAACATTGAAAATTTCTAAGTTTGGTGTCTTGCATGTTTTTCTTTTCTTGAAAATTTTCAAAAATAAGTTCTTGGTGTTCATCTTGACATTCAAAGTGTTCTTGGTGTTCATCTTGACATTCATAGTGTTCTTGCATGCATCATGTGTTTTGATCCAAAATTTTCATGCATTGAGTCTTTTTGATGTTTTTCTCTTCCATCATTAAAAATTCAAAAATAAAAAAATATCTTTCCCTTTTTTTCTCATAAAATTCGAATATTTGACTTGACTTTTTCAAAAAATTTTAAAATCTAGTTGTCTCTTATAAGTCAAATCAAATTTTCAATTTAAAAATTCTATCTTTTTTAAATCTTTTTCAAAAATCAAATCTTTCTCATTTTTTCTTTCATATTTTCGAAAATTTCAAATTAATTTTCAAAAATCTTTTTCTTATCTTGTTCATAATTTCAAAATCTTTACTAACAATTAATGTGATTGATTCAAAAATTTTTAAGTTTGTTACTTGCCTATTAAGAAAGGTTCAATCTTTAAATTTCAAATTATATCTTTTTAGTTTCTTGTTAGTCAAGTAATCAACTTTAATTTTCAAAATCAAATCCTTTTAAATTTCTTTTTCAAATCTTTTTCAAAATAAGTTTCAATCACATCTTTTTCAAAATCAATTTCAAAATCTTTTCTAACATCTTATCTTTTCAAAATCTGATTATCAAAATCTTTTTCAATTAACCATTTAACTTTTTGTTTGATTTTTATCTTTTCCAAAACTACCTAACTAACTCTCTCTTTCTAATTTTCGAAAATCCCTTCCCTCTTTTTCAAAATTCCTTTTTAATTAACTAATTATTTTAAATTTTAATTTTAATTTTATTTCTTTTCTTAGTTTCGAATTTTAATTATAATTTTTAATTTAAAAACAAAAATATTTTTCTTTTCTTTTCAATTATTTTCGAAAATTCCATCCCTCATCTCCTTCTGTTTATTTATTCATCTACTAACACCCCTCTTTAACCCAAGAATTCGAACTCATTCCTCTCCCTTGTGTTTAGATTCTTATTTTTTCCTTCCTCCATTATTCTCTTCTTATACTTACATAAGGAATCTCTATACTGTGACATAGAGGATTCCATATTTTCTTTTCTGTTCTCTTCTTTTTCACATGAGCAGGAGTAAGGATAAGAACATTCTTGTTGAAGCTGATCTGGAACCTGAAAGGACTCTGAAGATAAAGCTAAGAGAAGCTAAAACACAACACTCTGAAGAGAACTTTACTGAAATTTTCGAAAAAGAAGGAGACATGGCCGAAAATAATAACAATGCAAGAAAGATGCTTGGTGACTTTATTGCACCAAATTCCAATTTACATGGAAGAAGCATCTCAATCCCTACCATTGGAGCAAACAATTTTGAGCTTAAACCTCAATTAGTTTCTCTGATGCAACAGAATTGCAAGTTTCATGGACTTCCATCAAAAGATCCTTTTCAGTTCTTAACTGAATTCTTGCAGATTTGTGATACTGTTAAGACCAATGGGGTTGATTCCGAGGCCTACAGGCTTATGCTTTTCCCGTTTGCTATAAGAGACAGAGCTAGAATATGGTTGGACTCTCAACCTAAGGATAGCCTGAACTCTTGGGATAAGCTGGTCACGGCTTTCTTAGCCAAGTTCTTTCCTCCTCAAAAGCTTAGTAAGCTTAGAGTGGATGTTCTAACCTTCAAACAGAAAGAAGGTTAGTCCCTCTATGAAGCTTGGGAGAGATACAAGGAACTGACCAAAAAGTGTCCTTCTGACATGCTTTCAGAATGGACCATCCTGGATATATTCTATGATGGTCTGTCTGAGTTATCAAAGATGTCATTGGACCATTCTGCAGGTGGATCCATTCACCTAAAGAAAACGCCTGCAGAAGCTCAAGAACTCATTGACATGGTTGCAAATAACCAGTTCATGTACACTTCTGAAAGGAATCCTGTGAGTAATGGGATGCCTATGAGGAAGGGAGTTCTTGAAATTGATACTCTGAATGCCATATTGGCTCAGAATAAAATATTGACTCAGCAAGTCAATATGATCTCTCAGAGTCTAAATGGATTGAAGGAATCATCCAACAGTACTTTAGAGGCATCTTCTGTAGAAGAAGCTTATGATCTTGAGAACTCTGCAATAGCAGAGGTGAATTACATGGGTGAACCCTATGGAAACACCTATAATCCCTCATGGAGAAATCATCCAAATTTCTCATGGAAGGATCAACAAAAGCCTCAACAAGGCTTTAATAATGGTGGACGAAATAGGTTTAGCAATAGCAAGCCTTTTCCATCATCCACTCAGCAACAGACAGAGAATTCTTAGCAGAATCCATCTAGCTTAGCAAATATAGTCTCTGATCTATCTAAGGCCACTTTAAGTTTCATGAATGAAACAAGGTCCTCCATTAGAAATTTGGAGGCACAAGTGGGCCAGCTGAGTAAAAGGGTCACTGAAACTCCTCCTAGTACTCTCCCAAGCAATACAGGAGAAAATCCAAAGAGAGAGTACAAGGCCATTGATTTGACCATCATGGCCAAACCTACAAGGGAGGAGAAGGACGTGAATCCTAGTGAGGAAGACCTCATGGGACATTCAGTGACCAATAAGGAATTTCCCTTTGAGGAACCAAAGGAATTTGAGGCTCACCTAGAGACCATAGAGATTCCATTGAACTTCCTTCTGCCCTTCATGAGCTCTGATGAGTATCCTTCTTCTGAAGAGAATGAAGATGTTACTGAAGAGCAAGTTGCTAAGTACCTTGGTGCAATCATGAAGCTGAATGCCAAACTATTTGGTAATGAGACTTGGGAAGATGAACCTCCCTTGCTCACAAATGAACTGAATGCATTGGATAGGCAGAAATTACCTCAAAAGAAACAAGATCCTAGTAAATTCCTAATTCCCTGTAATATAGGCATCATGACCTTTGAGAAGGCTCTGTGTGACCTGGGGTCAGGAATAAACTTAATGCCACTCTCTGTAATGGAGAAACTTGGGATCTTTGAGGTGTAAGCTGCTAGAATCTCATTAGAGATGGCAGACAACTCAAGAAAACAGGCTTATGGACTAGTAGAGGACGTGTTAGTAAAGGTTGAAGGCCTTTACATCCCTGCTGATTTCATAATCCTAGACACTGGGAAGGATGAGGATGAATCCATCATCCTTGGAAGACCCTTCCTAGCCACAGCAAGAGCTGTGATTGATGTGGACAGAGGAGAGTTAGTCCTTCAACTAAATGAGGACAACCGTGTGTTTAAAACTCAAGGATCTCCTTCTGTAACCATGGAGAGGAAGCATGAAAAGCTTCTCTCACTGCAGAGTCAACCAAAGCCCCCACAGCCAAACTCTAAGTTTGGTGTTGGGAGGCCACAACCAAACTCTAAGTTTGGTGTCGAACCCCCACATTCAAACTCTAAGTTTGGTGTTGGGAGGTTCCAACAATGCTCTGAACATCTGTGAGGCTCCATGAGAGCTCACTGTCAAGCTATTGACATTAAAGAAGCACTTGTTGGGAGGCAACCCAATGTTATTAAACTATATCTATTTTATTTTTATTGTTATTTTCGTGTTTTATTAGGTTGATGATCATGTGGAGTCACAAAAACTACTGAAAAATCAAAAACAAAATGAAAAACCGCATTAAAAATAGCACACCCTGGAGGAGGAGCATTCTGGCGTTTAACGCCAGAAACAAGCACCAAGCTGGCATTTAACGCCAGAAACAAGCATCTACCTGGCGTTAAACGCCAGAAACAGGCTACATTTGGGCGTTTAACGCCAGAAACAGGAAGCAGTCTGGCATTAAACGCCAGGATTGCACAGCAAGGGCGTTTTACATGCCTAATTGGAGCAGGGATGTTAAGTCCTTGGCCCCACTGGATCTGTGGACCCCACAAAATCTCCTCAGGATCTGTGGACCCCACAGGATCCCCACCTTTTTTTCTCTCCTCTTCACACCTTTTCATAACTCTCTTCCCCAAATAACCTCCACCAATCACCTCCATTACTCCTGCAAAACCATCATACAACCCACCTACAACCACCCACTCAAATTCGAACCATCACTCCTTCCGTTTCACACATCATAACAACCTAAAACCACCTTGACCGAACTATACACCTCTCTCCCTCTCCTCCATTTTTCTTCTTCTTCTCCTTCCTTCTTTCTTCTTTTGCTCGGGGACAAGCAAACATTCTAAGTTTGGTGTGGTAAAAGCGTTGCTTTTTGTTTTTCCATAACCATTTATGACACCTAAGGCCAGAGAAACCTCAAGAAAGAGGAAAGGGAAGGCAAAAGCTTGCACCTCCGAGTCATGAGAGATGGAGAGATTCATCTCAAGGGTCTATAGCTCAATAGTAGAGCATTTGACTGCACATCAAGAGAGCCCACTCATGGACCTCAACAAGAGCATGAGAAATTCCTCACCATGAAATCCCTGAGATGCCTCAGGGGATGCACTTTCCTCCACATAATTATTGGGAGCAAATCAACACCTCCCTAGGAGAATTAAGTTCCAACATAGGACAACTAAGGATGGAGCACCAAGAGCACTCCATCATCCTCCATGAGATTAGAGAAGATCAAAGAGCTATGAGGGAGGAGCAACAAAGGCAAGGAAGAGACATAGAGGAGCTCAAAAGCACCATTGGTTCTTCAAGAAGAGAAAGACGCCATCCTCACTAAGGTGGACTCATTCCTTAATCTCCTTGTCTATTTATTTTACTGTTTTTTGATTTTTGAGCTTTATGTTTTATTTATGTTTGTGTCTTTACTTTATGATCACTAGTGTCTAAGTGTCTTTGCCTTAAAGTTATGAATATGAATCCATCACCTCTCTTAAATGAAAAAATGTTCTAAAAATAAAAGAACAAGAAGTACATGGTTTTGAATTCATCCTTGAAACTAGTTTAATTATTTTGATATGGTGACAATGCTTTTTGTTTTCTGAATGAATGCTTGAACAGTGCATATGTTTTTTGAAATTGTGGTTTAAGAATGTTAAATATGTTGGCTCTTGAAAGAATGATGAAAAGGATAAATGTTATTTGATGATCTGAAAAATCATAAAAATGATTCTTGAAGCAAGAAAAAGCAGTGAATAGAGAAGAGCTTGCGAAAAAAGAAAAAGAAAAATGGCGAAAAAAAGAGAAGAAAAAGCAAGCAGAAAAAGCCAAAAGCTCTTTAAACCAAAAGGCAAAAGCAAAAAGCCAATAGCCCTTAAAACCAAAAGGCAATGGTAATAAAAAGGATCCAAGGCTTTGAGCATCAGTGAATAGGAGGGCCTAAAGGAATAAAATCCTGGCCTAAGTGGCTAAACCAAGCTGTCCCTAACCATGTGCTTGTGGCGTGAAGGTGTCAAGTGAAAACTTGAGACTGAGCGGTTAAAGTCAAGGTCCAAAGAAAAAAAAAGAGTGTGCTTAAGAACCCTGGACACCTCTAATTGGGGACTTTAGCAAAGCTGAGTCACAATCTGAAAAGGTTCACCCAGTTATGTGTCTGTGGCATTTATGTATCCGGTGGTAATACTGGAAAACAAAGTGCTTAGGGCCACGGCCAAGACTCATAAAGTAGTTGTGTTCAAGAATCAACATACTGAACTAGGAGAATCAATAACACTATCTAAATTCTAAGTTCCTATAGATGCCAATCATTATGAACTTCAATGGATAAAGTGAGATGCCAAAACTATTCAAGAGGCAAAAAGCTACAAGTCTCGCTCATCTGATTGGAGCTAAGTTTCATTGATATTTTGGAATTTATAGTATATTCTCTTCTTTTTATCCTATTTGATTTTCAGTTGCTTGGGGACAAGCAACAATTTAAGTTTGGTGTAGTGATGAGCGGATAATTTATACGCTTTTTGGCATTGTTTTTACATAGTTTTTAGTATGATTTAGTTAGTTTTAAGTATATTTTTATTAGTTTTTAAATAAAAATCACATTTCTGGACTTTACTATGAGTTTGTGTGTTTTTCTGTTATTTTAGGTATTTTCTGGCTAAAATCGAGGGACTTGAGCAAAAATTAGATTCAGAGGTTGAAGAAGGACGGTAGATGCTGTTGGATTCTGACCTCCCTGCACTCAAAGTAGATTTTCTGGAGCTACAAAACTCTAAATGGTGCGCTCTCAATTGCTTTGAAAATTAGACATCCAGGGCTTTCCAAAAATATATAATAGTCCATACTTTGCCCGAGTTTAGATGACACAAACTGGCGTTCAACGCCAGCTCCATGTTGCATTCTAGAGTTAAACGCCAGAAACAGGTTACAAATTGGCGTTCAACTCCAAGAGAAGCCTCTACACGTGTAAAGCTCAATGCTCAGCCCAAGCACACACCAAGTGGGCCCTGGAAGTGGATTTCTGCATCATTTACTCATTTCTGTAAACCCTAGTAACTAGTTTAGTATAAATAGGACATTTTATTATTGTATTCAAAGTCTTGGTTACTCCGGTTCCCCTCTGGGGCCGAGACCAATGAACTCCATTATCACTTATGTATTTTCAATGGTAGAGTTTCTACACACCATAGATTAAGGTGTGGAGCTCTGCTGTTCCTTGAGTATTAATGCAAAGTACTATTGTTTTTCTATTCAATTCAAGCTTATTCCTATTCTAAGATATTCATCCGCACCCAAGAACATGATGAATGTGATGATTATGTGACGCTCATCACCATTCTCACCTATGAACGCGTGCCTGACAACCACTTCCGTTCTACATGCAAAAAAGCTAGAATGAGTATCTCTTATGTATCTAATACAGGGGACCAAGTCCGAGATATTAGAATCTTCGTGGTATAAGTTAGAACCGATGGATGGCCATTCTTGAGATCCGAAAAGTCTAAACCTTGTATGTGGTATTCCGAGTAAGATCTGGGAAGGGATGGCTGTGACGAGCTTCAAACTCGCGAGTGCTGGGCGTAGTGACAGATGCAAAAGGATAGTAAATCCTATTCCAGTATGGTCGAGAACCGACAGATGATTAGCCATGCAGTGACAGCGCATTGGACCATTTTCACAGAGAGGATGAGATGTAGCCATTGACAACGGTGATGCCCTACATTCAACTTGCCATGGAAGGGAGTAGGAATGATTGGATGAAGACAGCAGGAAAGCAGAGGTTCAGGAGGAACGAAAGCATCTCCATACGCTTATCTGAAATTCTCACCAATGAATTACATAAGTATCTCTATCTTAGTTTATATTTTAATTATATTTTAATTATCAATTTACCATAACTATTTGAATCTGCCTGACTGAGATTTACAAGGTTACCATAGCTTGCTTCAGGCCGACAATCTCCGTGGGATCGACCCTTACTCACGTAAGGCTTATTACTTGGACGACCCAGTGAACTTGCTGGTTAGTTGTGCAAAGTTGTGACAAAGTGTGATTCGCGTTTGAGAGCACCAAGTCTTTGGCGCCATTGTTGAGGATCGCAATTTTGCATACCAGTGGTGCTCTATTTTTCAAAATTTTTCTATATTTTTGCACCAATCCAAGCATTCCAAACCTCCAAAAACCTACCAAAACACCATAAACCCTTATTTAATATACTAAACTACCAATTACACTCAACAAATCAACCAAATACATGAATTTAAACTAATTACCAATATGCACAAAAAGAGAAAATGAAAAGAAGTTACCATGGTGGGGTGTCTCCCACCTAGAACTTTTGTTTATTGTCCTTAAGTTGGACTTATGGGGAGCTCCTCTCAAGGTGGCTTGTGCTTGAAGCTATCTTGGAACTCCCACCAATGCTTGGTTCCCCATTGTGCCCCAAGATTTCTCATATTTTGAGCCAAGTCTTGATGGAGTTCTTCACAAGCTTGGGGCTCCCAAAGTTGATCCTCTTCTTGTAATCTGGGATCCCATACTTTATTTTCACATCCGTCTTGAAGTTGACTCTCATTATTAGCCCATCCGGGTGGTGAACAAGATGAATTCTCATGTAAGCGACCAAACATCCTCCTAGACCCAAGCGATCTAGCTCTATACCAACCATTACAATGCCAACCACTAACCATCTTCCTCTTGCTCTTAAACCCATAAATATTGCTAAGTTGACCATCCGTCTTAAGCAAACCATATTCAAGGGGAATAATAAAGCTTAAGTTTAAGGAATTTACTCACTTGAATGGAAGAATGGATGGTGATGGCTTGGGGAGAGGTATTGCCGTGGCGGAAATTGGCGGATTAAGAAATTGATGTAAGAGGAACGTTGCAAGTACAGTCCTTAACCAACAAAAATCCGCTTATCAATTCAGTGACTAGAGGATGACCCAACGATAAACCCAATTATAATTTTACTCTTGAGCATTCCAACTCAAGGTTCTCCTTTCAACCAACTCCCAATCAAGTTAGGGAACTACTCACTCATTATGAATGTAAACTTCACAAAATAAGAAAAGGAAATAAAGGAAGATATAATAAATAATAATCAAAAAGATCAATTAAAAATAAAAATATTTCTTGTATTAATAAACTCTAAAAATAATCCAATAGTAATTCTGAACAAAATAAGGATATGAAAAAGTAAGTGACAAGAAAGGAAACAAACTAGAATGATGAATTCTTGGCGGAGGTAATAACCCTTCTCAATATCCAAATCCAAAAAGCAATAAAAACAAAATCCTAAGAACTATGAATGTGTAGAGAGAAAACCTAGAGGAGGAGTAAATTCCGATAAAAAAAACTAGAATTATGCGGAATGAGTATTGTTCTTCGTCTCTGCATGTTCTCTGGCTCTAATCTGCTTTTCTAGGCCAAAAACTGGGTCAAAACATGGCCCAAAATTGCCCCCAACGAATTCTGCAAATTCTACAGATCCCGCACGTCACGCGATCGCGTCATCCACGTGTTTGCGTCATCCAGCATTTTGCCTTGCCATGCATGCGCGTCGTCCACGCATTCGCGTCACTCATGTAGCTTTTAGTTCACGCGTTCGCGTCAGGCACGCGAGCGCGTCACTATGATTTCTCCAATTCGCGCGGTCGCGTGAGCCATGCGTCCGCGTCGCTTCTCGCTGGTCATCTCCTTAATTTCTTGTGCTCCTTCCATTTTTGCAATCCTCCTTTCCAATCTCCAAGTCATTCATGCCCTATAAAGCCTGAAACACTTAACACACGAATCACGGCATCGAATGGAATAAAGGAGAATTAAAATACGTAATTAAAAGTCTCTAGGAAGCAAGTTTTCAACCATGGAGTAATTTTGGGAAGGAATTGTAAATACATGCTAATCATATGAATAAGTGGGTAAAGATTTGATAAAACCACACAATTAAACACAATATAAACCATAAAATAATGGTTTATCAACCTCCCCACACTTAATCATTAGCATGTCCTCATGCTTAGTTGAAGGAGATAAAATAAATGAGTAGGAACATGTGCTCATGCAATGCAATGCAACCTATACATATGAATGCAACTATATGATTCTTGTCCACTTGGTCAAAAGGAAATACGCTCTTCAAGACAATCACAAATCAAATTCCACTAATTCAATTCTTATACAGTAACAACAGATAAATATGCAAGAAGGTAGTTCATGAAAGCAGGAAACATAGAATTTAGGCATTGAACCCTCACTGATGATGTATGTACACTCTAGTCTCTCTAGTGTATAGGGTAATCACTCTATCCTTCTCTAATCATGCTTTCTAATTTTTGTTCTTCACCTAACCAATCAACAATATTTAATGTACCAATGCAAACATCATGAGGTCTTTTCAAGGTTGTACTGGGGCCAAGGTAAGGGTAAGGGTACATATATGACTAAGTAAGCTTATAAATTGAATCTTTAATTAACCCAAGCTTTCACCTAACACACATATATATTCTATATAACTTAAATTTTACACCTAGCTACCCAAAATTTCCCTTTCACATTCCATACTCATGTATCAACTTTTATTTCAATTTTATCATATATGCATTGATCCTTGAATTTTAACTTAGCATTGGGGTAATTTTGTCCCCTTATTTATTTATTGAATATTTTTGGATTTTTTTTTTGAACATGAAAATAAACATAGCTTATCAATGCACATAGAATTTTCAATTTTTATGGTTTTATATGAGTAGGTACCTAAATTCCCATTATATTATCATGATACATTCCCTTATTATCTTTTGTTCCCACAATCTTTTCATACTCAATTAACACACAATTCTATCTTAAGCTAACCAAAGATTCAATTGGGATATATAATTGTTTTTCCACTTAAGGCTAGTAATGTGGTAAAATATAGAACAAATGGGATTTAAAGGCTCAAAGTGGCTAACAAAGGTAATTGAAAGGGTAGGCTTAATTTGGATAAGTGAGCAAAACAATTAATGGCCTCAATCATATGCACGCATATAAATATATTAAACATTGGACATATAGGATAAAACAAAATATAGATTACAATCATAGAGAAGTAAACACACAAGAATAAAATATTTATGGTTAAATAAGGTAACCATGTAACTAAGCTCAAATCTCACATGTTGTGTGTTCTTTAGCTCAAAAACCATGTTCCAAGTACAACTTCAAGCAAATTTAACATAAAAGTTTTGATTAAAATTAGTGAAATTTTGTTCTAACAAAAATAGGGTCTTAGAAGAAACTTATTATCTTTTCAATCAAGTAGAACATGCATGCAACTAACCTATTTCTATGCAATCTATCACATTCTAAAACAAAAAAATTGAAAAACTAACTAAATATCCTATTTTATTAATGTTAAGGAAGAGAAATTACCTCCGGAAGTCAGGTACTGACCGACTTCCCCACACTTAAGGCTTTGCACTGTTCTCGGTGCCATCTGTCAAGAACCAAGGTTTGTTGGTAGTAGTATCTCCACAGTCGGGACCGTCATGGCTCCCTGTGCTGGTAAATGAAGTGGAGTCCGGGGTGTCTGAGTCTCTGTATTTTCCCATAAGTAGCTCCTTGAGGTATGTGAATCGGCGCTTATTACGGCACTCTCTTAGCTTTGCTTTGCGTTCCTGCCGAACCAACCTTTCAAGTATCTGATAGAACAGTTGGTTTGTTGTAGGTGCTTGTGGTGTTGAAGGAGGAATGTCTTCAGCCAGTTCAGTAGGCTGGCTTGTAGTGGCTGCTGGGGATCTGATATATTTCCCGTTAGGGACGTACTGATCATCCCGTGGGAGAATGGCTTTGGTGTCTCCAGCTCTGTAGGAGACTCGGGCTGCTGAGACAAGATCAGAGACCAAGGCGGGAAAAGGTAATTTGCCCACAATTTGTACGTGTCCCATGGCATTCCGGATGTGTCTTGGTAGGTTTAGATGCTGGTCTGTAAGGATGCACCATAGTAGAACGGCCATGTCTGCAGTGAGGGAGGACTCATGAGTGCTCGGAAATACGTAATGGGACATAATCTATGCCCATACGCGAGCCTCTAAGGTAAGTGCAGAAGCCGATATTCCCTTAGGGCAGGAACGATGGTATCCATAAATCCATCTGCTGCCAGGTAGTGCGATAACTCTGAGAACAGTGTCCCAGTCGAATTGGTACGTCTGGCGCTTGTGTGCGGCCTCTTGAAATGCGTCCAGTCCTTCTGGAGTAGGGGGAAGATCTAAAGCTCGTTGAATGGCCTCTTCTATAATGGGGACTTGCTTCTGATGAACATAGACAGACTGCAGGGTTGGCACGTGGAAGTTAGAGTAGAACTCGACTACCCAGGAAAGATTAACCTGCTGTGGCTGTCTCTGTAGGAAACCCCATTGTCTTCGTGCAATTTGCGGCTCAACAAATTTAGCAATACGGGTCAGGAGGATAAGAAGGTATTCGTTGTTGTAACTCCTTTCTGTCAGGATAGGGAACATCTGCTCACAGTAGCGATTGGTAAATCACGCAGTGTCCTTTGTTGGGAAGGCTTTCTCTATTTCATCAACCTTTATAATCCTCTTAATTCTTTTTGTTGAGGGCTTAACTGCAGTTGAAGATGGCTCTGCCACTAATGCTCTTTTTGTTCCTCTTCTTGCTGGTGGTTTGGGAGTAGCTTTCTCCTTGCCTTTCTTGGTGGCCATCCTAAAAGAAAGAAAAGATAAAGTATGTTAAAATATCAAGGGTTAGAGCAAGGAAGAGAATGGGAAAGGTAGTAATCAATGCACATTAAAAGATGAATGATGTTAACACATGGTCATGACTACATGTGAAAAATCATCAACGGAAATATAGCAAGTGCATATGATGACAATTAAATGCAAGGTGTTTATTGCCATGCAGGCAAAGGCATGAGTAGCATAGATCAAGCATTCAATGTCCAAGTTAGATTACCGAGCCTTTCAAACTAATAACCTGTTTGTAATAACAATTATATTTAAATAATAAAATAAAAGAAGGCTTTTTGTGAAAAGCAAGCAATTAGAGTAGTAGATTAAAAGAAATCTCAAAATGGTGCACAATGCCGTATGGGCGTTTTCACAAACACATAGCATGCATGGTGAATAAGCTATTGAAAGTATGGAATTGAACATGCAAGCAACCCTTAAAAATTAATATATAATTGCCAAATAATTCCTTAACAATCCACAAGCAAATCATAAGGAATAATAACGACCCTAATAAATTTCCAACACCAATTAAAAGAAAAAGAAAGAAAAAGAAAACATGGATAATGAAAGTGAAAAGAAAAAGAAAAGAAGAAGAAAACATAAAAAATAAGAAGAATAGTACAAAAGTAAGGAGGGAAGGAGAAAAGAAAAACCTTGATAATGGTGGTGAGAGAGAGAGAAAGTAGAAAGTGAGAAAGAAGAAAGAAGGAAGAAAGGGGAAGAAAGAAATAAGAAGGGAAAAAAAAAGTAGGATTTGGGGAAGAGAAAGATAAGATATTTTAGTAGATTAGGATAAGCTATGCGGCGCAAGCGATGCGGACGCGTGGGTTACGCGTTCCAGCGGATGGCGCTTATATGAATCGACGCGGACGCGTCGGTCATGTGGACGTGTGACTCGTTCTGTGCTGCTGGCGCGAGGGCAGCCTCGCGCTCGCACAACTCTCTGTTCAAAACTTATTGTTGCCAAATTTCAGGGTGACGTATTCGCGTGGTGGACGTGATCGCGTGAATGGCCAATATTAGAGGACGACGCAGAGGCGTGGGGCACGCGTTCGCGTGGTAGGACATGTGCGTCTAGCGCCAGTCCAGCCCCACTCCAGCACAACTTTCGGCCATGCACCCTTTTTTACGTCGATTTTTAGGTCACGCGTCCGCATGCTCGACACGGACGCGTGGGAGGCATTTCTCCCACATGATGCAAACGCGTCGGCGACGTGGTCGCGTGGGCCAATTTGTGCCAAAGGCACGCCTCCAGCCACGCTCTCGCATGACTCTCTGTTCGATTTCTTTTTCTTCCTTACTCACCTGCGACGCGGACGCGTTGCGTGCCATTTTTTTATGCAATATGTAAATGTAGATGCAAACTAAATGTACTAATAATGGGAAGAGTTATTGAAAAAGAAAACTAAGAAGAAAAAAAGGAACGATCATACCATGGTGGGTTGTCTCCCACCCAGCACTTTGCTTTAACGTCCTTAAGTTGGACGCTCCACTAGCTCAGTCTTCTGCTGTGGGTGGATCCTCCAAGAGGAAGATCTCTAGCTCCTTGGTTTTTTCCACCTTCTCACCATGATATAGCTTTAAGCGATGTCCATTAACTTTGATGAATTCAGAGCTTGAAGGATGACTCAGGTGGAAAACTCCATATGGCTCAGCCTTCTCTACTCTATATGGACCTTCCCATCTTGATCTCAACTTGCCTGGCATGAGCCCCAGTCTAGAGTTGGAAAGGAGGACAAAGTCCCCAGGTTGGAACTCTCTCCTCTTGATGTGCTTATCATGCACAGCCTTCATCTTTTCCTTGTACAGCCTTGAGTTCTCATAAGCTTCTAGGCTAAGGCTTTCTAATTCTTACAGTTGCAACTTCCTTTCAACTCTGGCTTTCTCAAATTCCATATTGCACTCCTTTACTGCCCAAAAGGCTTTGTGCTCTACCTCAATTGGGAGGTGACAGGCTTTTCCATAAACTAAGCGGAAGGGACTCATCCTAATGGGTGTCTTGTATGCTGTTCTGTATGCCCATAGTGCATCTTGTAGCCTGGTGCTCCAGTCTCTTCTACGAGGTTTGACTATCTTCTGCAATATACTCTTTATTTCTCTGTTTGACTCCTCAGCTTACCCATTAGTCTGGGGATGGTAGGCTATTGCCACTTTATTGACACCTTAGCTTGCCCATTAGTCTGGGTGCCTTGATCGCTCACGATTGCTCGTGGTGACCCAAAACGACAAATAATATGGGTTCTAACAAAGGAAACAATGGTGTTAGCATCATCAGTGCGGGAAGGAATTGCTTCTACCCATTTAGAAACGTAATCTACAGCTAACAATATATAAAAATAACCATTAGAATGTGGAAATGGACCCATGAAGTCAATGCCCCAAACATCAAAAATTTCAGAGAAAAGCATAGTCTGTTGAGGTATCTCATCCCACTTGGATATATTACCAAACCTTTGGCATGGGGAACAAGATTTACAAAATTCAGCAGCATCTTTAAAAAGAGTAGGCCACCAGAATCCACAGTTTAAAATTTTTCTAGCTGTTCTTTGAGGGCCAAAATGTCCTCCACTCTCAGATGAGTGGCAGGCCTCTAAAATAGACTGGAATTCTGATTGAGGCACACACTGTCTAATTACCTGGTCAGTGCTACATCTCCATAAATATGGGTCATCCCATATATAATATTTGGACTCGCTTTTCAGCTTGTCTCTTTGATGCTTAGTAAAGTTTGGAGGAAAAGTGCGGCTAACTAGATAATTAGTTACAGGCGCATTCCAAGGGACTACTTCAGATACTGCTTGCAGGTTATCAAATGGGAAATTATCATCTATAGGAGTGGAGTCATCCCTAATATGCTCAAGGCGACTCAAGTGGTCCGCCACTAGATTCTGGTTACCACTCCTATCCTTAATTTCTAAATCAAATTCTTGTAGTAGCAGTATCCAACGTATAAGCATTTGTTTGGACTCCTTTTTAGCTAATAAATACCTTAGAGCTGCGTGGTCTGAGTACACTACTACTTTAGCACCAAGTAAATAGGCTCGAAATTTATCCAGAGCAAAAACAATAGCAAGAAGCTCTTTCTTAGTAGTAGTGTAATTAGACTGAGCAGTGTCTAAAATCTTAGACGCATAAGCAATTACAAAAGGATCCTTACCTTCACGCTGAGCTAGCACTGCTCCTACTGCATGGTTGGAAGCATCGCACATGATTTCAAATGGCTGGCTCCAGTCTGGTCCTCTCACAATTGGAGCTTGAGTCATGGCGGTCTTCAGCTTATCAAACGCTTGTTTGCAATCCTCACTGAACTCGAACTCAATATCTTTCTGCAGTAGTCTGGATAAGGGTAGTGCTACCTTACTAAAGTCCTTAATGAATCTCCAGTAAAAACCTGCATGGCCAAGGAACGAACGGACTTCCCTCACAGAGGAGGGGTAAGGTAAACTAGAAATAATATCCACCTTTGCTGGATCTACAGAAATGCCAGTATTAGACATAACATGTCCTAGTACAATCCCTTGTTTTACCATAAAGTGACATTTTTCAAAATTCAATACAAGGTTTGTACTGACACATCTATCTAATACTCTAGATAAACTATCCAAGAAAAGGCTAAATGAATCACCATAAATGCTAAAATTATCCATAAAAACCTCCATACAGTCCTCAATAAGGTCAGAGAAAAGACTCATCATGCACCTTTGAAAAGTAGTTGGTGCATTGCACAAGCCAAAGGGCATTCTCTTATAAGCATAAGTGCCAAAAGGACATGTAAAAGTAGTCTTTTCCTGATCTTCAGGAGCTATATGGATTTGAAAATAGCCTGTATAACCATCTAAAAAGTAATAATAGGATTTACCTGACAGGCGATCAAGCATCTGATCAATGAATGGCAAGGGGTAATGATCCTTGCGAGTGGCTTGATTGAGACAACTATATTCAATGCAAACTCTCCATGAATTCTGTACTCTAGTTGTCAGAAGCTCTCCATGCTCATTTCTTAATATTGTGATTCCAGACTTCTTGGGCACCACTTGTACTCGTCTGACCCATTCGCTATCTGAGATGGGGTAAATGATATCTGCTTCAAGTAGCCTGGTCACTTCTTTCTTGACAACTTCTAAGATGGTGGGATTCAGTCTTCTCTGAGGTTGACGGACGGGCTTTTCTCCCTCTTCTAGGAATATTTTGTGCTCACAAACTTGAGGGCTGATGCCTACTATATCCGCCAGGCTCCATTCAATTACTTTCTTGTGTTTTTTCAGCACACCGAGTAGCTGTTCTTCTTGTTGAGAAGTGAGTTCCCTTGCAATGATAACTGGAAACTTTTGCTTGTCCTCAAGGTAAGCATACTTGAGGTGTGGAGAGAGGGGCTTTAATTCCAATTTCTGCTCATGGCCAGGCTCTGGATCATCTGGAGCTGGTGATAATGGTGAAGTGCTCTCATTGTCCTCCGAGAATGTCCCCACACTTGGACCTTGTCCTGTGTACTTCTCTTCTAATTCCTCCTGGTGAACTTCAGCCACAGTTTCATCTATGATTTCACACTGGGAGATAGAATGATCATCCGGAGGGTGCTTCATAGCTCCATTTAAACTGAATTTCATTATTCTGCCATCTATTTCAAAAGAATAAGTTCCGAAAAATGCGTCCAGCTTGAACTTTGAAGTCTTCAGGAATGGTCTTCCAAGCAGGATTGATGATGGCCTTCCTAAGTCATTAGGGGGCATTTCCAGGATATAGAAGTCAATGGGAAATGTGAGCCCCTTAATGCTCACTAATACATCTTTAGCAATTCCAACCACTGTAATAATGCTTTTATCTGCTAACACAAAATGAGCTGCCGACCTTTTTAAGGGAGGGAGCCTCAAAGTATCATATATAGACAAAGGCATTATACTAACACACGCTCCTAAATCACACATGCAGTCAGAAAATATCACACCACCAATAGTACAATTAACCATACATGGACCTAGATCACTACACTTTTCAGGTATACCTCCCATTAAAGCAGATATAGAACTACCTAAAGGAATAGTTTCTACTTCATTAATTTTGTCTTTATGTATACATAAATCTTTTAGAAACTTTGCGTATTTAGGTACTTGCTGAATAACATCAAAAAGGGAAACAGTTACCTCAACCTTTTTGAAAATTTCTACCATTTTGGGATCAAGTTCCATCTGCTTCCTGGGCTTCCTTGCAATTTGTGGAAATAGAATAGGAAGGGCATTTTTTGCAGCGTCTGCATCCTTTGGTGCTTCTTTCTGTGGTTGAGATTCTTCTTCTTCAACCATGTCTTGTATGTCCTCTTCCTCTTCAGCATCCTCTACTTCCACCACCTCTTCAGCTGAGGCGTGTTCTGATGGGATTGGCTCCTCCTTATTCCTCTCTTGCAGTGTGGTTTCGGACCTTAGGGTGATGGCATTGATGCCACCCTTTGGATTGGGTAAGGGTTGAGAAGGAATTCTACTTGAGCTTGCATATTGAGTGTTTGAAGTATTGGATGACCCCAGCTGAGAGATGAGAGCTTGTATAGCGGATGTTAGACCGTTAAGTGAACTCTCCACGTTCTTTTGTCCTTGTGCAAGGGATTGAAACACCTCGTCACTCGGAGAGAAATTAGAACAAGTGATCTAAGGAACTTGTTGTTGGTTGTGCTGTGGTCCTTGGGATTGCCTCAGGTGAGGTGCTCTGTAAGGCTGGTTCTGGTTCTGCTGTCTGTTATTGTTATTATTCCACCTCTGATTCCCTTGATTGTCTCTGCCTTCTCTGTTATTGTTGTCCCTCCAACCTTGGTTAGAATTATCTCTCCAACCTTGGTTAGAATTTTCCTGCCATCCATGGTTGTAGCTGCCGCCCTGATTGTATCCTTGATTGGGGCGGTCATAGAAGTTATGAGTGGCTGCCACAGTGTTGTCTTCCTGCTGGAGCTGCGGACATTCATCAGTATAATGGCTATAATCAGCACAAATTCCGCACACTCTCTGTGAGACTAACTGTTGGCTCTGCTGCGCTTGTTGTTGACTCAACTGCATCTGCTTCAGTAAGTTGGTCATTTCATATATACTCTGAGTCAGAGCAGTAGTCTCCTTGCTAGAAGATACCTCTGCAACAGCTTTTGACCAGCTTTGTTTCTGCCTGTGATTCCGAGTAGATTCAGCTAAGTCGCTGATCAATTGCCATGCCTCATCAGTGGTCTTGTACTTTTTCATAGACCCATTGCTAGCACTTTCCAATGTGGTCTTATCTTGAGGCCTCATGCCCTGTGTGACGTAGCCGAGCAACACTATCTTGTCAATCATATGGTGGGGGCATGCTTCCAGAAGATTGTTGAAGCACTCCCAGTATTCGTAGAGAGTCTCGGACTCGTCCTGAATAATCATGGAAATGTCTTTCCTCAGTTTATCAGTAACTTCAGCTGGAAAGAATTTTTCCAAAAATTCTCTTCTAAGCGTATCCTAGTCAGAAACAGTTGCTGCGGGTTGAGTGTAGTACCACTCTCTCGCCTTTCTCACAAGAGAGAATGGGAAGGCTTTTAACAAAATAGAAGTTTCATCTGCACCATCACGCCTGACAGTAGAACAGGCTGCTTGGAAATCCCTAAGGTGCTTGATAAGCTCTTGAGCAGGTAAGCCATGAAACTTAGGCATCAAGTTGAGTAGTGCAGTCTTTATTTTAAAATCCGTAGCTACTGCTGGGTGATGCGCTTGAAACGGTTGCATTGTAAAATCAGAGGCTCCAGCCTCCTGGATAGTAACTCTCCTAGGTGCTGCCATGTCACCTACACATAAATCAACCGAATCAGTAGAAAGAGAGCTTGTTTCTTCCTTACGTGACTTTTCAGATTCGCCCTCGGGGAGGACTAACTGATGCCGAGCTTGCCTTATACGTGAAATAGTTCTTTCAATCTCAGGATCAAATACTGGCAAGCTTGGATCAAGAAGTGAATGCATCATTTAATGAAAGAAATATGCAGCTCATAGTAGAAAAAATAAAATAAAATGCAAATAAATAAATTCCAAACAATAACTTAGCACTCTATTGCAACTCCCCGGCAACGGCGCCAAAAATTGACATGGCAGAAATTGGAGGATTAAGAAATTGATGTAAAAGGAACGTTGCAAGTACAGTCCTTAACCAACACAAATCCGCTTATCAATTTTGAAGGGTTGTCATAAAATTAGAATTAAAATACTAGGAGTATGAATCCCAGGTCGTCTCCCAATGAGTTGCAAAGAGATGTGTTATTTTATTAATCAGATGTTTTCCAAAAGGGTTCGAGTTTGATAAACAGGAAATTAAATCAGAGAATTTAAGTAATTTAAATAAAAACCTTGACCGGGAGTAGATTAGTCGGAAGACCTATCCTTGTTGGAGTTCCCTCAAGATTAATTAATAATTGAAGGTTGTTCTACTCAGTTATCCTTTACCAGATAAAGGAAAGTCAAGCAAATTGGAAGTTAGTTTCTATTCACAAGTTCTAATCCTCTCCCTTGGGAAGGACTAGTGTCAGTGACTAGAGGGCGATCCAACGATAAACCCAATTATAATTTTACTCTTGAGCATTCCAACTCAAGGTTCTCCTTTCAACCAACTCCCAATCAAGTTAGGGAACTACTCGCTCATTATGAATGTAAACTTCACAAAATAAGAAAGGGAAATAAAGGAAGACATGATAAATAATAATCAAAAAGATCAATTAAAGATAAAAATGGTTCTTGTATTAATAAACTCTAAAAATAATCCAATAGTAATTCTGAACAAAATAAGGATATGAAAGAGTAAGTGACAAGTAAGGAAAGAAACTAGAATGATGAAGTCTTGGCGGAGGTAATAACCCTTCTCAATATCCAAATCCAAAAAGCAATAAAAACAAAATCCTAAGAACTATGAATGTGTAGAGAGAAAACCTGGAGGAGGAGTAAATTCCGATCAAAAAAACTAGAATTATGCGGAATGAATGTTGTTCTTCGTCTCAGTATGTTCTCTGGTTTTAATCTGCTTTTCTGGGCCAAAAACTGGGTCAAAACATGGCCCAAAATCGCCCCCAGCGAATTCTGCAAATTCTGCAGATCGCGAACGTCACGCAATCGCATCATCCTCGCGTTCGCGTCATCCAGCGTTTTGCCTTGCCACGCGTGCACGTCGTCCACGCATTCGCGTCACTCGTGCAGCTTTCAGTTCACGCGTTCGCATCAGGCACGCGAGCGCGTCACTATGATTTCTCCAATTCGTGCGGTCGCGTGAGCCATGCGTCCACATCGCTTCTCGCTGGTCATCTCCTTATTTTCTTGTGCTCCTTCCATTTTTGCAAGCCTCCTTTCCAATCTCCAAGTCATTCATGCCCTATAAAGCCTGAAACACTTAACACACGGATCACGGCATCGAATGGAATAAAGGAGAATTAAAATACATAATTAAAAGTCTCTAGGAAGCAAGTTTTCAACCATGGAGTAATTTTGGGAAGGAATTGTAAATACATGCTAATCATATGAATAATTGGGTAAAGATTTGATAAAACCACACAATTAAACACAATATAAACCATAAAATAATGGTTTATCAGGTATCTCCAATGTCCTTGCAAGCTCTCCCTTATATTCTTCCTTGACTACCTCCACCTCTTCATAAATTTCTTCAACTTCAATCCTTTGTTCCTCAATTTTATCTAACTCTTCTCCATCACTCAAATCATAAATGGGAGGAAGAAAAAAATCTACCTCTACATGGCTTTCCATCTCATTGGAAGAAAGTTCTTTAAATTCAAAGGATTCACCACCAAGAAGCTTGGATGCTTGATCTTTATCACTAAGGGAACTCAATTTTTGCTCCATTTCTTCCAAGTCTTCATTCAACAATTGTCTTGAAGGTTGTGCACTCTCCTCCTCAACATCAAATTCAATCGTCTGGGAGAGGTTTTCTATGATTTTAGCTTCCCATGGAGGTTCCGCATCTCCTAGGTCTTCAACCACTTCTTCCTTTTCTTCAATGATCATAGGCTCCTCCAATTGCTCTAATACAAAATAACATTCCTCATTTTCCACTGAAATTTCCAATCTCTCCTTCATGCTATGCTTTTCAATTAATTTTCCACATGTGACCATGGGAGTGCTTTGAGTGCTCAATTATTGGGAGGCTAAAATGCTTACCACCTTGGTTAAGGTAGCCACAAAATCTAGTGTCACCCTTTGCACTTCTCTTTGCCCTTGAAGTATAAGGCCGAGAATTTCATCCATTGAGGATTGGAGTGGATAAGAGGGTTCATCGTCTTGGAGAAAGGGTTCATAATAGGAAGGTGGATCTTCTTGGTAAGTGTATGGTGGTGTATATTGAGGTGGTTCTTAGGAGTTTGGGTATTGGAATAGTAGTTCTATGTATGGCTCATATGGTTCAAAAGGTGGTTGGTAGATGGATATGGATTAGGGTCATATGGAAGTACTTGGTGAAAAAAGGCTTGTGAGTATGGTTCATGTTGAGGGTATGACTCATAGGTATATGGTGGTGGTTCTTGAAAGTCACAAGGGGATTCACCATAGCCATTGGATTGATATGCATCATAGAATGGATCTTGTTCATAGTATATTGGTGGAGGTTGTTGCCAAGAAGATTGATCATATGCATATGGCTCCTCCCATCTTTGATTGTCCCATCTTTGATATACATCCTCATTGTAGCTCCCATTTCCTACAACATAGTTAGAACCAAACTCATAGCCAAAGTGAGAATTCATAATGAAAAGAGAAAATAAGAAACACAAGCTAATAAGAAATAATGAAACGAAGTCCTAAAACTAGCAAAAACTAACAAGCAATCCAAAGTTCAAGCTATTTGATGAGAGGATAATTTATACCTTTTTTGGCATTGTTTTCACATAGTTTTTAGTATGATTTAATTACTTTTTATTATATTTTTATTAGTTTTTATTCAAAAATCACATTTCTAGATTTTACTATGAGTTTATGTATTTTTCTATGATTTCAGGTATTTTCTGGCTGAAATTGAGGGACCTGAGCAAAAATCTGATTCAGAGGCTGAAAAAGGACTGCAGATGCTATTGGATTCTGACCTCCCTGTACTCAAAGTGAATTTTCTGAAGCTACAGAAGCCCAATTGGCGCGCTCTAAATTACGTTGGAAAGTAGACAACCTGGGCTTTCTAGCAATATATAATAGTCTATACTTTTCTCGAAATTTGATGGCCCAAACTGGCGTTCAAAGTCAGCCTAAAATATCTTGGCGTAAAACGCCCAAACTGGCACCAGAATTGGAGTTAAACGCCCAAACTGGCACCAAAGCTGGTGTTTAACTCCAAGAACAGGCTAAGCACGAAAGCGCTTCAATGCTGAGCCCAAGCACACACCAAGTGGGCCCTGGAAGTGGATTTCTGCATTATCTGCACTTAGTTACTCATTTTTTGTAAACCCTAGTTACTAGTTTAGTATAAAAACTACTTTTAGATATTTATTTTGTAGTTTTTGAGAGAGCTTTTGTTTAGTTCATCATAGTGTTGTACACGTTTGGAAGCTGGCCAAACGGCCATGCCTAGACCTCTTTCACTTATGTATTTTCTACGGTGGAGTTTCTACACCCCAAAGATTAAGGTGTGGAGCTCTGCTGTTCTTCATGAATTAATGCAATTACTAATGTTTTCTATTTAATTCACGCCTACTTCTTCTCCAAGATATACTCTTGTACTTAATTCAGTTAAGTCAGAATGAAGGGGTGACCCGTGACAACCACCCAATCTTTGTTACTCGCTTAGCCAAGATCGCGTGCCTAACAACCACAAAGCGGTCTACATGATGTTCAACATAGTCTATGGACGATAGCCGGAGTATACTCTCTTGGATATCTAATACACGGACCGAGTCTGTGAGATTAGTACCTTCGTGGTATAGGCTAGAATAATTGGCAGCCATTCCTGGGATCTGGAAAGTCTAAACCGTGTCTGTGGTATTCCGAGTAGGATCTGGGAAGGAATGACTGTGACCAACTTCAAACCAGCGAATGTTGGGCGCAAGTGACAGTGTGCAAAAGGATCAATGGATCCTATTCCAACGCTAGTGGGAACAGACAGATGATTAGCCATGCGGTAGCTGTACCTGGTATTTTTCATCCGAGATGAGAAATTCGACAGTTGATTAGCCGTGCAGAAATCGTAGAGGACCATTTTCACTGAGAGGATCCTACAGCTTGCCATAGAAGGAGGTAACGCATGGTTGGAAGAAGGCAATAGGAAAGCAGAGATTCGGAAGCA
This sequence comes from Arachis hypogaea, assembly GCF_003086295.3. NCBI lineage: Eukaryota > Viridiplantae > Streptophyta > Magnoliopsida > Fabales > Fabaceae > Arachis > Arachis hypogaea. The sequence goes on along the minus strand of NC_092049.1, from coordinate 47,435,831 downwards.
TCAAAGCATCTCCAGATGCTTATTTGAAATTCCCACCAATGAATTACATAAGTAACTTTATTTTATTTTATGTTTTATTTATTTTTTAATTATCAAAACCTCATAACCATTTGAATTCGCCTGACTGAGATTTATAAGGATGACCATAGCTTGCTTCAAGCCGACAATCTCCATGGGATCGACCCTTACTTACGTAAGGTTTACTACTTGGACAACCCAGTGCACATGCTGGTTAGTTGCACGGAGTTGTGAGAAAAGTGTGAAATCACAATTTCGTGTACCACTATTCACAATATTCACATATATACAATAACCAATAACATAATACCATTGTAATCCCCGGAAATGGCGCCATTTTGATGATTAGAATTTTTTGATGGTTTATAATTTCACTAATGAATTCTCGTTGCAAGCATAGTTTCTAAACCAAATAATAGTCCTCTCATACAAAAGATTGTTTGTCACTAAAACAAACCCTAAATTTATAAACCGAAGTATTGAACCTCGGGTCGTTCTCTCTAGGAATTGCAATAAAGTGTCTTGTTATTGGTTATGAGTTATGTTTGGGGTTTTTTATAAGAGACATGAAATGTAAATGCAATGAATTAAACTAATAGCTATGAAGGCTCTTGGCAAGGTTATGAGAATTGGAAGTCCTATCCTCATTATCCTCCTCAATTGTGACCACAATTGTCCATTGCTACCACTCAGTTAACCTCTAACCATGGAGGAAAGTCAAGTGGATGAATTAACTTGATTCCACAAGTCCTAGCCAACTCCCAAGGGAAAGACTAGCTTTAGTGGTATCCAAATCAATTAGCAACTTCTAATTGTCAATCAACAAAGGAATTAGATAATTCAAGAGTCACTAATTACTCTATCAAAGCCAAGAGGAAAAAAATCTAACTCATAACTAAAAGAAGCATTTTAACAAACACATAGAAGGCAATAAAGGTAAACATTATTAATTTCAAGAGTTAAAGGAACCTACAACTACAAAAGCAAGAGATTAAGAATAGAAAGGCAAAACAATTATGAAACAACAAAGAACTTACCAATTGCATTGAAGAAGAAATATAGATCTATAAAAAAAGTTCATAAACTAAAACTAACAATACAAAGGAATTACAAGAGAAGAAGAATTCTATAACTACAAGAGAGCAATTAGGGAAGAAAAAGGAAAATTAGAAGAGGAGAAGAAGTAGATCTAGATCTAAAACCTAATCCTAATTCTAGAGTGAAGAGAGAGCTTCTCTCTCTAGAAACTAATTCTAACTACTTCTAAAACTTAAACTATGACTAATGATCCAAAGTATGTTAATTCCCCTTCAATCGTTGGCTTAAATAGCATCATAAATGAGTTGGATTGGGCCCAAAATACTCCTAAAATCACCGGCCACGAGTTGCATTAAATAAATCACGTGCAGCATCGGTGCGTACGTGTACAGTGCGCGTGCACGCCCCTAAACGCTATGCAACTTTGGCAAATCTTATATCATTTCGAAGCCCCAGATGTTAGCTTTCCAACACAACTAGAACCGCATCATTTGGACCTCTGTAGCTCATGTTATGGTCGATTAAGTGCAAAGAGGTCAGGCTTGACAGCTTTTGCAATTCCTTCATTTCTTCATGATTTCTCCACTTTGCATGCTTTCCTCTCCATCCCTTTGATCCATTCCTAGCCTTTTCAACCTAAAATCACTTAACAAACAAATCAAGGCATCTAGTGGAATCAACGATGAATTAGATTTAGCTAATTAAGGGCCTAGAAAGCATGTTTTCACACTTAAGTACAAATTAGGAGACAATCATGAAACCATGCTAATTCATTGAATAAATGTGGGTAAAATGTCGTAAAATCCCCTAAAATCAATACAAGATAAACCCTACAAATGGGATTTATCACATTGTGAGCCAATTCTTTGGATTCGGGTTCACACTTTGATTATGGTTTTTAGTGATCCATGCATTAGCGTAGCACTCTTGAACCATTAAGATTCTGACTTGTTGGATAGGATTGGTGAGAGCTTCCCAACCTCTTCTCCGAACCTCACGTTGGATCTCCGGATATTCACTCTTTTAGAGCATGAAGGGGACCTCGTGGATCACCCTTTTCTTGGCCACAACTTCATAGAGGTGGTCTTGATGGACCTTTGAGATGAATCTCTCCATCTCCCATGACTCGGAGGTGGAAGCAACTACCTTCCCTTTCCTCTTTCTAGAGGTTTCTCCAGCCTTAGGTGCCAATAATAGTTATGGAAAAATAAAAAGTAGAGCTTTTTTCCACACCAAACTTAAAAGGTTTGCTCGTCCTCGAGCAAAAGAAGAAAGAAAGGAGGAGGAGAAGAAGAAATGGATGAGATAGATGGGTGTTTTAAATTCAGCCAAGGGGGTTTAAGTGTTTATGATGTGTGAAATTGAAGGTGGTAAGGAGGGGTATTTATAGGGTAAGAGAGAGACGGAATTCATGTAAGAAGGGGTTGGGTTTAGGAGGGAAATGTTTTAAATTTGAATAGTGAGGTAGGTGGGGTTTTATGATGGGTTTTTGGGGAATAGTGGATAGATGTGAATGGTGAAGATATTATGGGGAAGAGGGTAGGACTTGATAGGTGAATGGTGTTTGGGGAATATGTATTGATGTGATTGGTCAGGCGTAATTGGGGAAGAGTGTTTTGGAAAGGTGTGAAGAGGAGAGAGAGTGATTTGTGGTTGGTGGGATCCTGTGAGGTCCACAGATCATGAGGTGTCAAGGAATTCTGCTCCCTACAGCTTTCTGGCATTTAAACGCCCTCTGTGTGCCATTTCTGGTGTTTAACGCCAGCTTTGTTGCCTTTCCTGCCATTAAACGCCAGGCTGATGTCCCTTTCTGGCGTTTAACGCCAGCCAAACACCCTTTTCTGGCATTAAACGCCAGTTTGTCTGCCAATTCTGGCATTTAACACCAGCCAGACACACTTTTCTGGCGTTAAACGCCAGTCTGTCTGCCAATTCTGGTGTTTAACGCCTAAAATGCTGCCAGACTGGGCGTTAAACACCCATTCTACTATTCTTACTCGCGTTTAAACGCCAGTAAGCCTGTCCTCCAGGGTGTTCTATTTTTTATGCTGTTTTTTATTTCTCTTTAATTCTGTAGCCGTTTTTATGACTCCACATGATCGTCAACCTAAAGAAAACATAAAATAACAATGAAAAATGAAATGAAAAAGTAATTAACATAGATAAATAAGATTGGGTTGCCTCCCAATAAGTGCTTCTTTAATGTCAATAGCTTGATAGTGAGCTCTTAGAGAGCTTCACAGAGACTCAGAGCTTAATTATGGCTTCCCCACACCAAACTTAGAGTTTGAATGTGGGGGCTCTGCTTGACTCTGTATGGAGAGAATTGGATGAAACTTTTCATGCTTCTTCTCCATGTTTACAAAAGAAGATCCTTGAGCCTTAAACACAAGGTAGTCCTCATTCGATTGAAGGACTAACTCTCTGATGGGTGGAAATCAAATTCCACACTAAAACTCACCGGCAAGTGTACCGGGTCGCATCAATTAATAATAACTCACAAAAGTGAGGTCGATCCCACAGGGATTGATGGATCAAGAAACTTTAGCGGGTGATTAGTTTAGTTAAGCTAACATTGGTGAATTGGATGGAATTGAACCAACAGAAAGGAAATTGCAGTGAATTTAAAATGCAGAAAGTAAAATTGCAGAAACTTAAAGTGCAAGAAAGTAAAAGAGCTGAAACTTAAATTGCAAGAAAAGTAAATTGCATGAAACTTAAAGTGCAAGAAATGTAAATTGCTTGAATCTAAATTGCTGAGAAACTTAAATTGCTTGAAGAATAAAGGATTTGGGAACTTTGATTCAAAATAAAACTGGAATTGTAAAGTGCAGAGAAGTAAGAGATGAAGTGGATTTGAAGAAATTCTAAAGCAGAAATGAAAATTGCAGAAGAATTGAAAATCAGAAGTGAAAACTTGCTTCAGATTGAAACTTAAAGAAACACTTGAGATCAGATCTTTAATTCTTAAATTCAAAAAGCAGAAAAATAGTGGAACTCCAAGAGGAAGAACTCCAAAGAATTCTTCAATCAAAGTTCACAAACCCAGAATCAGAAAGCAAAGGTTGCAGACGAAAGAAGATGAAAACAGGAAACAATCTCAGATCCGATCTCAATTCTCTAGAATTCAAAAAGGAAAATTAAAAGAGAGAGCTCTCTACTCCTACTCCTACAGCTCCCTAATGGAGCCAGCTTCCTTTCTAAAATGAAACAACTGCCTTTTTATAGGCTTTACAAATATTAAAATGAAATTGAAATTAAAAACAAAATTCAAATGAAATTCCTAATCTAATTTGTATCTTGTGCCTTTGAGTGATATCCATGAGTTTTTGCTTGCTTTGATGTCTCAATGGGATATTCAAAATTGGCCTTGAATGAATGGGTCAGGAGTGGCTTGGTTCAATTTGGTTGGAGGCATGGGGCATGCTTCTAGTGGAGCGCTAAGTGAAGTAAGGTAACGCAGCGCTCAATGTCTTGTCCCTAGGCTCATTTTGTCTCCTGCCAAGCTTTGTATAGCACTCAGTTACTTGTTTCAACATAGCGCTACTTTGCTTTGGAGTGAGCTCCACTTTCGAGCCTTGGCTTCACCATTTTGGCAATTTCTTCATGAAGTAATGGTGCTCAGTGAAGTAAAGTAGCTGAGCGCCCAATGCCTTTGCTCCCTTGCTTGGTGTAGTGCTTCTCATGGTTCATCATGTGCCTGGTTCGAACCTTGCTGAAGCCACTTTGGCTAATTTCCTTGCCAAAGCTTTGTAGCACTCAGTTAAGAGCACAAACGTAGCGCTACTTTGCTTCCTTGCTTAGCTTTGTTTGAGGGCCTGAGAAAGTGAAAAGAGTTAACGTAGCGCTCAATTTTTAAATGCTACCTCCTTGGCTTGATGGGCTTCCCTTGCTTCTATCAAGACCCTTGAACCAGCCTTGCCCATAGTGTATACATAACGCTCAGTTAAGATAGTGAACTGAGCGCTACATGCATTGAGTTGGTCTTCACTTCGAGCCCTGATGAAGCCATTTTGAGTGCCAACAATTCGTGAAGCATGGCGCTCAGTGAACTAAGTTCACTTATTACCCTTTCTTTCATTCCTCTTGTTCCCCATTTCGAACCTTGGGTGCCCCAATTTGAGTTCTTTGCCTTGCTTTTCTTGGTGACCCCCTATTCGAGCCTTGGTCAGTACATATTTGGTTGGTTTTTGGGCCTTAAAGATGCTTATTACTTGTGCTTCAATTTCATACCAAATATAGATTTCTATATATCTTTGGAAATCTCTGAATGTTAGCTTTCCAACACAACTGGAAGCACATCAATTGGACATCTGTAGCTCAAGTTATGGCCCTTTGAAGGAGGCATGGTCATGCTGTCACAAGGCTAAAAAAAACCCGAAAAAGTTAACTCTTTTAACTTAGCGCTCCCCTTTAATGAACGCTGGCCTTTGTTTCTTGCATTCATGGTCATGGGCCACGCTTTTAAAAGCATGGCCTAAGGCATCAAAGTGTGTTCTAACTTCAAAGTGTGCCCCAAAACTCTTTTTTTTTCTCCTTTTTAGCTTATTTTGTGCTTTTTTGCTTCTTTTTCTTCTTATTTCCTACAAAGTTTATAAAATCAAAAGTTCAAGAAAATCTACCATTTAAACACAAAAGAATGCAATATTTAGGCACTAATTATAAATTTCTTGTATGAAAAAGCATAGAAAAACATGACATGATGACATGTCATCACTCTCCTCTGTCCACATCAATCACAGATGTTGCTGTGGCTAGGAAGGGTCTTCCAAGGATGATGGATTCATCCTCATCCTTCCTAGTGTCTAGGATTATGAAATTAGCAGGGATGTAAACGCCTTCAACCTTCACTAAAACGTCCTCTACAAGTCCATAAGCCTGTTTCATTGATTTGTCTGCCATCTCTAATGAGATTCTTGCAGCTTGTACCTCAATGATCCCTAGTTTCTCCATTACAGACAGTGGCATGAGGTTTATTCCTGACCCCAGGTCACACAAAGCCTTCTCAAAGGTTATGGTGCCTATGGTACAAGGTATTAAGAACCTTCTAGGATCCGATTTCTTCTGAGGAATTTCTGCTGAGCCAAGGCATTCAGTTCATTGATGAGCAATGAAGGTTCATCCTCCCAAGTCTCATTACCAAATAACTTGGCATTCAGCTTCATGATTGCTCCTAGATACCGAGCAACTTGCTCTTCAAAAGTATCTTCATCCTCTTCAGAGGAAGAATACTCATCAGAGCTCATGAATGGCAACAGAAAGTTCAGTGGAATCTCTATGGTCTCTGTATGAGCCTCAGATTACTTTGGTTCCTCAATAGGGAACTCCTTATTGGTCAGTGAAAGTCCAGCAAGGTCTTCCTCACTGGAAATTACTGTCTTTTTACTCTCTCCAGGTTTGGCCACTTTGGATATAGTTATGGCCTTGCACCCTCTTTTGTGATTCTCTTCTGTATTGCTTGGGAGAGTACTAGGATGGATTTTAGTAACCCTTTTACTCAGTTGACCCACTTGTGCCTCCAAATTTCTGATGGAGGACCTTGTTTCAGTCATGAAACTGAGAGTGGTCTTAGATAGATCAGAGACTATGGTTGCTAAGTCAGAGAGGCTCTGCTTAGAATTCTCTGTCTATTGTTGAGAACATGATGGAGAAGGCTTGCTATTGCCAAACCTATTTCTCCCACCATTATTATTACTGAAGCCTTGTTGAGGCTTCTGTTGATCCTTCCATGAGAAATTTGGATGATTTCTCCATGAAGGATTATAGGTGTTTTCATAGAATTCTCCCATGTAATTCACCTCTTCCATTGCAGGATTCTTAGGGTCAAAAGTTTCTCCTTCAGAGGAGGCTTCTTTAGTACTGCCGGATGCAGCTTGCAATCCAGTCAGATTCTGAGAGATCATATTGACTTGCTGAGTCAATATTTTATTCTGAGCCAATATGGCATTCAGAGTATCAATCTCAAGAACTCCTTTCTTCTGAGTCATCTCATTATTCACAGGATTTCTTTCAGAAGTATACATGAACTGGTTATTTGCAACTATTTCAATGAGTTCCTGGGCTTCTGCAGGTGTTTTCTTCAGATGAAGAGATCCACCAGCAGAGTGGTCCAATGACATCATGGACAATTCAGACAGACCATCATAGAATATACATAAGATGCTCCATTCTGAAAGCATGTCAGAAGGACACCTTCTGATCAATTGCTTGTATCTTTCCCAAGATTCATAGAGGGATTCACCTTCCTTCTGTCTGAAGGTTTGGACTTTCACTCTAAGCTTGCTAATCTTTTGAGGTGGAAAGAATTTGGCCAAGAAAGCATTGACCAACTTTTCCCAAGAGTTCAGGCTTTCTTTAGGTTGTAAGTTGAACCATATCCTAGCTCTGTCTCTTACAGCAAAGGGGAAAAGCATAAGTCTGTAGACCTCGGGATTAACCCTATTGGTCTTAACAGTGTCACAGATTTGCAAGAATTCAGCTAAGAACTGATGAGGATCTTCCAATGGAAGTCCATGAAACTTGCAATTCTGCTGCATTAGAGAAACTAATTAAGGCTTAAGCTCAAAGTTGTTTACTCCAATTGCAAGAATTGAGATGCTTCTTCCATAGAAGTCAGAAGTTGGTGCAGTAAAGTCACCAAGCACCTTCCTTGCATCTCTAACATTGTTGTTGGGTTCGGCTGCCATGTTTGCTTCTTTTTCGAAATTTTCTATAAGGTCCTCTCTGGATCACCGTTGTTAATGGCTACCATCCGTCCTCTCGGATGAAAAATACCAGGTATGGTTTTTTTACGGCTAATCAACTGTCGAATCTCTCGTCTTGGATGAAAAATACCAGGCACAGCTACCACACGGCTAATTATCTGTCGTTTCTCACTTGTGTCAGAATAGGATCTCTCTATCCTTTTGCACACTATCACTGCACCCAACATTCATGAGTTTGAAGCTCGTCACAGTCATCCCGTCCCAGATCCTACTCAGAATATTACAGACAAGGTTTAGACTTTCCAAATCTCAGGAATGCTGCCAATTGGTTCTAGCCTCTACCATGAAAGTTCTAATCTCATAGATTCGAATGCTCTATTGTCAGGAGAGGCAAGTAAAATCCGTGGATCAGAGACCTAAGAGATTATACTCCAGCTGTCGTCCAATGACAACGTTGAACATCTGTAGACTACTAGTGGTTGTCAGGCACGCGGATCTTGGCTAAGCGAGTAACGAAGATAATGGGTGATTGTCACAGGTCACCCCTCCATTCTGACTTAACTGAATTAAGTACGAGAGTATATCTTGGAGAATAAGTAAGCGTGAATGGAAAGAGAAACAATAATACTTGCATTAATTCATGAAGAACAGCAGAGCTCCGCACCATAATCTATGAGGTGTAGAAAATCCACCGTCGGAAAATACATAAGAGAAAAAGGTCTAGGCATGGCTAAATGGCCAGCCTCCCTAAAATGATCCAAAAGTCCAAAAGATCTCTGAATACAATAGTAAAAAGTGCTATTTATACTAAACTAGTTACTAAGGATTATAGAAAAATAAGTAAATAAGTGCAGATAGTACAGAAATCCACTTCCAGGGCCCACTTAGTGTGTGCTTAGACTAAGCATTGAGCTTTACACGTGCATAGGCCTTTTCTAGAGTTAAACGCCAGCTTGGATGCCAGTTTGGGCGTTTAACTCCAGTTCTGGCGTTTTACACCAGAAAAGGGTCTCTGGCTGGCATTTAAATGCCAGTTTGGGCCATCAAATTTCGGGCAAAGTATGGACTATTATACATTGCTGGAAAGCCCAAGATGTCTACTTTCCAACGCAATTGAGAGTGCATCAATGGGGTTTCTTTAGCTCCAGAAAATCTACTTCGAGTGTAGGAGGGTCAGAATCCAACAGCATGTGCAGTCCTTTCTCAGCCTCTGAATCAGATTTTTGCCCAGGTCCCTTAATTTCAGGCAAAAAATACCTGAAATTACAGAAAAACACACAAACTCATAGTAAAATTCAGAAATGTGATTTTTTCTTAAAAACTAATAAAAATATAATAAAAAGTAACTAAAAGATACTAAAAACTATGTAAAAACAATGCCAAAAAGCATATAAATTATCCGCTCATCAAACCCCCTCCTCAATATAGCCCTCAACCACCATACTCACAAGTCCCATATCACCAAACACCTCCATATGACCCTAATCCTTACTCACCACATCAATAACCATATGAGCCATACATACCACACAAAGAACCACAACCTTTCCAACCTCAATACTTCCAAGAACCACCTCCAATGTAAGAGAACATTCAACCACAACAAGAATTCTCATTTCCACCACATCCATCCGTTGAAGAGTGTCCATCAATCCAAGAGCAATATGATTCTACCTATGTTATTCAAGTGGAACAAGAGCCAAAGGGACCATTTCAAGTAAGCAATGGACCGGCTTCAAGCAATCATCCGTCAAAAGGAGCAAGAGGAAGCCCAAAAGAGGCATGAAGAGATCATGCCTAACCTTGCTAAAATTAAAGCCAACTTGGACTCATGGGATTCATGCAACAAACTAAGAATTTCCACGGATGAATGCAGAGAATCAACCGAAGAGCGGAGCATGAAAGAGATCTTATAATCTTAAGTGGAAGGGATAGAGATTGTTGAAGAAGAAGAAGTGGTTGAAAACCTAGGCGAAGTTGAACAAGAGGTGGATTTCAAGCTTGAGAACACTCCCACAACAAGTAAAGTTGTTGATGATTTTGTGGAAGTTGTTGAGCCTTCTTCCATTGAGCTTGAAATTGATGTTGAGGAGGATAATGCACAACCTCCTAGGCATATTGTGGATAATGAAAGATTGGAAGAAGTTGAGCAAGCAACAAATCCTACTATTGAAGATGATTCTGCACCAACCAATGTGCCTTTTGAAATTGTTGAATCTCCCTCATTGTGTTGTGAATTGATGACAAGGAGGACCGTGCACAACCTCCAACACATGACTTGAGCAATAAGGAATGTGTAGAGGAAGTTGGTGAACAAGAAATTGACATTGAAGATGCTTGCCAAGAAGTGGAGGTAATTAAAGAAGAGCACACGGGAGTGGAACTTGCAAGATTATTGGGACCACCCCTTTTTAAGTCACCATCATCCATTACATCATTCAAGTGGGTAAACCTCTTATCCATAAGCTTTCCTTTCCCACTTGAATATGGTTTGCTTGAGACAGATGGTCAACTTAGAGCTCTTTGTGGATTGAAGAGAAAGGGAGGGTTGTATAGTTGTTGGAAAAATGATGTTAGGCTCATTAAGGTTGAATCCTCAAGGCATAGGTCCCATGGTTGGAAGAATACTAATTTGTATAGATCTAGGAGGAGAATTTGGTACTCCAATGAGAATTCTATATGCCTACCACCCAGATGGAACAATGATGATCAATTAGAAGACGGGTGTAAAAATAGGATATGGGATCCCGGATCACAAACATTTTGGGAGCTCATGTCTTGTGAAGAACTTCACCCAAACTTGGTAAAGTTGGTTGGAAATTCTGACAACCGTTTGAGGAGCAAGCATCCTTGGAAGTTCAAGGATGAGTACAAGCATAAATCACCTTGACAGGGAGCCTCCCAATTGTCCAACTTAAGGACAATAAATAAAAGTGCTAGGTGGGAGACACCCACCATAGTAAATTCTTTTTCATTCTCTTGTTTATATAATCAATGAATGAATTGAGTTGCCATTGTTAGGTAGTTTTCTTCTTTTCATACTTTTTCATATCTTGCTTTGATTGCTAGGTTGTTTATTAGATTCATGTTTTGATTAGAATAGTTATTTTTGAATTGCATTTTGCTTGAAGTGCAAGTTTTGTTTGTATTGTCTTTGAAAAAATTTTCAAAAACTAAAAGATTTTTAGTTAATTTTGAATTTCGGTTAGTTTAGAGTGTTTATAGGTTAGGAGTGTGTTTATTTCTATTTTTAGGCCTCTATAAAAAAAAGGGGGCGTTCCACGCATGTGCGTGGACAAGCGTACGCGTCGACTTCATTGCCGCAACTCATGGTACAAAAACCAGAGAGTTGTGATGGAATTGTGCAGGTGGGGTGCCAGGAGCACAATGCAACCCACGCGTGCGTGTAGGTGACGCATACACCTCACTAGTTTTTTTGTACATCCACGCATGAGCATGGACGATGCGCACGCGTCATAGGCCTATGTTGGAACTTCTGGTACAAAAACCAGAGAGTTGTGCTAGAGTTGTGCTATTTTTGTGCAAAAAGTACATTTTAACCCCACGCGTACGTGCGGCTGACGCGTACGGGTCCCTTTCTTTTCTTCTGGCTACGCGTAGGCGTGAAAGACGCTCACGCGTCATATGCCTTTCTCTGCTTCCGATGCGTACGCATGGATGAAGGGTGCACGTCACCTTCGCGCCTCAGCTGTCCTGTTTTTGTTCCGTTCTTCTTCTTTCTTCTCTCCTTCTTCTTTCTTTCTACCTTTCTTCTTCTCTCTTCTTCCTTTCTTACTTTCTTCTTCTCCCTCTCTTTAAAATTCCACTTCTCATTTTTCTTATTTTTCATTTTCTTTTGTATGTTTCATTTGCTTATTTTCATTCATTGTATTTTAATTTTATTTTTGTAGCTTGTTCTTATTTTCTTTTCTAAGTTTCTTATTTTAATATTGGTGTTGAATTCTCCTACTCAATTGTTGAGAATTTCTTGGATTATTTTGGTGCTTCTTGACTAGTTTGATATTATTGGGTGATGAAACTTTTAAATCAATCCTTAATCTTTTATGACTCTTGCATTCTTTGTGCATCGATATGAACTCATATTGTCTTTTATGACCCACTCTTTCCTATTTAAACTTGATGCTTCTGAGTGTTCTCTTCATGTCATTTACTTATACTTTGACTTTACTCTTGCATCAAGTGTTAGTTATTATGCCTTTTGCTTACATTGCTTTCTCACTTACATGTCGTAGCTACCTTGTAGTTGAGAACCCTACTCTTATTTGGCATTAGCCCCCGCCTATGTTCTATTTGCTTTGATATCTTTGTTGTGGGCTTAATTTTCTTTCTTTTTCTCTCCTTTTAGGCTGGCCGCCAAGAAGGGAAAGGAAAAGCTTTCGAATGGGGTGACAAACAAGTTCCTTCACACAATCTTTTGAAGGAGCTCATCAGTTGTAGCAACCCATCCACCTTGCTCTTCTTTGCATGCACCGAGGACGGTGGAATCTTTAGGTGTGGGGAGGTCGAGGACCGACTTCCGTGGGTAACTACTTCCTTTTTCAACACCAATTCTTAATCGTCTTTATTAATTAGTCATTGCATTGCATGATAGATTGCATAATAGTTAGAATTTGTACATATTCTATCCATTTTTATGTTAGGATTACTTGGTTAGAGTGATGATTTCCTTTCCAAGAAAACTGTTTTACGGCACCCTACCAATTTGAATAAAAAAAATTTGTGTTGAACTTTCTTGAAGGAATTAATTTTGAAACATGGCTTTTAACCTAGGAACAAATAAGCATGTGAGTTTTGAGCTTAATTGTGTAGTTACATCATATAACCACTATTTTCCATTCATGTGTGTATTATTCTCTCTCCATGATTGTAATCTGTGATTTGTTTGATTCTTTATGTCCATTATTTTGTGTATGAATGCATTTATATGATTGAGGCACTCATTTCAAATAGCTCACTTACCCAAGTAGCCTACCTTTTATCTTCCATTGTTAGTCAATTTTGAGCCTATGTTAATACCTTTTTGTTCTTAATTTTAGAACATCACTACCCCTAAGTGAAAAACAATAAATGTCCTCTAATTTGGATCTTTGATTAGCATAGGCTAGTGAGAGTGTGTGTCATTTAAGTGGGAGGGAAATTTGGGAACATTGGTAGAGGTAAAAGTGTGTTTTTGTATTTTTGTTGAAGATTTTGGGAATTGGGTAATACTCATGCATTAAATATGTAAAACCATATATATACTTTAGTATGAAAAAAAATAATAAAGAAAAAGAAAATAAAAATAAAAAATATATAAATGAAAAAGAAAAAAAGAAAAAGAAAAGCAAGAAAAAGGGGACAAAAATGCTCCAAAGCAAAGTAATAATAACAATGCATATGGAATGTGAATTAAAGAGAATGCATGAGTATGTAAAAAAAAGTGGGAATCATGGATAGCTAGGTAGTGTATTAGAATTGTGTAGGTTGTTATTTGTGTTTGGTGGAGCTTAGGTTAATCAAAGATGTAAATTTCAAGCTCACTTAGCCATATATATCCTTACCTTTACCCTAGCCCCATTACAACTTATGAATAAGTCCTCATGATAAATGTATGCATGCATTGAATGATTGTTAGATGAAAAAAAATTTGAAAAGTATGATTAGAAGAGAATTGAGTGAATCAACCCTATACATTTGAGCGACTAGAGCGGGTACACTTCCGGTGAGGGTTTGATGCTCAACTCCTTGTTCTTGGCTTTCATGAGCTTTCTTCTTGCAAGTCTATTTGAACTTCATTTTGATATTTGAATTGGTGAAATTCATGAATCATCATACTACGTTAGCTCTACATATTCATATGTGTTCATGGAGATTGATTTACTTTTAACCAAGTAGGTAAAAGCATTTTGCATTTAGTTGCATTCATGTAGATAGGTGCATATAGTTTAATTGCATTGAATAAATGTTCATACCCCACTTCTTGACTTTCTTGGTTTAGCATGAGGACATGCATAGTTTAAGTGTGGAGAGGTTTGATAAACCTAAATTATTTGGTTTATCTTGTGTTAAATTCAGGGGATTTTATCAACTTATCTCACATTTATTCAATGAAATAGCATGGTTTTGTGAATTTCTCCTAATTTGTGCTTAAGAGTGAAGACATACTTTTTAGGCCTTAAAATGGCTAATTTTAATTCACTTTAATTCCATTCAATGCCTTGATATGTTTGTTAAGTGATTTCAGGTTTAGAAGGCAGAGATTGGGTTGAGGAAATGAAGAAAAAGCATGCAAAAATGGAGAATTCATGAAGAAATGGGATTTTGATAATCTGCCAGCAACGCGTGTACGTGGCCCATGCATGCGCGTGGGAATGAAATCTGCCAGCGATGCGTGTACATGGCCCACGTGTGCGTGAGGGAAGGAAATCTGTCAGCTGATGAGCGGATATTTTATACGCTTTTTGGCATAGTTTTCATATAGTTTTTAATAGGTTTTACTTAGTTTTTATTAAGTTTTTACAAGTTTTAGTGTTAATTTCACATTTTTGGATTCCACTTTGAGTTTGTGCGTTTTTGTACCCTTTCATGTATTTTCTGGCTGAATTTGAGGAGATGGAGCAGGAGTCTGATTCAGAGACAGAAAAAGCACTGCAGATGCTGCCTAGATCTGACCTCCCTGCACTCGGAAGAGATTTTCTGGAGCTACAAAAGTCTAAATAGAGCATTCTCAATGACTATGGAAAGCTGACTTCTACAGGTTTCCAACAATGTATAATAGTCCATATGTTGTTTCGGATTAGAAGCCCTAAAACTGGCGTCCAACGCCAGCTTCCTACCCTTTTCTGGCGTCCAACGCCCAAGGAAACAAAGCCCAATGTCCAAAAGCCCAGAGATGACTCCCTAGCTGGCGTTTCACATCCAAGAGACCTCATAGCATGTGGATCTCATCAAGCTTAGCCCAAACACTTACCAAATGGGCCACGTAAGTAGACTTTATCACTAAAAAGACTGTTGTACCCTTATTAGTCATTAGCTTAGTATTTAAGGGATTTTATTCATGTCATTCAAAAAAACTAACACCACTTTTTCTCATCATACACGTTTATCATTGTGTTTTACATCAATATAAGTTTCTAATCCTCCTAGGTTGAGGGGAGGAGCCCTGCTAAGTCCTATGAATTAATAAAAGTACTATTGTTTCTTCTTCAATCCGTGTCTGATCTATCTCTAAGATGTATATCCGATCTTCATCATGATGAACAGGATGATCAAACAAATTAGCTCTATTCATCACATTAAGACAAACGTGCCTGACAAACACCCACGTCTACTTGGGTTCGTGTGCGTACCTGGAAGAAAAGCACAAGCCAACATTTATCTTTATACATCTCTCAGATGGTTAATCCACGATTTTGTTGGGGACTTCTCGAGACACCAGTTCAGCCGATCTCTGGGGAGATTAAGGTCTCCATGGTATAGGCTAGAATCAAAGAAGCAGCATTCTCTGATTCGGAATATTTGACCTTGTCTGTGGCGTTTTGAGTTGGATCGCCAAGAGAATAGCCTTCTAGAACTTCAGCCTCCATTGGATTGAATGACCAAGGGCCCTGGCGTTCATTCTGTAGCAGAGGAGATCAAAGACCATGGGCAATGGCTTTGATCACTTACGCCTGCCATAGAAGAAAATCATTCACAAGCAAAGAAGATAATAGTACCAAAGTTACTTCAGAAAGACAAAGCAATTCCAACTCTCAACTCAATTCCCATCATATAATTCCTGTTATTTTATCCAAGCATTTATGACACTCAAAATTCTAAACATAATCACATCAACAACCTTCTGATTCCGCCTGACTAAGACCTGCAAGACAACCATAGTTTGCTTTAAGCCACAATCCTCGTGGGATCGACCCTGACTCGCTCAAGTATTACTTGGACGACCCAGTGCACTTGCTGGTACTGCTGTTGAATGAAAAGGTGTGGGGTTTTGCGTACACGCGCACCAAGTTTTTGGCGCCGTTGTCGGGAATTGTTGAGTTTGGACAAACTACCGGATTGTTTTGATCCTTAGATCAGGTAAGTTTATTTTACATTATTTTTATTAAGTCTTTTATTTTTCTTTTCTTCTTCTCAATTTTCGAAAATCATTAAAACCTTTCTCAAAAATATTTTTCTTTTCTTTGTTTAATATGTGTTATTAATTAAAATCTTTGTTTGTGTTCGCATTGAGTCCTTTATTTTTATATTTTTTATTTTTCCTCTATATTTTTTTCAAAAATTCTAAAAGGATTTTTCAAAAATATTTTTATTTTCTTTTGTGTTCAATTGGTTAGAGCGTTGGCTTATGAATTAGGTAACTGTGTTCCTTTGAATCTTTCTTTCTAAAACTTTTTCAAAAAATAATTTTTCTTTGTTTAAATCTTATTTTAATTTTTAAGTTTGGTGTTTTCTTGGTATTTTTCTTTTTTATTTTTGAATTTTTTTTTAGTTTTCTAAAAAATTTAAGTTTGATGTTCTTTTTATGTTCTTGTGTTCTTTGAGTCTTCTTCTTTGTGTTCTTGTTAACATTCAAAGTGTTCTTGAGTTTCATTTGTGTTTTGATCTTAAAACTTTTAAATTTGGTGTCCCATTGTGTTTCCCTCCAAATTTTCAAAAATTTCGAAACACTAGATCTAAAAATTTTAAGTTTGGTATCTTTTACTTGTTTTTCTCTCTCATCATTAAAACAAAAATAAAAAAATATTTTTTCTATCTTAATTCTGACCAGATTTTTGAAACTAACAATAAAAATTCATATTTCAATTTTCTTATCTTATCTTAGTTCTCAAGTTTTCAAAAATCTAATTTTTTCAAAAATAAAAATCATATCTTTTTCAAAAATCTTATCTTTTTCAAAATCTTATCAAATCTTTTTCAAAATTCAAAAATTTTACCTTATCTTTTTCAAATTTTAAATTTTAAAATTAAATCTTTTTCAAAATCAAATTTCAAAATCTTATCTTTTTAGTTTCTTATCTTATCTTTTTCTAATTTCAAATTTTAATTTCAAATCTTTTGTTATCTTATCTTCTATTTTATTCTTAAATTTAAAATCTTTTTAATTAATTGCTTATCTTCTCTCTCCTCTCTTTCAAAACTTCCTAACTAACTCTTCCCTTCCCTAATTTTCGAAAATAATATCTCCTTTTTCTCTCTCTTCTTTTTTTCAAAACTTCCTAACTAACTTCTTCTCTCTAATTTTCGAAACTTCTTTTCTTCTTCTCCATCCTATATTTTTGAATTTTAATTATAAAATTTTAAATTCCTTTTAATTAATTAATTGTAATTTCAGTTTAATTAAATGAATAAAATAAAAACAAAAACATTTTAATTCCTTCTTCATCTTCTACCTTTCTGAGTCATGAATCAAAGTGGGAATGAAGATTTCAAGAGAACTCTGGGATCTTATACAACTCCCACTGTTGACTTCTATGGAAGACGTATCAGCATACCTCAAATCAGAGCTAGTAGCTTTGAATTAAACTATCAACTGATTACTCTACTGCAGAAGAACTGCTAGTATTCTGGGTTTCCTCAGGAAGAACCTACAGAATTCCTTGCAGATTTCTTAAGGATTGCTAACACAGTACACAATGAGGGAGTAGACCAAGAGGTCTACAAGTTATTGCTCTTTCCTTTTGCTTTAAAGGATCAGGTAAAAAGGTGGTTAGATAACCAGC